>NW_027438965.1:0-300000 GCF_040939455.1 Microcebus murinus | reverse complement strand
GCGGGGCAGGGGCGCCCTCCGCCGTCTAGGGCCACACCACCCTGAACGCGCCCGATCTCGTCTGGTCTCGGAAGCTAAGCAGGGTCGGGCCTGGTTAGTACTTGGATGGGAGACCGCCTGGGAATACCGGGTGCCGTAGGCTTCTTCTTTTTTTTTTTTTTGTTTTGCCTCTTGTTCTGTCCCCTTTCTGGGAGCGAGTCGGCGGCCCGGGGTGGGGGTCACCCCCACCCTCAGCGCCCGCCGCGGTGCCTGGCGCCCCAGCCCGCACCGTGGGGCCTCCTCTTGTCCCAAGCCGCGA
Organism: Microcebus murinus; assembly: GCF_040939455.1. NCBI lineage: Eukaryota > Metazoa > Chordata > Mammalia > Primates > Cheirogaleidae > Microcebus > Microcebus murinus. Next base: position 299,702 of record NW_027438965.1, on the reverse strand, counting down.
CACCGCCGTCACGCGGCAGCATGCGTGGCTTCTGGACTGTCAGGTCTCAGACCAAAGGTCTGCTCTGTGGGAACCGACACGCTGGAGGAAACCTTGAGAGTCTGAGAGGGGAGGGAGTTCCAGAAGAAGGCCAGGATGTCATTTTGAGGGAGTATGTGACCAGAACTCGTCCCGTTGCTTTTGGGGTTCTATGGGCTACACGTAGGAATCTTTGGTGGTGGCACCTGATGTTGGGGGATCCGGAGTCACACCCAGACCTGCTCCACAGGCCTCCTTTTACTTTTCTCTTCGGATTCATTATGTTTAAAAAGTGTCTCTTATCTCTATGATTGCATTTTCTTTTCTCTCTCTTTTCAAGCAGATGATGGGAGTCCAAGTATTAAGGTGACATGTGTTGCCCGTGCCCCCCTCCCCCCTGTGTTCTTATTCATTTACCTCTGATGTTGTTCCAGCGTATTGTGGGGGTACCAATGTTAAGGTCGGGTACGTTGCCCTCTCCCAGCCTCCCCCCTCGGGTCAGAGCCTCAAGTGCGCCCATCCCCCAGTCGGTGCGCACCCACCCCGTTCCTAATGGAGGTGTATGCCCATCCCCTCCCCCCACCCGCCCGACACCCACCCGATGAAGGTGATTCCTCTGTGTCCACTTAGGTGTCCATCGGTTCGTACCCATTTGCTGGTGAGCGCGAGCACGTGGTGCTCGTGTGTCCATTCTTGGGCTACCTGGCTTACTGGAACGGGTTCCAGCTCTGGCCAGGAGAACCACGAGAGGTGCCCTCTCACCGCTGCTCCTCCTAGCTGAATAGCACTCCGTGGTGTCCACGCGCCACATTTCATTTACGCACTCGTGGGTCGATGGGCACTCGGGTCGCTTCCAGGTCTTTGCGATTGTGACTTGTGCCCTGACTCTAACCCTAACCCTTACCCAGCCCGTCTCCTCCTCGGCCCCTGCCTGACTGACTCCTTCCCGCCCGGCCTGTCACCTGTCACCGTCCTCTGCCCCTGCCTGACACGCTCCTCCCCGCCCGGGGCCGTCACCGTCCTCGGCCCCTGCCTGACGGGGCTCCTCCGTCGCCTGGGCCTTCCAAGGGCTTGGTGTGGACGCTGGTTCCAGGACGCCCTCCCAGGAACCCGGTAGCAGGGCGGCCGCAGCGTCTCGCGCCACCCAACCGTCCGCCGGCCGGCGGCCGGCGCTAAGTGGCCTGCGGGGGACGTGCCCCCACTGTGGGGCGGGCGCCCAGCCTGGTGTCTTCTCTGAGGCCCCGTGGCTGCTTTTCCCCCCCGCAAGGGGAGAGCCGCGGAGGTGGGGACCGCCTCCTCGTGGGGACGTACACCCAGCTCTCCACGTCGGATTCCGGGGCTCTCTGTCCTGCCAGAAGGCCCAGCTGGCCTGCGGGTCCTTAGAGTGGCAAAAACATCCGAAAACTGAGATTGAGGGTCCGGTGGTTGTCTGCACTTTTGTGCTGGGCACCCCAGGGAGGCCCGGGGGCTGGCTGGACAACGCGGTCTGCTGGGCAGGGGGGGGGTTTGGAGGAGCAACTGATGCCCTTTGCACTTTGGGTAGCAAGTGTCTGAGGTGTCTCTGAGCCCTGCGCCATGTCGGGGGGTGGGGTGGGGGGGTGGGAGGTCGGGGGGTGTGGAGGAGCAGGAGGAGGAGGAGGAGGAGGTGGGAAGGGCCGTGGCCTGCAGTCGTGTTCCCGGGGTGGCTTCTTCCACAGGCTGCTTGGCCTGGGCTCCCTGCACCTGGGCCTTTGGAGGACTGGCCCTGTGCTTGCCAACGCTTCCCCTGCAGGGACCCAGAGCTGGGAGGTTGCATCTCTCAGCCCTGGGTCGGGCAGAGCCCCAGCGGGCCATGCCCACAACCTCTCTCAGCACGGGTCCCCCAGAAGGCTCCTTTGGGACCAGGATTCTCTTGCGGGTGACTCTTTAAGGTCTGGCCCCTGGATGGAGGGGCACCAGGAGTAGAGGAGCAGGAAGGGGAAGGGGGTGGCCATGCGAGGGGACACTTTCAGGCCAAGTCCCAGCTTCAGCCTGATCCTCCTGGGAACCCCGGGGTGTACGTCACACCTCCTGGTTGTCCCGCTCTGAGACAAGGGCTCTGAGACAAGGAGCCGGGCTTCGCATTCCCCCAGCAGCCAGTCGTGGGCTGAGGACACCTGGGGCGTTGGGAACTCCCTGGCTTCTCCTTGGCTTAACATCTGGAGCTGCTTGTGAATCGTGCCGCCACACACACCCGAGTGCAGGTGTCTTCTGCACAGACTGCGGGCCTCGCTCTTCTGAATGCCGCTAGCTCGCCACCCACCCACGGGTGAACCTGGTCAGGGTACTTTCTCTCGGGGGCAGACTCTGATCCTGGCGGGCTACCGGTGTTTCTGTTTGCTCGTTTCTTTCTTCCATTTCGGGAAAGGCTTCCTTACTGGGTGTGGAAATCTCCTATGCCTTTCCTCGCCTATTCTGTCAGCTTTAAAATTCTCTTTCAGTTGCCACCCTCACAGATGGATTAGGAAACTCTTTCCGGTGCACTCATTAGTGAAATGACCTCAATGAAGCTGGAATCCAATATCTAATCGCCGATTTTTAGCGAGTCCACACGCCAGGGTGGTCGGGGTCCAATGCAGCCCCGGCCAGGCCCAGGCCCCTTGGACTGGGCCACAGGAGGACACAGAGGAGGGTCCCGGCCCCCACGGTCGCGTTGCCGGCAGTTCTCCAAGGGCTTGGGCGTTTTCCAGAGGTAGGAGATGGAGGGGACTGATTTCTTCAGCGCCCCACAAACCACGCCACCCCACCCATGGGACACATCCCTAGAGAGAGAGAGAGACGCCCCATACACTCGCTCCCCTCCCCCATGCGCTGTGCCCCAGCCCGGGCCCGGGGGAATAGGCGGCAGCCCACCCACAGGGTGGGGGGCGCAGCTGAAAGGGGTTGTGGGGATGGCGGACCCTGCCTGGGGTCAAAGGGCGGGCGACCCGCGCGTGCGCAATCGGCGGCGGCGGCGGCGGCGGCGGCGGCGGCGGCCACGAGCTGGGGGTGGGCCAGGCGAGGAGAGGAAGGGGGCTGGAAGGTCTCCACCTTGGCGAGTCCAGCCGTGGAGGCGCATCTTGTGTGAGTGTGAGTGAGTGAGTGTGAGTGTGTGTGTGTGTGTGTGTGTGTGTGTATAGAGAGACAGCCCCCCACCCCGGCCCGCCGCTCCCTGCCCGCCCCGCCCCGCCTGTCACCCCCGTCCCTTGGAGCCCGCCGGACCCGGCCGGTGAACTCAACAGGCCCGGCCCGGTGCGGGTCAGCGCCGGCGCGGGGCCTGGGGCGGGGGGAGGAGGCGGCGGGGAAGCGCAGAGAGGCTCGGCTTCTTGAGCGGGGCAGGGGCGCCCTCCGCCGTCTAGGGCCACACCACCCTGAACGCGCCCGATCTCGTCTGGTCTCGGAAGCTAAGCAGCGTCGGGCCTGGTTAGTACTTGGATGGGAGACCGCCTGGGAATACCGGGTGCCGTAGGCTTCTTCTTTTTTTTTTTTTTTGTTTTGCCTCTTGTTCTGTCCCCTTTCTGGGAGCGAGTCGGCGGCCCGGGGTGGGGGTCACCCCCACCCTCAGCGCCCGCCGCGGTGCCTGGCGCCCCAGCCCGCACCGTGGGGCCTCCTCTTGTCCCAAGCCGCGACACCGCCGTCACGCGGCAGCATGCGTGGCTTCTGGACTGTCAGGTCTCAGACCAAAGGTCTGCTCTGTGGGAACCGACACGCTGGAGGAAACCTTGAGAGTCTGAGAGGGGAGGGAGTTCCAGAAGAAGGCCAGGATGTCATTTTGAGGGAGTATGTGACCAGAACTCGTCCCGTTGCTTTTGGGGTTCTATGGGCTACACGTAGGAATCTTTGGTGGTGGCACCTGATGTTGGGGGATCCGGAGTCACACCCAGTCCTGCTCCACAGGCCTCCTTTTACTTTTCTCTTCGGATTCATTATGTTTAAAAAGTGTCTCTTATCTCTATGATTGCATTTTCTTTTCTCTCTCTTTTCAAGCAGATGATGGGAGTCCAAGTATTAAGGTGACATGTGTTGCCCGTGCCCCCCTCCCCCCTGTGTTCTTATTCATTTACCTCTGATGTTGTTCCAGCGTATTGTGGGGGTACCAATGTTAAGGTCGGGTACGTTGCCCTCTCCCAGCCTCCCCCCTCGGGTCAGAGCCTCAAGTGCGCCCATCCCCCAGTCGGTGCGCACCCACCCCGTTCCTAATGGAGGTGTATGCCCATCCCCTCCCCCCACCCGCCCGACACCCACCCGATGAAGGTGATTCCTCTGTGTCCACTTAGGTGTCCATCGGTTCGTACCCATTTGCTGGTGAGCGCGAGCACGTGGTGCTCGTGTGTCCATTCTTGGGCTACCTGGCTTACTGGAACGGGTTCCAGCTCTGGCCAGGAGAACCACGAGAGGTGCCCTCTCACCGCTGCTCCTCCTAGCTGAATAGCACTCCGTGGTGTCCACGCGCCACATTTCATTTACGCACTCGTGGGTCGATGGGCACTCGGGTCGCTTCCAGGTCTTTGCGATTGTGACTTGTGCCCTGACTCTAACCCTAACCCTTACCCAGCCCGTCTCCTCCTCGGCCCCTGCCTGACTGACTCCTTCCCGCCCGGCCTGTCACCTGTCACCGTCCTCTGCCCCTGCCTGACACGCTCCTCCCCGCCCGGGCCGTCACCGTCCTCGGCCCCTGCCTGACGGGGCTCCTCCGTCGCCTGGGCCTTCCAAGGGCTTGGTGTGGACGCTGGTTCCAGGACGCCCTCCCAGGAACCCGGTAGCAGGGCGGCCGCAGCGTCTCGCGCCACCCAACCGTCCGCCGGCCGGCGGCCGGCGCTAAGTGGCCTGCGGGGGACGTGCCCCCACTGTGGGGCGGGCGCCCAGCCTGGTGTCTTCTCTGAGGCCCCGTGGCTGCTTTTCCCCCCCGCAAGGGGAGAGCCGCGGAGGTGGGGACCGCCTCCTCGTGGGGACGTACACCCAGCTCTCCACGTCGGATTCCGGGGCTCTCTGTCCTGCCAGAAGGCCCAGCTGGCCTGCGGGTCCTTAGAGTGGCAAAAACATCCGAAAACTGAGATTGAGGGTCCGGTGGTTGTCTGCACTTTTGTGCTGGGCACCCCAGGGAGGCCCGGGGGCTGGCTGGACAACGCGGTCTGCTGGGCAGGGGGGGGGTTTGGAGGAGCAACTGATGCCCTTTGCACTTTGGGTAGCAAGTGTCTGAGGTGTCTCTGAGCCCTGCGCCATGTCGGGGGGTGGGGTGGGGGGGTGGGAGGTCGGGGGGGGGTGGAGGAGCAGGAGGAGGAGGAGGAGGAGGTGGGAAGGGCCGTGGCCTGCAGTCGTGTTCCCGGGGTGGCTTCTTCCACAGGCTGCTTGGCCTGGGCTCCCTGCACCTGGGCCTTTGGAGGACTGGCCCTGTGCTTGCCAACGCTTCCCCTGCAGGGACCCAGAGCTGGGAGGTTGCATCTCTCAGCCCTGGGTCGGGCAGAGCCCCAGCGGGCCATGCCCACAACCTCTCTCAGCACGGGTCCCCCAGAAGGCTCCTTTGGGACCAGGATTCTCTTGCGGGTGACTCTTTAAGGTCTGGCCCCTGGATGGAGGGGCACCAGGAGTAGAGGAGCAGGAAGGGGAAGGGGGTGGCCATGCGAGGGGACACTTTCAGGCCAAGTCCCAGCTTCAGCCTGATCCTCCTGGGAACCCCGGGGTGTACGTCACACCTCCTGGTTGTCCCGCTCTGAGACAAGGGCTCTGAGACAAGGAGCCGGGCTTCGCATTCCCCCAGCAGCCAGTCGTGGGCTGAGGACACCTGGGGCGTTGGGAACTCCCTGGCTTCTCCTTGGCTTAACATCTGGAGCTGCTTGTGAATCGTGCCGCCACACACACCCGAGTGCAGGTGTCTTCTGCACAGACTGCGGGCCTCGCTCTTCTGAATGCCGCTAGCTCGCCACCCACCCACGGGTGAACCTGGTCAGGGTACTTTCTCTCGGGGGCAGACTCTGATCCTGGCGGGCTACCGGTGTTTCTGTTTGCTCGTTTCTTTCTTCCATTTCGGGAAAGGCTTCCTTACTGGGTGTGGAAATCTCCTATGCCTTTCCTCGCCTATTCTGTCAGCTTTAAAATTCTCTTTCAGTTGCCACCCTCACAGATGGATTAGGAAACTCTTTCCGGTGCACTCATTAGTGAAATGACCTCAATGAAGCTGGAATCCAATATCTAATCGCCGATTTTTAGCGAGTCCACACGCCAGGGTGGTCGGGGTCCAATGCAGCCCCGGCCAGGCCCAGGCCCCTTGGACTGGGCCACAGGAGGACCCAGAGGAGGGTCCCGGCCCCCACGGTCGCGTTGCCGGCAGTTCTCCAAGGGCTTGGGCGTTTTCCAGAGGTAGGAGATGGAGGGGACTGATTTCTTCAGCGCCCCACAAACCACGCCACCCCACCCATGGGACACATCCCTAGAGAGAGAGAGAGACGCCCCATACACTCGCTCCCCTCCCCCATGCGCTGTGCCCCAGCCCGGGCCCGGGGGAATAGGCGGCAGCCCACCCACAGGGTGGGGGGCGCAGCTGAAAGGGGTTGTGGGGATGGCGGCCCCTGCCTGGGGTCAAAGGGCGGGCGACCCGCGCGTGCGCAATCGGCGGCGGCGGCGGCGGCGGCGGCGGCGGCGGCGGCGGCCACGAGCTGGGGGTGGGCCAGGCGAGGAGAGGAAGGGGGCTGGAAGGTCTCCACCTTGGCGAGTCCAGCCGTGGAGGCGCATCTTGTGTGAGTGTGAGTGAGTGAGTGTGAGTGTGTGTGTGTGTGTGTGTGTGTGTGTGTGTATAGAGAGACAGCCCCCCACCCCGGCCCGCCGCTCCCTGCCCGCCCCGCCCCGCCTGTCACCCCCGTCCCTCGGAGCCCGCCGGACCTGGCCGGTGAACTCAACAGGCCCGGCCCGGTGCGGGTCAGCGCCGGCGCGGGGCCTGGGGCGGGGGGAGGAGGCGGCGGGGAAGCGCAGAGAGGCTCGGCTTCTTGAGCGGGGCAGGGGCGCCCTCCGCCGTCTAGGGCCACACCACCCTGAACGCGCCCGATCTCGTCTGGTCTCGGAAGCTAAGCAGGGTCGGGCCTGGTTAGTACTTGGATGGGAGACCGCCTGGGAATACCGGGTGCCGTAGGCTTCTTCTTTTTTTTTTTTTTGTTTTGCCTCTTGTTCTGTCCCCTTTCTGGGAGCGAGTCGGCGGCCCGGGGTGGGGGTCACCCCCACCCTCAGCGCCCGCCGCGGTGCCTGGCGCCCCAGCCCGCACCGTGGGGCCTCCTCTTGTCCCAAGCCGCGACACCGCCGTCACGCGGCAGCATGCGTGGCTTCTGGACTGTCAGGTCTCAGACCAAAGGTCTGCTCTGTGGGAACCGACACGCTGGAGGAAACCTTGAGAGTCTGAGAGGGGAGGGAGTTCCAGAAGAAGGCCAGGATGTCATTTTGAGGGAGTATGTGACCAGAACTCGTCCCGTTGCTTTTGGGGTTCTATGGGCTACACGTAGGAATCTTTGGTGGTGGCACCTGATGTTGGGGGATCCGGAGTCACACCCAGACCTGCTCCACAGGCCTCCTTTTACTTTTCTCTTCGGATTCATTATGTTTAAAAAGTGTCTCTTATCTCTATGATTGCATTTTCTTTTCTCTCTCTTTTCAAGCAGATGATGGGAGTCCAAGTATTAAGGTGACATGTGTTGCCCGTGCCCCCCTCCCCCCTGTGTTCTTATTCATTTACCTCTGATGTTGTTCCAGCGTATTGTGGGGGTACCAATGTTAAGGTCGGGTACGTTGCCCTCTCCCAGCCTCCCCCCTCGGGTCAGAGCCTCAAGTGCGCCCATCCCCCAGTCGGTGCGCACCCACCCCGTTCCTAATGGAGGTGTATGCCCATCCCCTCCCCCCACCCGCCCGACACCCACCCGATGAAGGTGATTCCTCTGTGTCCACTTAGGTGTCCATCGGTTCGTACCCATTTGCTGGTGAGCGCGAGCACGTGGTGCTCGTGTGTCCATTCTTGGGCTACCTGGCTTACTGGAACGGGTTCCAGCTCTGGCCAGGAGAACCACGAGAGGTGCCCTCTCACCGCTGCTCCTCCTAGCTGAATAGCACTCCGTGGTGTCCACGCGCCACATTTCATTTACGCACTCGTGGGTCGATGGGCACTCGGGTCGCTTCCAGGTCTTTGCGATTGTGACTTGTGCCCTGACTCTAACCCTAACCCTTACCCAGCCCGTCTCCTCCTCGGCCCCTGCCTGACTGACTCCTTCCCGCCCGGCCTGTCACCTGTCACCGTCCTCTGCCCCTGCCTGACACGCTCCTCCCCGCCCGGGGCCGTCACCGTCCTCGGCCCCTGCCTGACGGGGCTCCTCCGTCGCCTGGGCCTTCCAAGGGCTTGGTGTGGACGCTGGTTCCAGGACGCCCTCCCAGGAACCCGGTAGCAGGGCGGCCGCAGCGTCTCGCGCCACCCAACCGTCCGCCGGCCGGCGGCCGGCGCTAAGTGGCCTGCGGGGGACGTGCCCCCACTGTGGGGCGGGCGCCCAGCCTGGTGTCTTCTCTGAGGCCCCGTGGCTGCTTTTCCCCCCCGCAAGGGGAGAGCCGCGGAGGTGGGGACCGCCTCCTCGTGGGGACGTACACCCAGCTCTCCACGTCGGATTCCGGGGCTCTCTGTCCTGCCAGAAGGCCCAGCTGGCCTGCGGGTCCTTAGAGTGGCAAAAACATCCGAAAACTGAGATTGAGGGTCCGGTGGTTGTCTGCACTTTTGTGCTGGGCACCCCAGGGAGGCCCGGGGGCTGGCTGGACAACGCGGTCTGCTGGGCAGGGGGGGGGTTTGGAGGAGCAACTGATGCCCTTTGCACTTTGGGTAGCAAGTGTCTGAGGTGTCTCTGAGCCCTGCGCCATGTCGGGGGGTGGGGTGGGGGGGTGGGAGGTCGGGGGGTGTGGAGGAGCAGGAGGAGGAGGAGGAGGAGGTGGGAAGGGCCGTGGCCTGCAGTCGTGTTCCCGGGGTGGCTTCTTCCACAGGCTGCTTGGCCTGGGCTCCCTGCACCTGGGCCTTTGGAGGACTGGCCCTGTGCTTGCCAACGCTTCCCCTGCAGGGACCCAGAGCTGGGAGGTTGCATCTCTCAGCCCTGGGTCGGGCAGAGCCCCAGCGGGCCATGCCCACAACCTCTCTCAGCACGGGTCCCCCAGAAGGCTCCTTTGGGACCAGGATTCTCTTGCGGGTGACTCTTTAAGGTCTGGCCCCTGGATGGAGGGGCACCAGGAGTAGAGGAGCAGGAAGGGGAAGGGGGTGGCCATGCGAGGGGACACTTTCAGGCCAAGTCCCAGCTTCAGCCTGATCCTCCTGGGAACCCCGGGGTGTACGTCACACCTCCTGGTTGTCCCGCTCTGAGACAAGGGCTCTGAGACAAGGAGCCGGGCTTCGCATTCCCCCAGCAGCCAGTCGTGGGCTGAGGACACCTGGGGCGTTGGGAACTCCCTGGCTTCTCCTTGGCTTAACATCTGGAGCTGCTTGTGAATCGTGCCGCCACACACACCCGAGTGCAGGTGTCTTCTGCACAGACTGCGGGCCTCGCTCTTCTGAATGCCGCTAGCTCGCCACCCACCCACGGGTGAACCTGGTCAGGGTACTTTCTCTCGGGGGCAGACTCTCATCCTGGCGGGCTACCGGTGTTTCTGTTTGCTCGTTTCTTTCTTCCATTTCGGGAAAGGCTTCCTTACTGGGTGTGGAAATCTCCTATGCCTTTCCTCGCCTATTCTGTCAGCTTTAAAATTCTCTTTCAGTTGCCACCCTCACAGATGGATTAGGAAACTCTTTCCGGTGCACTCATTAGTGAAATGACCTCAATGAAGCTGGAATCCAATATCTAATCGCCGATTTTTAGCGAGTCCACACGCCAGGGTGGTCGGGGTCCAATGCAGCCCCGGCCAGGCCCAGGCCCCTTGGACTGGGCCACAGGAGGACACAGAGGAGGGTCCCGGCCCCCACGGTCGCGTTGCCGGCAGTTCTCCAAGGGCTTGGGCGTTTTCCAGAGGTAGGAGATGGAGGGGACTGATTTCTTCAGCGCCCCACAAACCACGCCACCCCACCCATGGGACACATCCCTAGAGAGAGAGAGAGACGCCCCATACACTCGCTCCCCTCCCCCATGCGCTGTGCCCCAGCCCGGGCCCGGGGGAATAGGCGGCAGCCCACCCACAGGGTGGGGGGCACAGCTGAAAGGGGTTGTCGGGGATGGCGGCCCCTGCCTGGGGTCAAAGGGCGGGCGACCCGCGCGTGCGCAATCGGCGGCGGCGGCGGCGGCGGCGGCGGCGGCGGCGGCGGCGGCGGCGGCGGCCAGGAGCTGGGGGTGGGCCAGGCGAGGAGAGGAAGGGGGCTGGAAGGTCTCCACCTTGGCGAGTCCAGCCGTGGAGGCGCATCTTGTGTGAGTGTGAGTGAGTGAGTGTGAGTGTGTGTGTGTGTGTGTGTGTGTGTGTATAGAGAGACAGCCCCCCACCCCGGCCCGCCGCTCCCTGCCCGCCCCGCCCCGCCTGTCACCCCCGTCCCTCGGAGCCCGCCGGACCCGGCCGGTGAACTCAACAGGCCCGGCCCGGTGCGGGTCAGCGCCGGCGCGGGGCCTGGGGCGGGGGGAGGAGGCGGCGGGGAAGCGCAGAGAGGCTCGGCTTCTTGAGCGGGGCAGGGGCGCCCTCCGCCGTCTAGGGCCACACCACCCTGAACGCGCCCGATCTCGTCTGGTCTCGGAAGCTAAGCAGGGTCGGGCCTGGTTAGTACTTGGATGGGAGACCGCCTGGGAATACCGGGTGCCGTAGGCTTCTTCTTTTTTTTTTTTTTGTTTTGCCTCTTGTTCTGTCCCCTTTCTGGGAGCGAGTCGGCGGCCCGGGGTGGGGGTCACCCCCACCCTCAGCGCCCGCCGCGGTGCCTGGCGCCCCAGCCCGCACCGTGGGGCCTCCTCTTGTCCCAAGCCGCGACACCGCCGTCACGCGGCAGCATGCGTGGCTTCTGGACTGTCAGGTCTCAGACCAAAGGTCTGCTCTGTGGGAACCGACACGCTGGAGGAAACCTTGAGAGTCTGAGAGGGGAGGGAGTTCCAGAAGAAGGCCAGGATGTCATTTTGAGGGAGTATGTGACCAGAACTCGTCCCGTTGCTTTTGGGGTTCTATGGGCTACACGTAGGAATCTTTGGTGGTGGCACCTGATGTTGGGGGATCCGGAGTCACACCCAGACCTGCTCCACAGGCCTCCTTTTACTTTTCTCTTCGGATTCATTATGTTTAAAAAGTGTCTCTTATCTCTATGATTGCATTTTCTTTTCTCTCTCTTTTCAAGCAGATGATGGGAGTCCAAGTATTAAGGTGACATGTGTTGCCCGTGCCCCCCTCCCCCCTGTGTTCTTATTCATTTACCTCTGATGTTGTTCCAGCGTATTGTGGGGGTACCAATGTTAAGGTCGGGTACGTTGCCCTCTCCCAGCCTCCCCCCTCGGGTCAGAGCCTCAAGTGCGCCCATCCCCCAGTCGGTGCGCACCCACCCCGTTCCTAATGGAGGTGTATGCCCATCCCCTCCCCCCACCCGCCCGACACCCACCCGATGAAGGTGATTCCTCTGTGTCCACTTAGGTGTCCATCGGTTCGTACCCATTTGCTGGTGAGCGCGAGCACGTGGTGCTCGTGTGTCCATTCTTGGGCTACCTGGCTTACTGGAACGGGTTCCAGCTCTGGCCAGGAGAACCACGAGAGGTGCCCTCTCACCGCTGCTCCTCCTAGCTGAATAGCACTCCGTGGTGTCCACGCGCCACATTTCATTTACGCACTCGTGGGTCGATGGGCACTCGGGTCGCTTCCAGGTCTTTGCGATTGTGACTTGTGCCCTGACTCTAACCCTAACCCTTACCCAGCCCGTCTCATCCTCGGCCCCTGCCTGACTGACTCCTTCCCGCCCGGCCTGTCACCTGTCACCGTCCTCTGCCCCTGCCTGACACGCTCCTCCCCGCCCGGGGCCGTCACCGTCCTCGGCCCCTGCCTGACGGGGCTCCTCCATCGCCTGGGCCTTCCAAGGGCTTGGTGTGGACGCTGGTTCCAGGACGCCCTCCCAGGAACCCGGTAGCAGGGCGGCCGCAGCGTCTCGCGCCACCCAACCGTCCGCCGGCCGGCGGCCGGCGCTAAGTGGCCTGCGGGGGACGTGCCCCCACTGTGGGGCGGGCGCCCAGCCTGGTGTCTTCTCTGAGGCCCCGTGGCTGCTTTTCCCCCCCGCAAGGGGAGAGCCGCGGAGGTGGGGACCGCCTCCTCGTGGGGACGTACACCCAGCTCTCCACGTCGGATTCCGGGGCTCTCTGTCCTGCCAGAAGGCCCAGCTGGCCTGCGGGTCCTTAGAGTGGCAAAAACATCCGAAAACTGAGATTGAGGGTCCGGTGGTTGTCTGCACTTTTGTGCTGGGCACCCCAGGGAGGCCCGGGGGCTGGCTGGACAACGCGGTCTGCTGGGCAGGGGGGGGGTTTGGAGGAGCAACTGATGCCCTTTGCACTTTGGGTAGCAAGTGTCTGAGGTGTCTCTGAGCCCTGCGCCATGTCGGGGGGTGGGGTGGGGGGGTGGGAGGTCGGGGGGTGTGGAGGAGCAGGAGGAGGAGGAGGAGGAGGTGGGAAGGGCCGTGGCCTGCAGTCGTGTTCCCGGGGTGGCTTCTTCCACAGGCTGCTTGGCCTGGGCTCCCTGCACCTGGGCCTTTGGAGGACTGGCCCTGTGCTTGCCAACGCTTCCCCTGCAGGGACCCAGAGCTGGGAGGTTGCATCTCTCAGCCCTGGGTCGGGCAGAGCCCCAGCGGGCCATGCCCACAACCTCTCTCAGCACGGGTCCCCCAGAAGGCTCCTTTGGGACCAGGATTCTCTTGCGGGTGACTCTTTAAGGTCTGGCCCCTGGATGGAGGGGCACCAGGAGTAGAGGAGCAGGAAGGGGAAGGGGGTGGCCATGCGAGGGGACACTTTCAGGCCAAGTCCCAGCTTCAGCCTGATCCTCCTGGGAACCCCGGGGTGTACGTCACACCTCCTGGTTGTCCCGCTCTGAGACAAGGGCTCTGAGACAAGGAGCCGGGCTTCGCATTCCCCCAGCAGCCAGTCGTGGGCTGAGGACACCTGGGGCGTTGGGAACTCCCTGGCTTCTCCTTGGCTTAACATCTGGAGCTGCTTGTGAATCGTGCCGCCACACACACCCGAGTGCAGGTGTCTTCTGCACAGACTGCGGGCCTCGCTCTTCTGAATGCCGCTAGCTCGCCACCCACCCACGGGTGAACCTGGTCAGGGTACTTTCTCTCGGGGGCAGACTCTGATCCTGGCGGGCTACCGGTGTTTCTGTTTGCTCGTTTCTTTCTTCCATTTCGGGAAAGGCTTCCTTACTGGGTGTGGAAATCTCCTATGCCTTTCCTCGCCTATTCTGTCAGCTTTAAAATTCTCTTTCAGTTGCCACCCTCACAGATGGATTAGGAAACTCTTTCCGGTGCACTCATTAGTGAAATGACCTCAATGAAGCTGGAATCCAATATCTAATCGCCGATTTTTAGCGAGTCCACACGCCAGGGTGGTCGGGGTCCAATGCAGCCCCGGCCAGGCCCAGGCCCCTTGGACTGGGCCACAGGAGGACACAGAGGAGGGTCCCGGCCCCCACGGTCGCGTTGCCGGCAGTTCTCCAAGGGCTTGGGCGTTTTCCAGAGGTAGGAGATGGAGGGGACTGATTTCTTCAGCGCCCCACAAACCACGCCACCCCACCCATGGGACACATCCCTAGAGAGAGAGAGAGACGCCCCATACACTCGCTCCCCTCCCCCATGAGCTGTGCCCCAGCCCGGGCCCGGGGGAATAGGCGGCAGCCCACCCACAGGGTGGGGGGCACAGCTGAAAGGGGTTGTCGGGGATGGCGGCCCCTGCCTGGGGTCAAAGGGCGGGCGACCCGCGCGTGCGCAATCGGCGGCGGCGGCGGCGGCGGCGGCGGCGGCCACGAGCTGGGGGTGGGCCAGGCGAGGAGAGGAAGGGGGCTGGAAGGTCTCCACCTTGGCGAGTCCAGCCGTGGAGGCGCATCTTGTGTGAGTGTGAGTGAGTGAGTGTGAGTGTGTGTGTGTGTGTGTGTGTGTGTGTGTGTATAGAGAGACAGCCCCCCACCCCGGCCCGCCGCTCCCTGCCCGCCCCGCCCCGCCTGTCACCCCCGTCCCTCGGAGCCCGCCGGACCCGGCCGGTGAACTCAACAGGCCCGGCCCGGTGCGGGTCAGCGCCGGCGCGGGGCCTGGGGCGGGGGGAGGAGGCGGCGGGGAAGCGCAGAGAGGCTCGGCTTCTTGAGCGGGGCAGGGGCGCCCTCCGCCGTCTAGGGCCACACCACCCTGAACGCGCCCGATCTCGTCTGGTCTCGGAAGCTAAGCAGGGTCGGGCCTGGTTAGTACTTGGATGGGAGACCGCCTGGGAATACCGGGTGCCGTAGGCTTCTTCTTTTTTTTTTTTTTGTTTTGCCTCTTGTTCTGTCCCCTTTCTGGGAGCGAGTCGGCGGCCCGGGGTGGGGGTCACCCCCACCCTCAGCGCCCGCCGCGGTGCCTGGCGCCCCAGCCCGCACCGTGGGGCCTCCTCTTGTCCCAAGCCGCGACACCGCCGTCACGCGGCAGCATGCGTGGCTTCTGGACTGTCAGGTCTCAGACCAAAGGTCTGCTCTGTGGGAACCGACACGCTGGAGGAAACCTTGAGAGTCTGAGAGGGGAGGGAGTTCCAGAAGAAGGCCAGGATGTCATTTTGAGGGAGTATGTGACCAGAACTCGTCCCGTTGCTTTTGGGGTTCTATGGGCTACACGTAGGAATCTTTGGTGGTGGCACCTGATGTTGGGGGATCCGGAGTCACACCCAGACCTGCTCCACAGGCCTCCTTTTACTTTTCTCTTCGGATTCATTATGTTTAAAAAGTGTCTCTTATCTCTATGATTGCATTTTCTTTTCTCTCTCTTTTCAAGCAGATGATGGGAGTCCAAGTATTAAGGTGACATGTGTTGCCCGTGCCCCCCTCCCCCCTGTGTTCTTATTCATTTACCTCTGATGTTGTTCCAGCGTATTGTGGGGGTACCAATGTTAAGGTCGGGTACGTTGCCCTCTCCCAGCCTCCCCCCTCGGGTCAGAGCCTCAAGTGCGCCCATCCCCCAGTCGGTGCGCACCCACCCCGTTCCTAATGGAGGTGTATGCCCATCCCCTCCCCCCACCCGCCCGACACCCACCCGATGAAGGTGATTCCTCTGTGTCCACTTAGGTGTCCATCGGTTCGTACCCATTTGCTGGTGAGCGCGAGCACGTGGTGCTCGTGTGTCCATTCTTGGGCTACCTGGCTTACTGGAACGGGTTCCAGCTCTGGCCAGGAGAACCACGAGAGGTGCCCTCTCACCGCTGCTCCTCCTAGCTGAATAGCACTCCGTGGTGTCCACGCGCCACATTTCATTTACGCACTCGTGGGTCGATGGGCACTCGGGTCGCTTCCAGGTCTTTGCGATTGTGACTTGTGCCCTGACTCTAACCCTAACCCTTACCCAGCCCGTCTCATCCTCGGCCCCTGCCTGACTGACTCCTTCCCGCCCGGCCTGTCACCTGTCACCGTCCTCTGCCCCTGCCTGACACGCTCCTCCCCGCCCGGGGCCGTCACCGTCCTCGGCCCCTGCCTGACGGGGCTCCTCCGTCGCCTGGGCCTTCCAAGGGCTTGGTGTGGACGCTGGTTCCAGGACGCCCTCCCAGGAACCCGGTAGCAGGGCGGCCGCAGCGTCTCGCGCCACCCAACCGTCCGCCGGCCGGCGGCCGGCGCTAAGTGGCCTGCGGGGGACGTGCCCCCACTGTGGGGCGGGCGCCCAGCCTGGTGTCTTCTCTGAGGCCCCGTGGCTGCTTTTCCCCCCCGCAAGGGGAGAGCCGCGGAGGTGGGGACCGCCTCCTCGTGGGGACGTACACCCAGCTCTCCACGTCGGATTCCGGGGCTCTCTGTCCTGCCAGAAGGCCCAGCTGGCCTGCGGGTCCTTAGAGTGGCAAAAACATCCGAAAACTGAGATTGAGGGTCCGGTGGTTGTCTGCACTTTTGTGCTGGGCACCCCAGGGAGGCCCGGGGGCTGGCTGGACAACGCGGTCTGCTGGGCAGGGGGGGGGTTTGGAGGAGCAACTGATGCCCTTTGCACTTTGGGTAGCAAGTGTCTGAGGTGTCTCTGAGCCCTGCGCCATGTCGGGGGGTGGGGTGGGGGGGTGGGAGGTCGGGGGGTGTGGAGGAGCAGGAGGAGGAGGAGGAGGAGGTGGGAAGGGCCGTGGCCTGCAGTCGTGTTCCCGGGGTGGCTTCTTCCACAGGCTGCTTGGCCTGGGCTCCCTGCACCTGGGCCTTTGGAGGACTGGCCCTGTGCTTGCCAACGCTTCCCCTGCAGGGACCCAGAGCTGGGAGGTTGCATCTCTCAGCCCTGGGTCGGGCAGAGCCCCAGCGGGCCATGCCCACAACCTCTCTCAGCACGGGTCCCCCAGAAGGCTCCTTTGGGACCAGGATTCTCTTGCGGGTGACTCTTTAAGGTCTGGCCCCTGGATGGAGGGGCACCAGGAGTAGAGGAGCAGGAAGGGGAAGGGGGTGGCCATGCGAGGGGACACTTTCAGGCCAAGTCCCAGCTTCAGCCTGATCCTCCTGGGAACCCCGGGGTGTACGTCACACCTCCTGGTTGTCCCGCTCTGAGACAAGGGCTCTGAGACAAGGAGCCGGGCTTCGCATTCCCCCAGCAGCCAGTCGTGGGCTGAGGACACCTGGGGCGTTGGGAACTCCCTGGCTTCTCCTTGGCTTAACATCTGGAGCTGCTTGTGAATCGTGCCGCCACACACACCCGAGTGCAGGTGTCTTCTGCACAGACTGCGGGCCTCGCTCTTCTGAATGCCGCTAGCTCGCCACCCACCCACGGGTGAACCTGGTCAGGGTACTTTCTCTCGGGGGCAGACTCTCATCCTGGCGGGCTACCGGTGTTTCTGTTTGCTCGTTTCTTTCTTCCATTTCGGGAAAGGCTTCCTTACTGGGTGTGGAAATCTCCTATGCCTTTCCTCGCCTATTCTGTCAGCTTTAAAATTCTCTTTCAGTTGCCACCCTCACAGATGGATTAGGAAACTCTTTCCGGTGCACTCATTAGTGAAATGACCTCAATGAAGCTGGAATCCAATATCTAATCGCCGATTTTTAGCGAGTCCACACGCCAGGGTGGTCGGGGTCCAATGCAGCCCCGGCCAGGCCCAGGCCCCTTGGACTGGGCCACAGGAGGACACAGAGGAGGGTCCCGGCCCCCACGGTCGCGTTGCCGGCAGTTCTCCAAGGGCTTGGGCGTTTTCCAGAGGTAGGAGATGGAGGGGACTGATTTCTTCAGCGCCCCACAAACCACGCCACCCCACCCATGGGACACATCCCTAGAGAGAGAGAGAGACGCCCCATACACTCGCTCCCCTCCCCCATGCGCTGTGCCCCAGCCCGGGCCCGGGGGAATAGGCGGCAGCCCACCCACAGGGTGGGGGGCACAGCTGAAAGGGGTTGTCGGGGATGGCGGCCCCTGCCTGGGGTCAAAGGGCGGGCGACCCGCGCCTGCGCAATCGGCGGCGGCGGCGGCGGCGGCGGCGGCGGCGGCGGCCACGAGCTGGGGGTGGGCCAGGCGAGGAGAGGAAGGGGGCTGGAAGGTCTCCACCTTGGCGAGTCCAGCCGTGGAGGCGCATCTTGTGTGAGTGTGAGTGAGTGAGTGTGAGTGTGTGTGTGTGTGTGTGTGTGTGTGTATAGAGAGACAGCCCCCCACCCCGGCCCGCCGCTCCCTGCCCGCCCCGCCCCGCCTGTCACCCCCGTCCCTCGGAGCCCGCCGGACCCGGCCGGTGAACTCAACAGGCCCGGCCCGGTGCGGGTCAGCGCCGGCGCGGGGCCTGGGGCGGGGGGAGGAGGCGGCGGGGAAGCGCAGAGAGGCTCGGCTTCTTGAGCGGGGCAGGGGCGCCCTCCGCCGTCTAGGGCCACACCACCCTGAACGCGCCCGATCTCGTCTGGTCTCGGAAGCTAAGCAGGGTCGGGCCTGGTTAGTACTTGGATGGGAGACCGCCTGGGAATACCGGGTGCCGTAGGCTTCTTCTTTTTTTTTTTTTTGTTTTGCCTCTTGTTCTGTCCCCTTTCTGGGAGCGAGTCGGCGGCCCGGGGTGGGGGTCACCCCCACCCTCAGCGCCCGCCGCGGTGCCTGGCGCCCCAGCCCGCACCGTGGGGCCTCCTCTTGTCCCAAGCCGCGACACCGCCGTCACGCGGCAGCATGCGTGGCTTCTGGACTGTCAGGTCTCAGACCAAAGGTCTGCTCTGTGGGAACCGACACGCTGGAGGAAACCTTGAGAGTCTGAGAGGGGAGGGAGTTCCAGAAGAAGGCCAGGATGTCATTTTGAGGGAGTATGTGACCAGAACTCGTCCCGTTGCTTTTGGGGTTCTATGGGCTACACGTAGGAATCTTTGGTGGTGGCACCTGATGTTGGGGGATCCGGAGTCACACCCAGACCTGCTCCACAGGCCTCCTTTTACTTTTCTCTTCGGATTCATTATGTTTAAAAAGTGTCTCTTATCTCTATGATTGCATTTTCTTTTCTCTCTCTTTTCAAGCAGATGATGGGAGTCCAAGTATTAAGGTGACATGTGTTGCCCGTGCCCCCCTCCCCCCTGTGTTCTTATTCATTTACCTCTGATGTTGTTCCAGCGTATTGTGGGGGTACCAATGTTAAGGTCGGGTACGTTGCCCTCTCCCAGCCTCCCCCCTCGGGTCAGAGCCTCAAGTGCGCCCATCCCCCAGTCGGTGCGCACCCACCCCGTTCCTAATGGAGGTGTATGCCCATCCCCTCCCCCCACCCGCCCGACACCCACCCGATGAAGGTGATTCCTCTGTGTCCACTTAGGTGTCCATCGGTTCGTACCCATTTGCTGGTGAGCGCGAGCACGTGGTGCTCGTGTGTCCATTCTTGGGCTACCTGGCTTACTGGAACGGGTTCCAGCTCTGGCCAGGAGAACCACGAGAGGTGCCCTCTCACCGCTGCTCCTCCTAGCTGAATAGCACTCCGTGGTGTCCACGCGCCACATTTCATTTACGCACTCGTGGGTCGATGGGCACTCGGGTCGCTTCCAGGTCTTTGCGATTGTGACTTGTGCCCTGACTCTAACCCTAACCCTTACCCAGCCCGTCTCATCCTCGGCCCCTGCCTGACTGACTCCTTCCCGCCCGGCCTGTCACCTGTCACCGTCCTCTGCCCCTGCCTGACACGCTCCTCCCCGCCCGGGGCCGTCACCGTCCTCGGCCCCTGCCTGACGGGGCTCCTCCGTCGCCTGGGCCTTCCAAGGGCTTGGTGTGGACGCTGGTTCCAGGACGCCCTCCCAGGAACCCGGTAGCAGGGCGGCCGCAGCGTCTCGCGCCACCCAACCGTCCGCCGGCCGGCGGCCGGCGCTAAGTGGCCTGCGGGGGACGTGCCCCCACTGTGGGGCGGGCGCCCAGCCTGGTGTCTTCTCTGAGGCCCCGTGGCTGCTTTTCCCCCCCGCAAGGGGAGAGCCGCGGAGGTGGGGACCGCCTCCTCGTGGGGACGTACACCCAGCTCTCCACGTCGGATTCCGGGGCTCTCTGTCCTGCCAGAAGGCCCAGCTGGCCTGCGGGTCCTTAGAGTGGCAAAAACATCCGAAAACTGAGATTGAGGGTCCGGTGGTTGTCTGCACTTTTGTGCTGGGCACCCCAGGGAGGCCCGGGGGCTGGCTGGACAACGCGGTCTGCTGGGCAGGGGGGGGGTTTGGAGGAGCAACTGATGCCCTTTGCACTTTGGGTAGCAAGTGTCTGAGGTGTCTCTGAGCCCTGCGCCATGTCGGGGGGTGGGGTGGGGGGGTGGGAGGTCGGGGGGTGTGGAGGAGCAGGAGGAGGAGGAGGAGGAGGTGGGAAGGGCCGTGGCCTGCAGTCGTGTTCCCGGGGTGGCTTCTTCCACAGGCTGCTTGGCCTGGGCTCCCTGCACCTGGGCCTTTGGAGGACTGGCCCTGTGCTTGCCAACGCTTCCCCTGCAGGGACCCAGAGCTGGGAGGTTGCATCTCTCAGCCCTGGGTCGGGCAGAGCCCCAGCGGGCCATGCCCACAACCTCTCTCAGCACGGGTCCCCCAGAAGGCTCCTTTGGGACCAGGATTCTCTTGCGGGTGACTCTTTAAGGTCTGGCCCCTGGATGGAGGGGCACCAGGAGTAGAGGAGCAGGAAGGGGAAGGGGGTGGCCATGCGAGGGGACACTTTCAGGCCAAGTCCCAGCTTCAGCCTGATCCTCCTGGGAACCCCGGGGTGTACGTCACACCTCCTGGTTGTCCCGCTCTGAGACAAGGGCTCTGAGACAAGGAGCCGGGCTTCGCATTCCCCCAGCAGCCAGTCGTGGGCTGAGGACACCTGGGGCGTTGGGAACTCCCTGGCTTCTCCTTGGCTTAACATCTGGAGCTGCTTGTGAATCGTGCCGCCACACACACCCGAGTGCAGGTGTCTTCTGCACAGACTGCGGGCCTCGCTCTTCTGAATGCCGCTAGCTCGCCACCCACCCACGGGTGAACCTGGTCAGGGTACTTTCTCTCGGGGGCAGACTCTCATCCTGGCGGGCTACCGGTGTTTCTGTTTGCTCGTTTCTTTCTTCCATTTCGGGAAAGGCTTCCTTACTGGGTGTGGAAATCTCCTATGCCTTTCCTCGCCTATTCTGTCAGCTTTAAAATTCTCTTTCAGTTGCCACCCTCACAGATGGATTAGGAAACTCTTTCCGGTGCACTCATTAGTGAAATGACCTCAATGAAGCTGGAATCCAATATCTAATCGCCGATTTTTAGCGAGTCCACACGCCAGGGTGGTCGGGGTCTAATGCAGCCCCGGCCAGGCCCAGGCCCCTTGGACTGGGCCACAGGAGGACCCAGAGGAGGTTCCCGGCCCCCACGGTCGCGTTGCCGGCAGTTCTCCAAGGGCTTGGGCGTTTTCCAGAGGTAGGAGATGGAGGGGACTGATTTCTTCAGCGCCCCACAAACCACGCCACCCCACCCATGGGACACATCCCTAGAGAGAGAGAGAGACGCCCCATACACTCGCTCCCCTCCCCCATGCGCTGTGCCCCAGCCCGGCCCGGGGGAATAGGCGGCAGCCCACCCACAGGGTGGGGGGCGCAGCTGAAAGGGGTTGTGGGGATGGCGGGCCCTGCCAGGGGTCAAAGGGCGGGCGACCCGCGCGTGCGCAATCGGCGGCGGCGGCGGCGGCGGCGGCGGCGGCGGCGGCGGCCACGAGCTGGGGGTGGGCCAGGCGAGGAGAGGAAGGGGGCTGGAAGGTCTCCACCTTGGCGAGTCCAGCCGTGGAGGCGCATCTTGTGTGAGTGTGAGTGAGTGAGTGTGAGTGTGTGTGTGTGTGTGTGTGTGTGTGTGTATAGAGAGACAGCCCCCCACCCCGGCCCGCCGCTCCCTGCCCGCCCCGCCCCGCCTGTCACCCCCGTCCCTCGGAGCCCGCCGGACCTGGCCGGTGAACTCAACAGGCCCGGCCCGGTGCGGGTCAGCGCCGGCGCGGGGCCTGGGGCGGGGGGAGGAGGCGGCGGGGAAGCGCAGAGAGGCTCGGCTTCTTGAGCGGGGCAGGGGCGCCCTCCGCCGTCTAGGGCCACACCACCCTGAACGCGCCCGATCTCGTCTGGTCTCGGAAGCTAAGCAGGGTCGGGCCTGGTTAGTACTTGGATGGGAGACCGCCTGGGAATACCGGGTGCCGTAGGCTTCTTCTTTTTTTTTTTTTTGTTTTGCCTCTTGTTCTGTCCCCTTTCTGGGAGCGAGTCGGCGGCCCGGGGTGGGGGTCACCCCCACCCTCAGCGCCCGCCGCGGTGCCTGGCGCCCCAGCCCGCACCGTGGGGCCTCCTCTTGTCCCAAGCCGCGACACCGCCGTCACGCGGCAGCATGCGTGGCTTCTGGACTGTCAGGTCTCAGACCAAAGGTCTGCTCTGTGGGAACCGACACGCTGGAGGAAACCTTGAGAGTCTGAGAGGGGAGGGAGTTCCAGAAGAAGGCCAGGATGTCATTTTGAGGGAGTATGTGACCAGAACTCGTCCCGTTGCTTTTGGGGTTCTATGGGCTACACGTAGGAATCTTTGGTGGTGGCACCTGATGTTGGGGGATCCGGAGTCACACCCAGACCTGCTCCACAGGCCTCCTTTTACTTTTCTCTTCGGATTCATTATGTTTAAAAAGTGTCTCTTATCTCTATGATTGCATTTTCTTTTCTCTCTCTTTTCAAGCAGATGATGGGAGTCCAAGTATTAAGGTGACATGTGTTGCCCGTGCCCCCCTCCCCCCTGTGTTCTTATTCATTTACCTCTGATGTTGTTCCAGCGTATTGTGGGGGTACCAATGTTAAGGTCGGGTACGTTGCCCTCTCCCAGCCTCCCCCCTCGGGTCAGAGCCTCAAGTGCGCCCATCCCCCAGTCGGTGCGCACCCACCCCGTTCCTAATGGAGGTGTATGCCCATCCCCTCCCCCCACCCGCCCGACACCCACCCGATGAAGGTGATTCCTCTGTGTCCACTTAGGTGTCCATCGGTTCGTACCCATTTGCTGGTGAGCGCGAGCACGTGGTGCTCGTGTGTCCATTCTTGGGCTACCTGGCTTACTGGAACGGGTTCCAGCTCTGGCCAGGAGAACCACGAGAGGTGCCCTCTCACCGCTGCTCCTCCTAGCTGAATAGCACTCCGTGGTGTCCACGCGCCACATTTCATTTACGCACTCGTGGGTCGATGGGCACTCGGGTCGCTTCCAGGTCTTTGCGATTGTGACTTGTGCCCTGACTCTAACCCTAACCCTTACCCAGCCCGTCTCCTCCTCGGCCCCTGCCTGACTGACTCCTTCCCGCCCGGCCTGTCACCTGTCACCGTCCTCTGCCCCTGCCTGACACGCTCCTCCCCGCCCGGGCCGTCACCGTCCTCGGCCCCTGCCTGACGGGGCTCCTCCGTCGCCTGGGCCTTCCAAGGGCTTGGTGTGGACGCTGGTTCCAGGACGCCCTCCCAGGAACCCGGTAGCAGGGCGGCCGCAGCGTCTCGCGCCACCCAACCGTCCGCCGGCCGGCGGCCGGCGCTAAGTGGCCTGCGGGGGACGTGCCCCCACTGTGGGGCGGGCGCCCAGCCTGGTGTCTTCTCTGAGGCCCCGTGGCTGCTTTTCCCCCCCGCAAGGGGAGAGCCGCGGAGGTGGGGACCGCCTCCTCGTGGGGACGTACACCCAGCTCTCCACGTCGGATTCCGGGGCTCTCTGTCCTGCCAGAAGGCCCAGCTGGCCTGCGGGTCCTTAGAGTGGCAAAAACATCCGAAAACTGAGATTGAGGGTCCGGTGGTTGTCTGCACTTTTGTGCTGGGCACCCCAGGGAGGCCCGGGGGCTGGCTGGACAACGCGGTCTGCTGGGCAGGGGGGGGGTTTGGAGGAGCAACTGATGCCCTTTGCACTTTGGGTAGCAAGTGTCTGAGGTGTCTCTGAGCCCTGCGCCATGTCGGGGGGTGGGGTGGGGGGGTGGGAGGTCGGGGGGTGTGGAGGAGCAGGAGGAGGAGGAGGAGGAGGTGGGAAGGGCCGTGGCCTGCAGTCGTGTTCCCGGGGTGGCTTCTTCCACAGGCTGCTTGGCCTGGGCTCCCTGCACCTGGGCCTTTGGAGGACTGGCCCTGTGCTTGCCAACGCTTCCCCTGCAGGGACCCAGAGCTGGGAGGTTGCATCTCTCAGCCCTGGGTCGGGCAGAGCCCCAGCGGGCCATGCCCACAACCTCTCTCAGCACGGGTCCCCCAGAAGGCTCCTTTGGGACCAGGATTCTCTTGCGGGTGACTCTTTAAGGTCTGGCCCCTGGATGGAGGGGCACCAGGAGTAGAGGAGCAGGAAGGGGAAGGGGGTGGCCATGCGAGGGGACACTTTCAGGCCAAGTCCCAGCTTCAGCCTGATCCTCCTGGGAACCCCGGGGTGTACGTCACACCTCCTGGTTGTCCCGCTCTGAGACAAGGGCTCTGAGACAAGGAGCCGGGCTTCGCATTCCCCCAGCAGCCAGTCGTGGGCTGAGGACACCTGGGGCGTTGGGAACTCCCTGGCTTCTCCTTGGCTTAACATCTGGAGCTGCTTGTGAATCGTGCCGCCACACACACCCGAGTGCAGGTGTCTTCTGCACAGACTGCGGGCCTCGCTCTTCTGAATGCCGCTAGCTCGCCACCCACCCACGGGTGAACCTGGTCAGGGTACTTTCTCTCGGGGGCAGACTCTCATCCTGGCGGGCTACCGGTGTTTCTGTTTGCTCGTTTCTTTCTTCCATTTCGGGAAAGGCTTCCTTACTGGGTGTGGAAATCTCCTATGCCTTTCCTCGCCTATTCTGTCAGCTTTAAAATTCTCTTTCAGTTGCCACCCTCACAGATGGATTAGGAAACTCTTTCCGGTGCACTCATTAGTGAAATGACCTCAATGAAGCTGGAATCCAATATCTAATCGCCGATTTTTAGCGAGTCCACACGCCAGGGTGGTCGGGGTCCAATGCAGCCCCGGCCAGGCCCAGGCCCCTTGGACTGGGCCACAGGAGGACACAGAGGAGGGTCCCGGCCCCCACGGTCGCGTTGCCGGCAGTTCTCCAAGGGCTTGGGCGTTTTCCAGAGGTAGGAGATGGAGGGGACTGATTTCTTCAGCGCCCCACAAACCACGCCACCCCACCCATGGGACACATCCCTAGAGAGAGAGAGAGACGCCCCATACACTCGCTCCCCTCCCCCATGCGCTGTGCCCCAGCCCGGGCCCGGGGGAATAGGCGGCAGCCCACCCACAGGGTGGGGGGCACAGCTGAAAGGGGTTGTCGGGGATGGCGGCCCCTGCCTGGGGTCAAAGGGCGGGCGACCCGCGCGTGCGCAATCGGCGGCGGCGGCGGCGGCGGCGGCGGCGGCGGCGGCGGCGGCCACGAGCTGGGGGTGGGCCAGGCGAGGAGAGGAAGGGGGCTGGAAGGTCTCCACCTTGGCGAGTCCAGCCGTGGAGGCGCATCTTGTGTGAGTGTGAGTGAGTGAGTGTGAGTGTGTGTGTGTGTGTGTGTGTGTGTGTATAGAGAGACAGCCCCCCACCCCGGCCCGCCGCTCCCTGCCCGCCCCGCCCCGCCTGTCACCCCCGTCCCTCGGAGCCCGCCGGACCCGGCCGGTGAACTCAACAGGCCCGGCCCGGTGCGGGTCAGCGCCGGCGCGGGGCCTGGGGCGGGGGGAGGAGGCGGCGGGGAAGCGCAGAGAGGCTCGGCTTCTTGAGCGGGGCAGGGGCGCCCTCCGCCGTCTAGGGCCACACCACCCTGAACGCGCCCGATCTCGTCTGGTCTCGGAAGCTAAGCAGGGTCGGGCCTGGTTAGTACTTGGATGGGAGACCGCCTGGGAATACCGGGTGCCGTAGGCTTCTTCTTTTTTTTTTTTTTGTTTTGCCTCTTGTTCTGTCCCCTTTCTGGGAGCGAGTCGGCGGCCCGGGGTGGGGGTCACCCCCACCCTCAGCGCCCGCCGCGGTGCCTGGCGCCCCAGCCCGCACCGTGGGGCCTCCTCTTGTCCCAAGCCGCGACACCGCCGTCACGCGGCAGCATGCGTGGCTTCTGGACTGTCAGGTCTCAGACCAAAGGTCTGCTCTGTGGGAACCGACACGCTGGAGGAAACCTTGAGAGTCTGAGAGGGGAGGGAGTTCCAGAAGAAGGCCAGGATGTCATTTTGAGGGAGTATGTGACCAGAACTCGTCCCGTTGCTTTTGGGGTTCTATGGGCTACACGTAGGAATCTTTGGTGGTGGCACCTGATGTTGGGGGATCCGGAGTCACACCCAGACCTGCTCCACAGGCCTCCTTTTACTTTTCTCTTCGGATTCATTATGTTTAAAAAGTGTCTCTTATCTCTATGATTGCATTTTCTTTTCTCTCTCTTTTCAAGCAGATGATGGGAGTCCAAGTATTAAGGTGACATGTGTTGCCCGTGCCCCCCTCCCCCCTGTGTTCTTATTCATTTACCTCTGATGTTGTTCCAGCGTATTGTGGGGGTACCAATGTTAAGGTCGGGTACGTTGCCCTCTCCCAGCCTCCCCCCTCGGGTCAGAGCCTCAAGTGCGCCCATCCCCCAGTCGGTGCGCACCCACCCCGTTCCTAATGGAGGTGTATGCCCATCCCCTCCCCCCACCCGCCCGACACCCACCCGATGAAGGTGATTCCTCTGTGTCCACTTAGGTGTCCATCGGTTCGTACCCATTTGCTGGTGAGCGCGAGCACGTGGTGCTCGTGTGTCCATTCTTGGGCTACCTGGCTTACTGGAACGGGTTCCAGCTCTGGCCAGGAGAACCACGAGAGGTGCCCTCTCACCGCTGCTCCTCCTAGCTGAATAGCACTCCGTGGTGTCCACGCGCCACATTTCATTTACGCACTCGTGGGTCGATGGGCACTCGGGTCGCTTCCAGGTCTTTGCGATTGTGACTTGTGCCCTGACTCTAACCCTAACCCTTACCCAGCCCGTCTCCTCCTCGGCCCCTGCCTGACTGACTCCTTCCCGCCCGGCCTGTCACCTGTCACCGTCCTCTGCCCCTGCCTGACACGCTCCTCCCCGCCCGGGCCGTCACCGTCCTCGGCCCCTGCCTGACGGGGCTCCTCCGTCGCCTGGGCCTTCCAAGGGCTTGGTGTGGACGCTGGTTCCAGGACGCCCTCCCAGGAACCCGGTAGCAGGGCGGCCGCAGCGTCTCGCGCCACCCAACCGTCCGCCGGCCGGCGGCCGGCGCTAAGTGGCCTGCGGGGGACGTGCCCCCACTGTGGGGCGGGCGCCCAGCCTGGTGTCTTCTCTGAGGCCCCGTGGCTGCTTTTCCCCCCCGCAAGGGGAGAGCCGCGGAGGTGGGGACCGCCTCCTCGTGGGGACGTACACCCAGCTCTCCACGTCGGATTCCGGGGCTCTCTGTCCTGCCAGAAGGCCCAGCTGGCCTGCGGGTCCTTAGAGTGGCAAAAACATCCGAAAACTGAGATTGAGGGTCCGGTGGTTGTCTGCACTTTTGTGCTGGGCACCCCAGGGAGGCCCGGGGGCTGGCTGGACAACGCGGTCTGCTGGGCAGGGGGGGGGTTTGGAGGAGCAACTGATGCCCTTTGCACTTTGGGTAGCAAGTGTCTGAGGTGTCTCTGAGCCCTGCGCCATGTCGGGGGGTGGGGTGGGGGGGTGGGAGGTCGGGGGGGGGTGGAGGAGCAGGAGGAGGAGGAGGAGGAGGTGGGAAGGGCCGTGGCCTGCAGTCGTGTTCCCGGGGTGGCTTCTTCCACAGGCTGCTTGGCCTGGGCTCCCTGCACCTGGGCCTTTGGAGGACTGGCCCTGTGCTTGCCAACGCTTCCCCTGCAGGGACCCAGAGCTGGGAGGTTGCATCTCTCAGCCCTGGGTCGGGCAGAGCCCCAGCGGGCCATGCCCACAACCTCTCTCAGCACGGGTCCCCCAGAAGGCTCCTTTGGGACCAGGATTCTCTTGCGGGTGACTCTTTAAGGTCTGGCCCCTGGATGGAGGGGCACCAGGAGTAGAGGAGCAGGAAGGGGAAGGGGGTGGCCATGCGAGGGGACACTTTCAGGCCAAGTCCCAGCTTCAGCCTGATCCTCCTGGGAACCCCGGGGTGTACGTCACACCTCCTGGTTGTCCCGCTCTGAGACAAGGGCTCTGAGACAAGGAGCCGGGCTTCGCATTCCCCCAGCAGCCAGTCGTGGGCTGAGGACACCTGGGGCGTTGGGAACTCCCTGGCTTCTCCTTGGCTTAACATCTGGAGCTGCTTGTGAATCGTGCCGCCACACACACCCGAGTGCAGGTGTCTTCTGCACAGACTGCGGGCCTCGCTCTTCTGAATGCCGCTAGCTCGCCACCCACCCACGGGTGAACCTGGTCAGGGTACTTTCTCTCGGGGGCAGACTCTGATCCTGGCGGGCTACCGGTGTTTCTGTTTGCTCGTTTCTTTCTTCCATTTCGGGAAAGGCTTCCTTACTGGGTGTGGAAATCTCCTATGCCTTTCCTCGCCTATTCTGTCAGCTTTAAAATTCTCTTTCAGTTGCCACCCTCACAGATGGATTAGGAAACTCTTTCCGGTGCACTCATTAGTGAAATGACCTCAATGAAGCTGGAATCCAATATCTAATCGCCGATTTTTAGCGAGTCCACACGCCAGGGTGGTCGGGGTCTAATGCAGCCCCGGCCAGGCCCAGGCCCCTTGGACTGGGCCACAGGAGGACCCAGAGGAGGTTCCCGGCCCCCACGGTCGCGTTGCCGGCAGTTCTCCAAGGGCTTGGGCGTTTTCCAGAGGTAGGAGATGGAGGGGACTGATTTCTTCAGCGCCCCACAAACCACGCCACCCCACCCATGGGACACATCCCTAGAGAGAGAGAGAGACGCCCCATACACTCGCTCCCCTCCCCCATGCGCTGTGCCCCAGCCCGGGCCCGGGGGAATAGGCGGCAGCCCACCCACAGGGTGGGGGGCGCAGCTGAAAGGGGTTGTCGGGGATGGCGGCCCCTGCCTGGGGTCAAAGGGCGGGCGACCCGCGCGTGCGCAATCGGCGGCGGCGGCGGCGGCGGCGGCGGCCACGAGCTGGGGGTGGGCCAGGCGAGGAGAGGAAGGGGGCTGGAAGGTCTCCACCTTGGCGAGTCCAGCCGTGGAGGCGCATCTTGTGTGAGTGTGAGTGAGTGAGTGTGAGTGTGAGTGTGTGTGTGTGTGTGTGTGTGTGTGTGTGTGTGTATAGAGAGACAGCCCCCCACCCCGGCCCGCCGCTCCCTGCCCGCCCCGCCCCGCCCCGCCCCGCCCCGCCTGTCACCCCCGTCCCTCGGAGCCCGCCGGACCCGGCCGGTGAACTCAACAGGCCCGGCCCGGTGCGGGTCAGCGCCGGCGCGGGGCCTGGGGCGGGGGGAGGAGGCGGCGGGGAAGCGCAGAGAGGCTCGGCTTCTTGAGCGGGGCAGGGGCGCCCTCCGCCGTCTAGGGCCACACCACCCTGAACGCGCCCGATCTCGTCTGGTCTCGGAAGCTAAGCAGGGTCGGGCCTGGTTAGTACTTGGATGGGAGACCGCCTGGGAATACCGGGTGCCGTAGGCTTCTTCTTTTTTTTTTTTTGTTTTGCCTCTTGTTCTGTCCCCTTTCTGGGAGCGAGTCGGCGGCCCGGGGTGGGGTCACCCCCACCCTCAGCGCCCGCCGCGGTGCCTGGCGCCCCAGCCCGCACCGTGGGGCCTCCTCTTGTCCCAAGCCGCGACACCGCCGTCACGCGGCAGCATGCGTGGCTTCTGGACTGTCAGGTCTCAGACCAAAGGTCTGCTCTGTGGGAACCGACACGCTGGAGGAAACCTTGAGAGTCTGAGAGGGGAGGGAGTTCCAGAAGAAGGCCAGGATGTCATTTTGAGGGAGTATGTGACCAGAACTCGTCCCGTTGCTTTTGGGGTTCTATGGGCTACACGTAGGAATCTTTGGTGGTGGCACCTGATGTTGGGGGATCCGGAGTCACACCCAGACCTGCTCCACAGGCCTCCTTTTACTTTTCTCTTCGGATTCATTATGTTTAAAAAGTGTCTCTTATCTCTATGATTGCATTTTCTTTTCTCTCTCTTTTCAAGCAGATGATGGGAGTCCAAGTATTAAGGTGACATGTGTTGCCCGTGCCCCCCTCCCCCCTGTGTTCTTATTCATTTACCTCTGATGTTGTTCCAGCGTATTGTGGGGGTACCAATGTTAAGGTCGGGTACGTTGCCCTCTCCCAGCCTCCCCCCTCGGGTCAGAGCCTCAAGTGCGCCCATCCCCCAGTCGGTGCGCACCCACCCCGTTCCTAATGGAGGTGTATGCCCATCCCCTCCCCCCACCCGCCCGACACCCACCCGATGAAGGTGATTCCTCTGTGTCCACTTAGGTGTCCATCGGTTCGTACCCATTTGCTGGTGAGCGCGAGCACGTGGTGCTCGTGTGTCCATTCTTGGGCTACCTGGCTTACTGGAACGGGTTCCAGCTCTGGCCAGGAGAACCACGAGAGGTGCCCTCTCACCGCTGCTCCTCCTAGCTGAATAGCACTCCGTGGTGTCCACGCGCCACATTTCATTTACGCACTCGTGGGTCGATGGGCACTCGGGTCGCTTCCAGGTCTTTGCGATTGTGACTTGTGCCCTGACTCTAACCCTAACCCTTACCCAGCCCGTCTCCTCCTCGGCCCCTGCCTGACTGACTCCTTCCCGCCCGGCCTGTCACCTGTCACCGTCCTCTGCCCCTGCCTGACACGCTCCTCCCCGCCCGGGCCGTCACCGTCCTCGGCCCCTGCCTGACGGGGCTCCTCCGTCGCCTGGGCCTTCCAAGGGCTTGGTGTGGACGCTGGTTCCAGGACGCCCTCCCAGGGACCCGGTAGCAGGGCGGCCGCAGCGTCTCGCGCCACCCAACCGTCCGCCGGCCGGCGGCCGGCGCTAAGTGGCCTGCGGGGGACGTGCCCCCACTGTGGGGCGGGCGCCCAGCCTGGTGTCTTCTCTGAGGCCCCGTGGCTGCTTTTCCCCCCCGCAAGGGGAGAGCCGCGGAGGTGGGGACCGCCTCCTCGTGGGGACGTACACCCAGCTCTCCACGTCGGATTCCGGGGCTCTCTGTCCTGCCAGAAGGCCCAGCTGGCCTGCGGGTCCTTAGAGTGGCAAAAACATCCGAAAACTGAGATTGAGGGTCCGGTGGTTGTCTGCACTTTTGTGCTGGGCACCCCAGGGAGGCCCGGGGGCTGGCTGGACAACGCGGTCTGCTGGGCACGGGGGGGGGTTTGGAGGAGCAACTGATGCCCTTTGCACTTTGGGTAGCAAGTGTCTGAGGTGTCTCTGAGCCCTGCGCCATGTCGGGGGGTGGGGTGGGGGGGTGGGAGGTCGGGGGGGGGTGTGGAGGAGCAGGAGGAGGAGGAGGAGGAGGTGGGAAGGGCCGTGGCCTGCAGTCGTGTTCCCGGGGTGGCTTCTTCCACAGGCTGCTTGGCCTGGGCTCCCTGCACCTGGGCCTTTGGAGGACTGGCCCTGTGCTTGCCAACGCTTCCCCTGCAGGGACCCAGAGCTGGGAGGTTGCATCTCTCAGCCCTGGGTCGGGCAGAGCCCCAGCGGGCCATGCCCACAACCTCTCTCAGCACGGGTCCCCCAGAAGGCTCCTTTGGGACCAGGATTCTCTTGCGGGTGACTCTTTAAGGTCTGGCCCCTGGATGGAGGGGCACCAGGAGTAGAGGAGCAGGAAGGGGAAGGGGGTGGCCATGCGAGGGGACACTTTCAGGCCAAGTCCCAGCTTCAGCCTGATCCTCCTGGGAACCCCGGGGTGTACGTCACACCTCCTGGTTGTCCCGCTCTGAGACAAGGGCTCTGAGACAAGGAGCCGGGCTTCGCATTCCCCCAGCAGCCAGTCGTGGGCTGAGGACACCTGGGGCGTTGGGAACTCCCTGGCTTCTCCTTGGCTTAACATCTGGAGCTGCTTGTGAATCGTGCCGCCACACACACCCGAGTGCAGGTGTCTTCTGCACAGACTGCGGGCCTCGCTCTTCTGAATGCCGCTAGCTCGCCACCCACCCACGGGTGAACCTGGTCAGGGTACTTTCTCTCGGGGGCAGACTCTGATCCTGGCGGGCTACCGGTGTTTCTGTTTGCTCGTTTCTTTCTTCCATTTCGGGAAAGGCTTCCTTACTGGGTGTGGAAATCTCCTATGCCTTTCCTCGCCTATTCTGTCAGCTTTAAAATTCTCTTTCAGTTGCCACCCTCACAGATGGATTAGGAAACTCTTTCCGGTGCACTCATTAGTGAAATGACCTCAATGAAGCTGGAATCCAATATCTAATCGCCGATTTTTAGCGAGTCCACACGCCAGGGTGGTCGGGGTCCAATGCAGCCCCGGCCAGGCCCAGGCCCCTTGGACTGGGCCACAGGAGGACACAGAGGAGGGTCCCGGCCCCCACGGTCGCGTTGCCGGCAGTTCTCCAAGGGCTTGGGCGTTTTCCAGAGGTAGGAGATGGAGGGGACTGATTTCTTCAGCGCCCCACAAACCACGCCACCCCACCCATGGGACACATCCCTAGAGAGAGAGAGAGACGCCCCATACACTCGCTCCCCTCCCCCATGCGCTGTGCCCCAGCCCCGGCCCGGGGGAATAGGCGGCAGCCCACCCACAGGGTGGGGGGCGCAGCTGAAAGGGGTTGTCGGGGATGGCGGACCCTGCCTGGGGTCAAAGGGCGGGCGACCCGCGCGTGCGCAATCGGCGGCGGCGGCGGCGGCGGCCACGAGCTGGGGGTGGGCCAGGCGAGGAGAGGAAGGGGGCTGGAAGGTCTCCACCTTGGCGAGTCCAGCCGTGGAGGCGCATCTTGTGTGAGTGTGAGTGAGTGAGTGTGAGTGTGAGTGTGTGTGTGTGTGTGTGTGTGTGTGTGTGTGTATAGAGAGACAGCCCCCCACCCCGGCCCGCCGCTCCCTGCCCGCCCCGCCCCGCCCCGCCCCGCCCCGCCTGTCACCCCCGTCCCTCGGAGCCCGCCGGACCCGGCCGGTGAACTCAACAGGCCCGGCCCGGTGCGGGTCAGCGCCGGCGCGGGGCCTGGGGCGGGGGGAGGAGGCGGCGGGGAAGCGCAGAGAGGCTCGGCTTCTTGAGCGGGGCAGGGGCGCCCTCCGCCGTCTAGGGCCACACCACCCTGAACGCGCCCGATCTCGTCTGGTCTCGGAAGCTAAGCAGGGTCGGGCCTGGTTAGTACTTGGATGGGAGACCGCCTGGGAATACCGGGTGCCGTAGGCGGCTTCTTTTTTTTTTTTTTGTTTTGCCTCTTGTTCTGTCCCCTTTCTGGGAGCGAGTCGGCGGCCCGGGGTGGGGGTCACCCCCACCCTCAGCGCCCGCCGCGGTGCCTGGCGCCCCAGCCCGCACCGTGGGGCCTCCTCTTGTCCCAAGCCGCGACACCGCCGTCACGCGGCAGCATGCGTGGCTTCTGGACTGTCAGGTCTCAGACCAAAGGTCTGCTCTGTGGGAACCGACACGCTGGAGGAAACCTTGAGAGTCTGAGAGGGGAGGGAGTTCCAGAAGAAGGCCAGGATGTCATTTTGAGGGAGTATGTGACCAGAACTCGTCCCGTTGCTTTTGGGGTTCTATGGGCTACACGTAGGAATCTTTGGTGGTGGCACCTGATGTTGGGGGATCCGGAGTCACACCCAGACCTGCTCCACAGGCCTCCTTTTACTTTTCTCTTCGGATTCATTATGTTTAAAAAGTGTCTCTTATCTCTATGATTGCATTTTCTTTTCTCTCTCTTTTCAAGCAGATGATGGGAGTCCAAGTATTAAGGTGACATGTGTTGCCCGTGCCCCCCTCCCCCCTGTGTTCTTATTCATTTACCTCTGATGTTGTTCCAGCGTATTGTGGGGGTACCAATGTTAAGGTCGGGTACGTTGCCCTCTCCCAGCCTCCCCCCTCGGGTCAGAGCCTCAAGTGCGCCCATCCCCCAGTCGGTGCGCACCCACCCCATTCCTAATGGAGGTGTATGCCCATCCCCTCCCCCCACCCGCCCGACACCCACCCGATGAAGGTGATTCCTCTGTGTCCACTTAGGTGTCCATCGGTTCGTACCCATTTGCTGGTGAGCGCGAGCACGTGGTGCTCGTGTGTCCATTCTTGGGCTACCTGGCTTACTGGAACGGGTTCCAGCTCTGGCCAGGAGAACCACGAGAGGTGCCCTCTCACCGCTGCTCCTCCTAGCTGAATAGCACTCCGTGGTGTCCACGCGCCACATTTCATTTACGCACTCGTGGGTCGATGGGCACTCGGGTCGCTTCCAGGTCTTTGCGATTGTGACTTGTGCCCTGACTCTAACCCTAACCCTTACCCAGCCCGTCTCCTCCTCGGCCCCTGCCTGACTGACTCCTTCCCGCCCGGCCTGTCACCTGTCACCGTCCTCTGCCCCTGCCTGACACGCTCCTCCCCGCCCGGGCCGTCACCGTCCTCGGCCCCTGCCTGACGGGGCTCCTCCGTCGCCTGGGCCTTCCAAGGGCTTGGTGTGGACGCTGGTTCCAGGACGCCCTCCCAGGGACCCGGTAGCAGGGCGGCCGCAGCGTCTCGCGCCACCCAACCGTCCGCCGGCCGGCGGCCGGCGCTAAGTGGCCTGCGGGGGACGTGCCCCCACTGTGGGGCGGGCGCCCAGCCTGGTGTCTTCTCTGAGGCCCCGTGGCTGCTTTTCCCCCCCGCAAGGGGAGAGCCGCGGAGGTGGGGACCGCCTCCTCGTGGGGACGTACACCCAGCTCTCCACGTCGGATTCCGGGGCTCTCTGTCCTGCCAGAAGGCCCAGCTGGCCTGCGGGTCCTTAGAGTGGCAAAAACATCCGAAAACTGAGATTGAGGGTCCGGTGGTTGTCTGCACTTTTGTGCTGGGCACCCCAGGGAGGCCCGGGGGCTGGCTGGACAACGCGGTCTGCTGGGCACGGGGGGGGGTTTGGAGGAGCAACTGATGCCCTTTGCACTTTGGGTAGCAAGTGTCTGAGGTGTCTCTGAGCCCTGCGCCATGTCGGGGGGTGGGGTGGGGGGGTGGGAGGTCGGGGGGGGTGGAGGAGCAGGAGGAGGAGGAGGAGGAGGTGGGAAGGGCCGTGGCCTGCAGTCGTGTTCCCGGGGTGGCTTCTTCCACAGGCTGCTTGGCCTGGGCTCCCTGCACCTGGGCCTTTGGAGGACTGGCCCTGTGCTTGCCAACGCTTCCCCTGCAGGGACCCAGAGCTGGGAGGTTGCATCTCTCAGCCCTGGGTCGGGCAGAGCCCCAGCGGGCCATGCCCACAACCTCTCTCAGCACGGGTCCCCCAGAAGGCTCCTTTGGGACCAGGATTCTCTTGCGGGTGACTCTTTAAGGTCTGGCCCCTGGATGGAGGGGCACCAGGAGTAGAGGAGCAGGAAGGGGAAGGGGGTGGCCATGCGAGGGGACACTTTCAGGCCAAGTCCCAGCTTCAGCCTGATCCTCCTGGGAACCCCGGGGTGTACGTCACACCTCCTGGTTGTCCCGCTCTGAGACAAGGGCTCTGAGACAAGGAGCCGGGCTTCGCATTCCCCCAGCAGCCAGTCGTGGGCTGAGGACACCTGGGGCGTTGGGAACTCCCTGGCTTCTCCTTGGCTTAACATCTGGAGCTGCTTGTGAATCGTGCCGCCACACACACCCGAGTGCAGGTGTCTTCTGCACAGACTGCGGGCCTCGCTCTTCTGAATGCCGCTAGCTCGCCACCCACCCACGGGTGAACCTGGTCAGGGTACTTTCTCTCGGGGGCAGACTCTGATCCTGGCGGGCTACCGGTGTTTCTGTTTGCTCGTTTCTTTCTTCCATTTCGGGAAAGGCTTCCTTACTGGGTGTGGAAATCTCCTATGCCTTTCCTCGCCTATTCTGTCAGCTTTAAAATTCTCTTTCAGTTGCCACCCTCACAGATGGATTAGGAAACTCTTTCCGGTGCACTCATTAGTGAAATGACCTCAATGAAGCTGGAATCCAATATCTAATCGCCGATTTTTAGCGAGTCCACACGCCAGGGTGGTCGGGGTCCAATGCAGCCCCGGCCAGGCCCAGGCCCCTTGGACTGGGCCACAGGAGGACACAGAGGAGGGTCCCGGCCCCCACGGTCGCGTTGCCGGCAGTTCTCCAAGGGCTTGGGCGTTTTCCAGAGGTAGGAGATGGAGGGGACTGATTTCTTCAGCGCCCCACAAACCACGCCACCCCACCCATGGGACACATCCCTAGAGAGAGAGAGAGACGCCCCATACACTCGCTCCCCTCCCCCATGCGCTGTGCCCCAGCCCGGGCCCGGGGGAATAGGCGGCAGCCCACCCACAGGGTGGGGGGCGCAGCTGAAAGGGGTTGTCGGGGATGGCGGCCCCTGCCTGGGGTCAAAGGGCGGGCGACCCGCGCGTGCGCAATCGGCGGCGGCGGCGGCGGCGGCGGCGGCCACGAGCTGGGGGTGGGCCAGGCGAGGAGAGGAAGGGGGCTGGAAGGTCTCCACCTTGGCGAGTCCAGCCGTGGAGGCGCATCTTGTGTGAGTGTGAGTGAGTGAGTGTGAGTGTGAGTGTGTGTGTGTGTGTGTGTGTGTGTGTGTGTATAGAGAGACAGCCCCCCACCCCGGCCCGCCGCTCCCTGCCCGCCCCGCCCCGCCCCGCCCCGCCTGTCACCCCCGTCCCTCGGAGCCCGCCGGACCCGGCCGGTGAACTCAACAGGCCCGGCCCGGTGCGGGTCAGCGCCGGCGCGGGGCCTGGGGCGGGGGGAGGAGGCGGCGGGGAAGCGCAGAGAGGCTCGGCTTCTTGAGCGGGGCAGGGGCCACACCACCCTGAACGCGCCCGATCTCGTCTGGTCTCGGAAGCTAAGCAGGGTCGGGCCTGGTTAGTACTTGGATGGGAGACCGCCTGGGAATACCGGGTGCCGTAGGCTTCTTCTTTTTTTTTGTTTTGTTTTGCCTCTTGTTCTGTCCCCTTTCTGGGAGCGAGTCGGCGGCCCGGGGTGGGGGTCACCCCCACCCTCAGCGCCCGCCGCGGTGCCTGGCGCCCCAGCCCGCACCGTGGGGCCTCCTCTTGTCCCAAGCCGCGACACCGCCGTCACGCGGCAGCATGCGTGGCTTCTGGACTGTCAGGTCTCAGACCAAAGGTCTGCTCTGTGGGAACCGACACGCTGGAGGAAACCTTGAGAGTCTGAGAGGGGAGGGAGTTCCAGAAGAAGGCCAGGATGTCATTTTGAGGGAGTATGTGACCAGAACTCGTCCCGTTGCTTTTGGGGTTCTATGGGCTACACGTAGGAATCTTTGGTGGTGGCACCTGATGTTGGGGGATCCGGAGTCACACCCAGACCTGCTCCACAGGCCTCCTTTTACTTTTCTCTTCGGATTCATTATGTTTAAAAAGTGTCTCTTATCTCTATGATTGCATTTTCTTTTCTCTCTCTTTTCAAGCAGATGATGGGAGTCCAAGTATTAAGGTGACATGTGTTGCCCGTGCCCCCCTCCCCCCTGTGTTCTTATTCATTTACCTCTGATGTTGTTCCAGCGTATTGTGGGGGTACCAATGTTAAGGTCGGGTACGTTGCCCTCTCCCAGCCTCTCCCCTCGGGTCAGAGCCTCAAGTGCGCCCATCCCCCAGTCGGTGCGCACCCACCCCGTTCCTAATGGAGGTGTATGCCCATCCCCTCCCCCCACCCGCCCGACACCCACCCGATGAAGGTGATTCCTCTGTGTCCACTTAGGTGTCCATCGGTTCGTACCCATTTGCTGGTGAGCGCGAGCACGTGGTGCTCGTGTGTCCATTCTTGGGCTACCTGGCTTACTGGAACGGGTTCCAGCTCTGGCCAGGAGAACCACGAGAGGTGCCCTCTCACCGCTGCTCCTCCTAGCTGAATAGCACTCCGTGGTGTCCACGCGCCACATTTCATTTACGCACTCGTGGGTCGATGGGCACTCGGGTCGCTTCCAGGTCTTTGCGATTGTGACTTGTGCCCTGACTCTAACCCTAACCCTTACCCAGCCCGTCTCCTCCTCGGCCCCTGCCTGACTGACTCCTTCCCGCCCGGCCTGTCACCTGTCACCGTCCTCTGCCCCTGCCTGACACGCTCCTCCCCGCCCGGGCCGTCACCGTCCTCGGCCCCTGCCTGACGGGGCTCCTCCGTCGCCTGGGCCTTCCAAGGGCTTGGTGTGGACGCTGGTTCCAGGACGCCCTCCCAGGAACCCGGTAGCAGGGCGGCCGCAGCGTCTCGCGCCACCCAACCGTCCGCCGGCCGGCGGCCGGCGCTAAGTGGCCTGCGGGGGACGTGCCCCCACTGTGGGGCGGGCGCCCAGCCTGGTGTCTTCTCTGAGGCCCCGTGGCTGCTTTTCCCCCCCGCAAGGGGAGAGCCGCGGAGGTGGGGACCGCCTCCTCGTGGGGACGTACACCCAGCTCTCCACGTCGGATTCCGGGGCTCTCTGTCCTGCCAGAAGGCCCAGCTGGCCTGCGGGTCCTTAGAGTGGCAAAAACATCCGAAAACTGAGATTGAGGGTCCGGTGGTTGTCTGCACTTTTGTGCTGGGCACCCCAGGGAGGCCCGGGGGCTGGCTGGACAACGCGGTCTGCTGGGCAGGGGGGGGGTTTGGAGGA
Source organism: Microcebus murinus (assembly GCF_040939455.1). Taxonomy (NCBI): domain Eukaryota; kingdom Metazoa; phylum Chordata; class Mammalia; order Primates; family Cheirogaleidae; genus Microcebus; species Microcebus murinus. The sequence continues at coordinate 261,652 of NW_027438965.1, read as the reverse complement.
GCAACTGATGCCCTTTGCACTTTGGGTAGCAAGTGTCTGAGGTGTCTCTGAGCCCTGCGCCATGTCGGGGGGTGGGGTGGGGGGGTGGGAGGTCGGGGGGGGGTGGAGGAGCAGGAGGAGGAGGAGGAGGAGGTGGGAAGGGCCGTGGCCTGCAGTCGTGTTCCCGGGGTGGCTTCTTCCACAGGCTGCTTGGCCTGGGCTCCCTGCACCTGGGCCTTTGGAGGACTGGCCCTGTGCTTGCCAACGCTTCCCCTGCAGGGACCCAGAGCTGGGAGGTTGCATCTCTCAGCCCTGGGTCGGGCAGAGCCCCAGCGGGCCATGCCCACAACCTCTCTCAGCACGGGTCCCCCAGAAGGCTCCTTTGGGACCAGGATTCTCTTGCGGGTGACTCTTTAAGGTCTGGCCCCTGGATGGAGGGGCACCAGGAGTAGAGGAGCAGGAAGGGGAAGGGGGTGGCCATGCGAGGGGACACTTTCAGGCCAAGTCCCAGCTTCAGCCTGATCCTCCTGGGAACCCCGGGGTGTACGTCACACCTCCTGGTTGTCCCGCTCTGAGACAAGGGCTCTGAGACAAGGAGCCGGGCTTCGCATTCCCCCAGCAGCCAGTCGTGGGCTGAGGACACCTGGGGCGTTGGGAACTCCCTGGCTTCTCCTTGGCTTAACATCTGGAGCTGCTTGTGAATCGTGCCGCCACACACACCCGAGTGCAGGTGTCTTCTGCACAGACTGCGGGCCTCGCTCTTCTGAATGCCGCTAGCTCGCCACCCACCCACGGGTGAACCTGGTCAGGGTACTTTCTCTCGGGGGCAGACTCTGATCCTGGCGGGCTACCGGTGTTTCTGTTTGCTCGTTTCTTTCTTCCATTTCGGGAAAGGCTTCCTTACTGGGTGTGGAAATCTCCTATGCCTTTCCTCGCCTATTCTGTCAGCTTTAAAATTCTCTTTCAGTTGCCACCCTCACAGATGGATTAGGAAACTCTTTCCGGTGCACTCATTAGTGAAATGACCTCAATGAAGCTGGAATCCAATATCTAATCGCCGATTTTTAGCGAGTCCACACGCCAGGGTGGTCGGGGTCCAATGCAGCCCCGGCCAGGCCCAGGCCCCTTGGACTGGGCCACAGGAGGACACAGAGGAGGGTCCCGGCCCCCACGGTCGCGTTGCCGGCAGTTCTCCAAGGGCTTGGGCGTTTTCCAGAGGTAGGAGATGGAGGGGACTGATTTCTTCAGCGCCCCACAAACCACGCCACCCCACCCATGGGACACATCCCTAGAGAGAGAGAGAGACGCCCCATACACTCGCTCCCCTCCCCCATGCGCTGTGCCCCAGCCCGGGCCCGGGGGAATAGGCGGCAGCCCACCCACAGGGTGGGGGGCGCAGCTGAAAGGGGTTGTCGGGGATGGCGGCCCCTGCCTGGGGTCAAAGGGCGGGCGACCCGCGCGTGCGCAATCGGCGGCGGCGGCGGCGGCGGCCACGAGCTGGGGGTGGGCCAGGCGAGGAGAGGAAGGGGGCTGGAAGGTCTCCACCTTGGCGAGTCCAGCCGTGGAGGCGCATCTTGTGTGAGTGTGAGTGAGTGAGTGTGAGTGTGAGTGTGTGTGTGTGTGTGTGTGTGTGTGTGTGTATAGAGAGACAGCCCCCCACCCCGGCCCGCCGCTCCCTGCCCGCCCCGCCCCGCCCCGCCCCGCCCCGCCTGTCACCCCCGTCCCTCGGAGCCCGCCGGACCCGGCCGGTGAACTCAACAGGCCCGGCCCGGTGCGGGTCAGCGCCGGCGCGGGGCCTGGGGCGGGGGGAGGAGGCGGCGGGGAAGCGCAGAGAGGCTCGGCTTCTTGAGCGGGGCAGGGGCGCCCTCCGCCGTCTAGGGCCACACCACCCTGAACGCGCCCGATCTCGTCTGGTCTCGGAAGCTAAGCAGGGTCGGGCCTGGTTAGTACTTGGATGGGAGACCGCCTGGGAATACCGGGTGCCGTAGGCTTCTTCTTTTTTTTTTTTTGTTTTGCCTCTTGTTCTGTCCCCTTTCTGGGAGCGAGTCGGCGGCCCGGGGTGGGGTCACCCCCACCCTCAGCGCCCGCCGCGGTGCCTGGCGCCCCAGCCCGCACCGTGGGGCCTCCTCTTGTCCCAAGCCGCGACACCGCCGTCACGCGGCAGCATGCGTGGCTTCTGGACTGTCAGGTCTCAGACCAAAGGTCTGCTCTGTGGGAACCGACACGCTGGAGGAAACCTTGAGAGTCTGAGAGGGGAGGGAGTTCCAGAAGAAGGCCAGGATGTCATTTTGAGGGAGTATGTGACCAGAACTCGTCCCGTTGCTTTTGGGGTTCTATGGGCTACACGTAGGAATCTTTGGTGGTGGCACCTGATGTTGGGGGATCCGGAGTCACACCCAGACCTGCTCCACAGGCCTCCTTTTACTTTTCTCTTCGGATTCATTATGTTTAAAAAGTGTCTCTTATCTCTATGATTGCATTTTCTTTTCTCTCTCTTTTCAAGCAGATGATGGGAGTCCAAGTATTAAGGTGACATGTGTTGCCCGTGCCCCCCTCCCCCCTGTGTTCTTATTCATTTACCTCTGATGTTGTTCCAGCGTATTGTGGGGGTACCAATGTTAAGGTCGGGTACGTTGCCCTCTCCCAGCCTCCCCCCTCGGGTCAGAGCCTCAAGTGCGCCCATCCCCCAGTCGGTGCGCACCCACCCCGTTCCTAATGGAGGTGTATGCCCATCCCCTCCCCCCACCCGCCCGACACCCACCCGATGAAGGTGATTCCTCTGTGTCCACTTAGGTGTCCATCGGTTCGTACCCATTTGCTGGTGAGCGCGAGCACGTGGTGCTCGTGTGTCCATTCTTGGGCTACCTGGCTTACTGGAACGGGTTCCAGCTCTGGCCAGGAGAACCACGAGAGGTGCCCTCTCACCGCTGCTCCTCCTAGCTGAATAGCACTCCGTGGTGTCCACGCGCCACATTTCATTTACGCACTCGTGGGTCGATGGGCACTCGGGTCGCTTCCAGGTCTTTGCGATTGTGACTTGTGCCCTGACTCTAACCCTAACCCTTACCCAGCCCGTCTCCTCCTCGGCCCCTGCCTGACTGACTCCTTCCCGCCCGGCCTGTCACCTGTCACCGTCCTCTGCCCCTGCCTGACACGCTCCTCCCCGCCCGGGCCGTCACCGTCCTCGGCCCCTGCCTGACGGGGCTCCTCCGTCGCCTGGGCCTTCCAAGGGCTTGGTGTGGACGCTGGTTCCAGGACGCCCTCCCAGGGACCCGGTAGCAGGGCGGCCGCAGCGTCTCGCGCCACCCAACCGTCCGCCGGCCGGCGGCCGGCGCTAAGTGGCCTGCGGGGGACGTGCCCCCACTGTGGGGCGGGCGCCCAGCCTGGTGTCTTCTCTGAGGCCCCGTGGCTGCTTTTCCCCCCCGCAAGGGGAGAGCCGCGGAGGTGGGGACCGCCTCCTCGTGGGGACGTACACCCAGCTCTCCACGTCGGATTCCGGGGCTCTCTGTCCTGCCAGAAGGCCCAGCTGGCCTGCGGGTCCTTAGAGTGGCAAAAACATCCGAAAACTGAGATTGAGGGTCCGGTGGTTGTCTGCACTTTTGTGCTGGGCACCCCAGGGAGGCCCGGGGGCTGGCTGGACAACGCGGTCTGCTGGGCACGGGGGGGGGTTTGGAGGAGCAACTGATGCCCTTTGCACTTTGGGTAGCAAGTGTCTGAGGTGTCTCTGAGCCCTGCGCCATGTCGGGGGGTGGGGTGGGGGGGTGGGAGGTCGGGGGGGGGTGTGGAGGAGCAGGAGGAGGAGGAGGAGGAGGTGGGAAGGGCCGTGGCCTGCAGTCGTGTTCCCGGGGTGGCTTCTTCCACAGGCTGCTTGGCCTGGGCTCCCTGCACCTGGGCCTTTGGAGGACTGGCCCTGTGCTTGCCAACGCTTCCCCTGCAGGGACCCAGAGCTGGGAGGTTGCATCTCTCAGCCCTGGGTCGGGCAGAGCCCCAGCGGGCCATGCCCACAACCTCTCTCAGCACGGGTCCCCCAGAAGGCTCCTTTGGGACCAGGATTCTCTTGCGGGTGACTCTTTAAGGTCTGGCCCCTGGATGGAGGGGCACCAGGAGTAGAGGAGCAGGAAGGGGAAGGGGGTGGCCATGCGAGGGGACACTTTCAGGCCAAGTCCCAGCTTCAGCCTGATCCTCCTGGGAACCCCGGGGTGTACGTCACACCTCCTGGTTGTCCCGCTCTGAGACAAGGGCTCTGAGACAAGGAGCCGGGCTTCGCATTCCCCCAGCAGCCAGTCGTGGGCTGAGGACACCTGGGGCGTTGGGAACTCCCTGGCTTCTCCTTGGCTTAACATCTGGAGCTGCTTGTGAATCGTGCCGCCACACACACCCGAGTGCAGGTGTCTTCTGCACAGACTGCGGGCCTCGCTCTTCTGAATGCCGCTAGCTCGCCACCCACCCACGGGTGAACCTGGTCAGGGTACTTTCTCTCGGGGGCAGACTCTGATCCTGGCGGGCTACCGGTGTTTCTGTTTGCTCGTTTCTTTCTTCCATTTCGGGAAAGGCTTCCTTACTGGGTGTGGAAATCTCCTATGCCTTTCCTCGCCTATTCTGTCAGCTTTAAAATTCTCTTTCAGTTGCCACCCTCACAGATGGATTAGGAAACTCTTTCCGGTGCACTCATTAGTGAAATGACCTCAATGAAGCTGGAATCCAATATCTAATCGCCGATTTTTAGCGAGTCCACACGCCAGGGTGGTCGGGGTCCAATGCAGCCCCGGCCAGGCCCAGGCCCCTTGGACTGGGCCACAGGAGGACACAGAGGAGGGTCCCGGCCCCCACGGTCGCGTTGCCGGCAGTTCTCCAAGGGCTTGGGCGTTTTCCAGAGGTAGGAGATGGAGGGGACTGATTTCTTCAGCGCCCCACAAACCACGCCACCCCACCCATGGGACACATCCCTAGAGAGAGAGAGAGACGCCCCATACACTCGCTCCCCTCCCCCATGCGCTGTGCCCCAGCCCGGGCCCGGGGGAATAGGCGGCAGCCCACCCACAGGGTGGGGGGCGCAGCTGAAAGGGGTTGTCGGGGATGGCGGCCCCTGCCTGGGGTCAAAGGGCGGGCGACCCGCGCGTGCGCAATCGGCGGCGGCGGCGGCGGCGGCGGCGGCCACGAGCTGGGGGTGGGCCAGGCGAGGAGAGGAAGGGGGCTGGAAGGTCTCCACCTTGGCGAGTCCAGCCGTGGAGGCGCATCTTGTGTGAGTGTGAGTGAGTGAGTGTGAGTGTGAGTGTGTGTGTGTGTGTGTGTGTGTGTGTGTGTATAGAGAGACAGCCCCCCACCCCGGCCCGCCGCTCCCTGCCCGCCCCGCCCCGCCCCGCCCCGCCTGTCACCCCCGTCCCTCGGAGCCCGCCGGACCCGGCCGGTGAACTCAACAGGCCCGGCCCGGTGCGGGTCAGCGCCGGCGCGGGGCCTGGGGCGGGGGGAGGAGGCGGCGGGGAAGCGCAGAGAGGCTCGGCTTCTTGAGCGGGGCAGGGGCCACACCACCCTGAACGCGCCCGATCTCGTCTGGTCTCGGAAGCTAAGCAGGGTCGGGCCTGGTTAGTACTTGGATGGGAGACCGCCTGGGAATACCGGGTGCCGTAGGCTTCTTCTTTTTTTTTGTTTTGTTTTGCCTCTTGTTCTGTCCCCTTTCTGGGAGCGAGTCGGCGGCCCGGGGTGGGGGTCACCCCCACCCTCAGCGCCCGCCGCGGTGCCTGGCGCCCCAGCCCGCACCGTGGGGCCTCCTCTTGTCCCAAGCCGCGACACCGCCGTCACGCGGCAGCATGCGTGGCTTCTGGACTGTCAGGTCTCAGACCAAAGGTCTGCTCTGTGGGAACCGACACGCTGGAGGAAACCTTGAGAGTCTGAGAGGGGAGGGAGTTCCAGAAGAAGGCCAGGATGTCATTTTGAGGGAGTATGTGACCAGAACTCGTCCCGTTGCTTTTGGGGTTCTATGGGCTACACGTAGGAATCTTTGGTGGTGGCACCTGATGTTGGGGGATCCGGAGTCACACCCAGACCTGCTCCACAGGCCTCCTTTTACTTTTCTCTTCGGATTCATTATGTTTAAAAAGTGTCTCTTATCTCTATGATTGCATTTTCTTTTCTCTCTCTTTTCAAGCAGATGATGGGAGTCCAAGTATTAAGGTGACATGTGTTGCCCGTGCCCCCCTCCCCCCTGTGTTCTTATTCATTTACCTCTGATGTTGTTCCAGCGTATTGTGGGGGTACCAATGTTAAGGTCGGGTACGTTGCCCTCTCCCAGCCTCTCCCCTCGGGTCAGAGCCTCAAGTGCGCCCATCCCCCAGTCGGTGCGCACCCACCCCGTTCCTAATGGAGGTGTATGCCCATCCCCTCCCCCCACCCGCCCGACACCCACCCGATGAAGGTGATTCCTCTGTGTCCACTTAGGTGTCCATCGGTTCGTACCCATTTGCTGGTGAGCGCGAGCACGTGGTGCTCGTGTGTCCATTCTTGGGCTACCTGGCTTACTGGAACGGGTTCCAGCTCTGGCCAGGAGAACCACGAGAGGTGCCCTCTCACCGCTGCTCCTCCTAGCTGAATAGCACTCCGTGGTGTCCACGCGCCACATTTCATTTACGCACTCGTGGGTCGATGGGCACTCGGGTCGCTTCCAGGTCTTTGCGATTGTGACTTGTGCCCTGACTCTAACCCTAACCCTTACCCAGCCCGTCTCCTCCTCGGCCCCTGCCTGACTGACTCCTTCCCGCCCGGCCTGTCACCTGTCACCGTCCTCTGCCCCTGCCTGACACGCTCCTCCCCGCCCGGGCCGTCACCGTCCTCGGCCCCTGCCTGACGGGGCTCCTCCGTCGCCTGGGCCTTCCAAGGGCTTGGTGTGGACGCTGGTTCCAGGACGCCCTCCCAGGAACCCGGTAGCAGGGCGGCCGCAGCGTCTCGCGCCACCCAACCGTCCGCCGGCCGGCGGCCGGCGCTAAGTGGCCTGCGGGGGACGTGCCCCCACTGTGGGGCGGGCGCCCAGCCTGGTGTCTTCTCTGAGGCCCCGTGGCTGCTTTTCCCCCCCGCAAGGGGAGAGCCGCGGAGGTGGGGACCGCCTCCTCGTGGGGACGTACACCCAGCTCTCCACGTCGGATTCCGGGGCTCTCTGTCCTGCCAGAAGGCCCAGCTGGCCTGCGGGTCCTTAGAGTGGCAAAAACATCCGAAAACTGAGATTGAGGGTCCGGTGGTTGTCTGCACTTTTGTGCTGGGCACCCCAGGGAGGCCCGGGGGCTGGCTGGACAACGCGGTCTGCTGGGCAGGGGGGGAGTTTGGAGGAGCAACTGATGCCCTTTGCACTTTGGGTAGCAAGTGTCTGAGGTGTCTCTGAGCCCTGCGCCATGTCGGGGGGTGGGGTGGGGGGGTGGGAGGTCGGGGGGGGGTGGAGGAGCAGGAGGAGGAGGAGGAGGAGGTGGGAAGGGCCGTGGCCTGCAGTCGTGTTCCCGGGGTGGCTTCTTCCACAGGCTGCTTGGCCTGGGCTCCCTGCACCTGGGCCTTTGGAGGACTGGCCCTGTGCTTGCCAACGCTTCCCCTGCAGGGACCCAGAGCTGGGAGGTTGCATCTCTCAGCCCTGGGTCGGGCAGAGCCCCAGCGGGCCATGCCCACAACCTCTCTCAGCACGGGTCCCCCAGAAGGCTCCTTTGGGACCAGGATTCTCTTGCGGGTGACTCTTTAAGGTCTGGCCCCTGGATGGAGGGGCACCAGGAGTAGAGGAGCAGGAAGGGGAAGGGGGTGGCCATGCGAGGGGACACTTTCAGGCCAAGTCCCAGCTTCAGCCTGATCCTCCTGGGAACCCCGGGGTGTACGTCACACCTCCTGGTTGTCCCGCTCTGAGACAAGGGCTCTGAGACAAGGAGCCGGGCTTCGCATTCCCCCAGCAGCCAGTCGTGGGCTGAGGACACCTGGGGCGTTGGGAACTCCCTGGCTTCTCCTTGGCTTAACATCTGGAGCTGCTTGTGAATCGTGCCGCCACACACACCCGAGTGCAGGTGTCTTCTGCACAGACTGCGGGCCTCGCTCTTCTGAATGCCGCTAGCTCGCCACCCACCCACGGGTGAACCTGGTCAGGGTACTTTCTCTCGGGGGCAGACTCTGATCCTGGCGGGCTACCGGTGTTTCTGTTTGCTCGTTTCTTTCTTCCATTTCGGGAAAGGCTTCCTTACTGGGTGTGGAAATCTCCTATGCCTTTCCTCGCCTATTCTGTCAGCTTTAAAATTCTCTTTCAGTTGCCACCCTCACAGATGGATTAGGAAACTCTTTCCGGTGCACTCATTAGTGAAATGACCTCAATGAAGCTGGAATCCAATATCTAATCGCCGATTTTTAGCGAGTCCACACGCCAGGGTGGTCGGGGTCCAATGCAGCCCCGGCCAGGCCCAGGCCCCTTGGACTGGGCCACAGGAGGACACAGAGGAGGGTCCCGGCCCCCACGGTCGCGTTGCCGGCAGTTCTCCAAGGGCTTGGGCGTTTTCCAGAGGTAGGAGATGGAGGGGACTGATTTCTTCAGCGCCCCACAAACCACGCCACCCCACCCATGGGACACATCCCTAGAGAGAGAGAGAGACGCCCCATACACTCGCTCCCCTCCCCCATGCGCTGTGCCCCAGCCCGGGCCCGGGGGAATAGGCGGCAGCCCACCCACAGGGTGGGGGGCGCAGCTGAAAGGGGTTGTCGGGGATGGCGGCCCCTGCCTGGGGTCAAAGGGCGGGCGACCCGCGCGTGCGCAATCGGCGGCGGCGGCGGCGGCGGCGGCGGCCACGAGCTGGGGGTGGGCCAGGCGAGGAGAGGAAGGGGGCTGGAAGGTCTCCACCTTGGCGAGTCCAGCCGTGGAGGCGCATCTTGTGTGAGTGTGAGTGAGTGAGTGTGAGTGTGAGTGTGTGTGTGTGTGTGTGTGTGTGTGTGTGTATAGAGAGACAGCCCCCCACCCCGGCCCGCCGCTCCCTGCCCGCCCCGCCCCGCCCCGCCCCGCCCCGCCTGTCACCCCCGTCCCTCGGAGCCCGCCGGACCCGGCCGGTGAACTCAACAGGCCCGGCCCGGTGCGGGTCAGCGCCGGCGCGGGGCCTGGGGCGGGGGGAGGAGGCGGCGGGGAAGCGCAGAGAGGCTCGGCTTCTTGAGCGGGGCAGGGGCCACACCACCCTGAACGCGCCCGATCTCGTCTGGTCTCGGAAGCTAAGCAGGGTCGGGCCTGGTTAGTACTTGGATGGGAGACCGCCTGGGAATACCGGGTGCCGTAGGCTTCTTCTTTTTTTTTTTTTTGTTTTGCCTCTTGTTCTGTCCCCTTTCTGGGAGCGAGTCGGCGGCCCGGGGTGGGGGTCACCCCCACCCTCAGCGCCCGCCGCGGTGCCTGGCGCCCCAGCCCGCACCGTGGGGCCTCCTCTTGTCCCAAGCCGCGACACCGCCGTCACGCGGCAGCATGCGTGGCTTCTGGACTGTCAGGTCTCAGACCAAAGGTCTGCTCTGTGGGAACCGACACGCTGGAGGAAACCTTGAGAGTCTGAGAGGGGAGGGAGTTCCAGAAGAAGGCCAGGATGTCATTTTGAGGGAGTATGTGACCAGAACTCGTCCCGTTGCTTTTGGGGTTCTATGGGCTACACGTAGGAATCTTTGGTGGTGGCACCTGATGTTGGGGGATCCGGAGTCACACCCAGACCTGCTCCACAGGCCTCCTTTTACTTTTCTCTTCGGATTCATTATGTTTAAAAAGTGTCTCTTATCTCTATGATTGCATTTTCTTTTCTCTCTCTTTTCAAGCAGATGATGGGAGTCCAAGTATTAAGGTGACATGTGTTGCCCGTGCCCCCCTCCCCCCTGTGTTCTTATTCATTTACCTCTGATGTTGTTCCAGCGTATTGTGGGGGTACCAATGTTAAGGTCGGGTACGTTGCCCTCTCCCAGCCTCCCCCCTCGGGTCAGAGCCTCAAGTGCGCCCATCCCCCAGTCGGTGCGCACCCACCCCGTTCCTAATGGAGGTGTATGCCCATCCCCTCCCCCCACCCGCCCGACACCCACCCGATGAAGGTGATTCCTCTGTGTCCACTTAGGTGTCCATCGGTTCGTACCCATTTGCTGGTGAGCGCGAGCACGTGGTGCTCGTGTGTCCATTCTTGGGCTACCTGGCTTACTGGAACGGGTTCCAGCTCTGGCCAGGAGAACCACGAGAGGTGCCCTCTCACCGCTGCTCCTCCTAGCTGAATAGCACTCCGTGGTGTCCACGCGCCACATTTCATTTACGCACTCGTGGGTCGATGGGCACTCGGGTCGCTTCCAGGTTTTTGCGATTGTGACTTGTGCCCTGACTCTAACCCTAACCCTTACCCAGCCCGTCTCCTCCTCGGCCCCTGCCTGACTGACTCCTTCCCGCCCGGCCTGTCACCTGTCACCGTCCTCTGCCCCTGCCTGACACGCTCCTCCCCGCCCGGGCCGTCACCGTCCTCGGCCCCTGCCTGACGGGGCTCCTCCGTCGCCTGGGCCTTCCAAGGGCTTGGTGTGGACGCTGGTTCCAGGACGCCCTCCCAGGAACCCGGTAGCAGGGCGGCCGCAGCGTCTCGCGCCACCCAACCGTCCGCCGGCCGGCGGCCGGCGCTAAGTGGCCTGCGGGGGACGTGCCCCCACTGTGGGGCGGGCGCCCAGCCTGGTGTCTTCTCTGAGGCCCCGTGGCTGCTTTTCCCCCCCGCAAGGGGAGAGCCGCGGAGGTGGGGACCGCCTCCTCGTGGGGACGTACACCCAGCTCTCCACGTCGGATTCCGGGGCTCTCTGTCCTGCCAGAAGGCCCAGCTGGCCTGCGGGTCCTTAGAGTGGCAAAAACATCCGAAAACTGAGATTGAGGGTCCGGTGGTTGTCTGCACTTTTGTGCTGGGCACCCCAGGGAGGCCCGGGGGCTGGCTGGACAACGCGGTCTGCTGGGCAGGGGGGGGGTTTGGAGGAGCAACTGATGCCCTTTGCACTTTGGGTAGCAAGTGTCTGAGGTGTCTCTGAGCCCTGCGCCATGTCGGGGGGTGGGGTGGGGGGGTGGGAGGTCGGGGGGGGGTGGAGGAGCAGGAGGAGGAGGAGGAGGAGGTGGGAAGGGCCGTGGCCTGCAGTCGTGTTCCCGGGGTGGCTTCTTCCACAGGCTGCTTGGCCTGGGCTCCCTGCACCTGGGCCTTTGGAGGACTGGCCCTGTGCTTGCCAACGCTTCCCCTGCAGGGACCCAGAGCTGGGAGGTTGCATCTCTCAGCCCTGGGTCGGGCAGAGCCCCAGCGGGCCATGCCCACAACCTCTCTCAGCACGGGTCCCCCAGAAGGCTCCTTTGGGACCAGGATTCTCTTGCGGGTGACTCTTTAAGGTCTGGCCCCTGGATGGAGGGGCACCAGGAGTAGAGGAGCAGGAAGGGGAAGGGGGTGGCCATGCGAGGGGACACTTTCAGGCCAAGTCCCAGCTTCAGCCTGATCCTCCTGGGAACCCCGGGGTGTACGTCACACCTCCTGGTTGTCCCGCTCTGAGACAAGGGCTCTGAGACAAGGAGCCGGGCTTCGCATTCCCCCAGCAGCCAGTCGTGGGCTGAGGACACCTGGGGCGTTGGGAACTCCCTGGCTTCTCCTTGGCTTAACATCTGGAGCTGCTTGTGAATCGTGCCGCCACACACACCCGAGTGCAGGTGTCTTCTGCACAGACTGCGGGCCTCGCTCTTCTGAATGCCGCTAGCTCGCCACCCACCCACGGGTGAACCTGGTCAGGGTACTTTCTCTCGGGGGCAGACTCTGATCCTGGCGGGCTACCGGTGTTTCTGTTTGCTCGTTTCTTTCTTCCATTTCGGGAAAGGCTTCCTTACTGGGTGTGGAAATCTCCTATGCCTTTCCTCGCCTATTCTGTCAGCTTTAAAATTCTCTTTCAGTTGCCACCCTCACAGATGGATTAGGAAACTCTTTCCGGTGCACTCATTAGTGAAATGACCTCAATGAAGCTGGAATCCAATATCTAATCGCCGATTTTTAGCGAGTCCACACGCCAGGGTGGTCGGGGTCCAATGCAGCCCCGGCCAGGCCCAGGCCCCTTGGACTGGGCCACAGGAGGACACAGAGGAGGGTCCCGGCCCCCACGGTCGCGTTGCCGGCAGTTCTCCAAGGGCTTGGGCGTTTTCCAGAGGTAGGAGATGGAGGGGACTGATTTCTTCAGCGCCCCACAAACCACGCCACCCCACCCATGGGACACATCCCTAGAGAGAGAGAGAGACGCCCCATACACTCGCTCCCCTCCCCCATGCGCTGTGCCCCAGCCCGGGCCCGGGGGAATAGGCGGCAGCCCACCCACAGGGTGGGGGGCACAGCTGAAAGGGGTTGTCGGGGATGGCGGCCCCTGCCTGCGGTCAAAGGGCGGGCGACCCGCGCGTGCGCAATCGGCGGCGGCGGCGGCAGCGGCGGCGGCGGCGGCCACGAGCTGGGGGTGGGCCAGGCGAGGAGAGGAAGGGGGCTGGAAGGTCTCCACCTTGGCGAGTCCAGCCGTGGAGGCGCATCTTGTGTGAGTGTGAGTGAGTGAGTGTGAGTGTGTGTGTGTGTGTGTGTGTGTGTGTATAGAGAGACAGCCCCCCACCCCGGCCCGCCGCTCCCTGCCCGCCCCGCCCCGCCTGTCACCCCCGTCCCTTGGAGCCCGCCGGACCCGGCCGGTGAACTCAACAGGCCCGGCCCGGTGCGGGTCAGCGCCGGCGCGGGGCCTGGGGCGGGGGGAGGAGGCGGCGGGGAAGCGCAGAGAGGCTCGGCTTCTTGAGCGGGGCAGGGGCGCCCTCCGCCGTCTAGGGCCACACCACCCTGAACGCGCCCGATCTCGTCTGGTCTCGGAAGCTAAGCAGGGTCGGGCCTGGTTAGTACTTGGATGGGAGACCGCCTGGGAATACCGGGTGCCGTAGGCTTCTTCTTTTTTTTTTTTTTGTTTTGCCTCTTGTTCTGTCCCCTTTCTGGGAGCGAGTCGGCGGCCCGGGGTGGGGGTCACCCCCACCCTCAGCGCCCGCCGCGGTGCCTGGCGCCCCAGCCCGCACCGTGGGGCCTCCTCTTGTCCCAAGCCGCGACACCGCCGTCACGCGGCAGCATGCGTGGCTTCTGGACTGTCAGGTCTCAGACCAAAGGTCTGCTCTGTGGGAACCGACACGCTGGAGGAAACCTTGAGAGTCTGAGAGGGGAGGGAGTTCCAGAAGAAGGCCAGGATGTCATTTTGAGGGAGTATGTGACCAGAACTCGTCCCGTTGCTTTTGGGGTTCTATGGGCTACACGTAGGAATCTTTGGTGGTGGCACCTGATGTTGGGGGATCCGGAGTCACACCCAGACCTGCTCCACAGGCCTCCTTTTACTTTTCTCTTCGGATTCATTATGTTTAAAAAGTGTCTCTTATCTCTATGATTGCATTTTCTTTTCTCTCTCTTTTCAAGCAGATGATGGGAGTCCAAGTATTAAGGTGACATGTGTTGCCCGTGCCCCCCTCCCCCCTGTGTTCTTATTCATTTACCTCTGATGTTGTTCCAGCGTATTGTGGGGGTACCAATGTTAAGGTCGGGTACGTTGCCCTCTCCCAGCCTCCCCCCTCGGGTCAGAGCCTCAAGTGCGCCCATCCCCCAGTCGGTGCGCACCCACCCCGTTCCTAATGGAGGTGTATGCCCATCCCCTCCCCCCACCCGCCCGACACCCACCCGATGAAGGTGATTCCTCTGTGTCCACTTAGGTGTCCATCGGTTCGTACCCATTTGCTGGTGAGCGCGAGCACGTGGTGCTCGTGTGTCCATTCTTGGGCTACCTGGCTTACTGGAACGGGTTCCAGCTCTGGCCAGGAGAACCACGAGAGGTGCCCTCTCACCGCTGCTCCTCCTAGCTGAATAGCACTCCGTGGTGTCCACGCGCCACATTTCATTTACGCACTCGTGGGTCGATGGGCACTCGGGTCGCTTCCAGGTCTTTGCGATTGTGACTTGTGCCCTGACTCTAACCCTAACCCTTACCCAGCCCGTCTCCTCCTCGGCCCCTGCCTGACTGACTCCTTCCCGCCCGGCCTGTCACCTGTCACCGTCCTCTGCCCCTGCCTGACACGCTCCTCCCCGCCCGGGCCGTCACCGTCCTCGGCCCCTGCCTGACGGGGCTCCTCCGTCGCCTGGGCCTTCCAAGGGCTTGGTGTGGACGCTGGTTCCAGGACGCCCTCCCAGGGACCCGGTAGCAGGGCGGCCGCAGCGTCTCGCGCCACCCAACCGTCCGCCGGCCGGCGGCCGGCGCTAAGTGGCCTGCGGGGGACGTGCCCCCACTGTGGGGCGGGCGCCCAGCCTGGTGTCTTCTCTGAGGCCCCGTGGCTGCTTTTCCCCCCCGCAAGGGGAGAGCCGCGGAGGTGGGGACCGCCTCCTCGTGGGGACGTACACCCAGCTCTCCACGTCGGATTCCGGGGCTCTCTGTCCTGCCAGAAGGCCCAGCTGGCCTGCGGGTCCTTAGAGTGGCAAAAACATCCGAAAACTGAGATTGAGGGTCCGGTGGTTGTCTGCACTTTTGTGCTGGGCACCCCAGGGAGGCCCGGGGGCTGGCTGGACAACGCGGTCTGCTGGGCACGGGGGGGGGGTTTGGAGGAGCAACTGATGCCCTTTGCACTTTGGGTAGCAAGTGTCTGAGGTGTCTCTGAGCCCTGCGCCATGTCGGGGGGTGGGGTGGGGGGGTGGGAGGTCGGGGGGGGGTGTGGAGGAGCAGGAGGAGGAGGAGGAGGAGGTGGGAAGGGCCGTGGCCTGCAGTCGTGTTCCCGGGGTGGCTTCTTCCACAGGCTGCTTGGCCTGGGCTCCCTGCACCTGGGCCTTTGGAGGACTGGCCCTGTGCTTGCCAACGCTTCCCCTGCAGGGACCCAGAGCTGGGAGGTTGCATCTCTCAGCCCTGGGTCGGGCAGAGCCCCAGCGGGCCATGCCCACAACCTCTCTCAGCACGGGTCCCCCAGAAGGCTCCTTTGGGACCAGGATTCTCTTGCGGGTGACTCTTTAAGGTCTGGCCCCTGGATGGAGGGGCACCAGGAGTAGAGGAGCAGGAAGGGGAAGGGGGTGGCCATGCGAGGGGACACTTTCAGGCCAAGTCCCAGCTTCAGCCTGATCCTCCTGGGAACCCCGGGGTGTACGTCACACCTCCTGGTTGTCCCGCTCTGAGACAAGGGCTCTGAGACAAGGAGCCGGGCTTCGCATTCCCCCAGCAGCCAGTCGTGGGCTGAGGACACCTGGGGCGTTGGGAACTCCCTGGCTTCTCCTTGGCTTAACATCTGGAGCTGCTTGTGAATCGTGCCGCCACACACACCCGAGTGCAGGTGTCTTCTGCACAGACTGCGGGCCTCGCTCTTCTGAATGCCGCTAGCTCGCCACCCACCCACGGGTGAACCTGGTCAGGGTACTTTCTCTCGGGGGCAGACTCTGATCCTGGCGGGCTACCGGTGTTTCTGTTTGCTCGTTTCTTTCTTCCATTTCGGGAAAGGCTTCCTTACTGGGTGTGGAAATCTCCTATGCCTTTCCTCGCCTATTCTGTCAGCTTTAAAATTCTCTTTCAGTTGCCACCCTCACAGATGGATTAGGAAACTCTTTCCGGTGCACTCATTAGTGAAATGACCTCAATGAAGCTGGAATCCAATATCTAATCGCCGATTTTTAGCGAGTCCACACGCCAGGGTGGTCGGGGTCCAATGCAGCCCCGGCCAGGCCCAGGCCCCTTGGACTGGGCCACAGGAGGACACAGAGGAGGGTCCCGGCCCCCACGGTCGCGTTGCCGGCAGTTCTCCAAGGGCTTGGGCGTTTTCCAGAGGTAGGAGATGGAGGGGACTGATTTCTTCAGCGCCCCACAAACCACGCCACCCCACCCATGGGACACATCCCTAGAGAGAGAGAGAGACGCCCCATACACTCGCTCCCCTCCCCCATGCGCTGTGCCCCAGCCCGGGCCCGGGGGAATAGGCGGCAGCCCACCCACAGGGTGGGGGGCGCAGCTGAAAGGGGTTGTCGGGGATGGCGGACCCTGCCTGGGGTCAAAGGGCAGGCGACCCGCGCGTGCGCAATCGGCGGCGGCGGCGGCGGCGGCCACGAGCTGGGGGTGGGCCAGGCGAGGAGAGGAAGGGGGCTGGAAGGTCTCCACCTTGGCGAGTCCAGCCGTGGAGGCGCATCTTGTGTGAGTGTGAGTGAGTGAGTGTGAGTGTGTGTGTGTGTGTGTGTGTGTGTGTGTGTATAGAGAGACAGCCCCCCACCCCGGCCCGCCGCTCCCTGCCCGCCCCGCCCCGCCCCGCCCCGCCCCGCCTGTCACCCCCGTCCCTCGGAGCCCGCCGGACCCGGCCGGTGAACTCAACAGGCCCGGCCCGGTGCGGGTCAGCGCCGGCGCGGGGCCTGGGGCGGGGGGAGGAGGCGGCGGGGAAGCGCAGAGAGGCTCGGCTTCTTGAGCGGGGCAGGGGCCACACCACCCTGAACGCGCCCGATCTCGTCTGGTCTCGGAAGCTAAGCAGGGTCGGGCCTGGTTAGTACTTGGATGGGAGACCGCCTGGGAATACCGGGTGCCGTAGGCTTCTTCTTTTTTTTTTTTTTGTTTTGCCTCTTGTTCTGTCCCCTTTCTGGGAGCGAGTCGGCGGCCCGGGGTGGGGGTCACCCCCACCCTCAGCGCCCGCCGCGGTGCCTGGCGCCCCAGCCCGCACCGTGGGGCCTCCTCTTGTCCCAAGCCGCGACACCGCCGTCACGCGGCAGCATGCGTGGCTTCTGGACTGTCAGGTCTCAGACCAAAGGTCTGCTCTGTGGGAACCGACACGCTGGAGGAAACCTTGAGAGTCTGAGAGGGGAGGGAGTTCCAGAAGAAGGCCAGGATGTCATTTTGAGGGAGTATGTGACCAGAACTCGTCCCGTTGCTTTTGGGGTTCTATGGGCTACACGTAGGAATCTTTGGTGGTGGCACCTGATGTTGGGGGATCCGGAGTCACACCCAGACCTGCTCCACAGGCCTCCTTTTACTTTTCTCTTCGGATTCATTATGTTTAAAAAGTGTCTCTTATCTCTATGATTGCATTTTCTTTTCTCTCTCTTTTCAAGCAGATGATGGGAGTCCAAGTATTAAGGTGACATGTGTTGCCCGTGCCCCCCTCCCCCCTGTGTTCTTATTCATTTACCTCTGATGTTGTTCCAGCGTATTGTGGGGGTACCAATGTTAAGGTCGGGTACGTTGCCCTCTCCCAGCCTCCCCCCTCGGGTCAGAGCCTCAAGTGCGCCCATCCCCCAGTCGGTGCGCACCCACCCCGTTCCTAATGGAGGTGTATGCCCATCCCCTCCCCCCACCCGCCCGACACCCACCCGATGAAGGTGATTCCTCTGTGTCCACTTAGGTGTCCATCGGTTCGTACCCATTTGCTGGTGAGCGCGAGCACGTGGTGCTCGTGTGTCCATTCTTGGGCTACCTGGCTTACTGGAACGGGTTCCAGCTCTGGCCAGGAGAACCACGAGAGGTGCCCTCTCACCGCTGCTCCTCCTAGCTGAATAGCACTCCGTGGTGTCCACGCGCCACATTTCATTTACGCACTCGTGGGTCGATGGGCACTCGGGTCGCTTCCAGGTCTTTGCGATTGTGACTTGTGCCCTGACTCTAACCCTAACCCTTACCCAGCCCGTCTCCTCCTCGGCCCCTGCCTGACTGACTCCTTCCCGCCCGGCCTGTCACCTGTCACCGTCCTCTGCCCCTGCCTGACACGCTCCTCCCCGCCCGGGCCGTCACCGTCCTCGGCCCCTGCCTGACGGGGCTCCTCCGTCGCCTGGGCCTTCCAAGGGCTTGGTGTGGACGCTGGTTCCAGGACGCCCTCCCAGGGACCCGGTAGCAGGGCGGCCGCAGCGTCTCGCGCCACCCAACCGTCCGCCGGCCGGCGGCCGGCGCTAAGTGGCCTGCGGGGGACGTGCCCCCACTGTGGGGCGGGCGCCCAGCCTGGTGTCTTCTCTGAGGCCCCGTGGCTGCTTTTCCCCCCCGCAAGGGGAGAGCCGCGGAGGTGGGGACCGCCTCCTCGTGGGGACGTACACCCAGCTCTCCACGTCGGATTCCGGGGCTCTCTGTCCTGCCAGAAGGCCCAGCTGGCCTGCAGGTCCTTAGAGTGGCAAAAACATCCGAAAACTGAGATTGAGGGTCCGGTGGTTGTCTGCACTTTTGTGCTGGGCACCCCAGGGAGGCCCGGGGGCTGGCTGGACAACGCGGTCTGCTGGGCACGGGGGGGGGGTTTGGAGGAGCAACTGATGCCCTTTGCACTTTGGGTAGCAAGTGTCTGAGGTGTCTCTGAGCCCTGCGCCATGTCGGGGGGTGGGGTGGGGGGGTGGGAGGTCGGGGGGGGTGTGGAGGAGCAGGAGGAGGAGGAGGAGGAGGTGGGAAGGGCCGTGGCCTGCAGTCGTGTTCCCGGGGTGGCTTCTTCCACAGGCTGCTTGGCCTGGGCTCCCTGCACCTGGGCCTTTGGAGGACTGGCCCTGTGCTTGCCAACGCTTCCCCTGCAGGGACCCAGAGCTGGGAGGTTGCATCTCTCAGCCCTGGGTCGGGCAGAGCCCCAGCGGGCCATGCCCACAACCTCTCTCAGCACGGGTCCCCCAGAAGGCTCCTTTGGGACCAGGATTCTCTTGCGGGTGACTCTTTAAGGTCTGGCCCCTGGATGGAGGGGCACCAGGAGTAGAGGAGCAGGAAGGGGAAGGGGGTGGCCATGCGAGGGGACACTTTCAGGCCAAGTCCCAGCTTCAGCCTGATCCTCCTGGGAACCCCGGGGTGTACGTCACACCTCCTGGTTGTCCCGCTCTGAGACAAGGGCTCTGAGACAAGGAGCCGGGCTTCGCATTCCCCCAGCAGCCAGTCGTGGGCTGAGGACACCTGGGGCGTTGGGAACTCCCTGGCTTCTCCTTGGCTTAACATCTGGAGCTGCTTGTGAATCGTGCCGCCACACACACCCGAGTGCAGGTGTCTTCTGCACAGACTGCGGGCCTCGCTCTTCTGAATGCCGCTAGCTCGCCACCCACCCACGGGTGAACCTGGTCAGGGTACTTTCTCTCGGGGGCAGACTCTGATCCTGGCGGGCTACCGGTGTTTCTGTTTGCTCGTTTCTTTCTTCCATTTCGGGAAAGGCTTCCTTACTGGGTGTGGAAATCTCCTATGCCTTTCCTCGCCTATTCTGTCAGCTTTAAAATTCTCTTTCAGTTGCCACCCTCACAGATGGATTAGGAAACTCTTTCCGGTGCACTCATTAGTGAAATGACCTCAATGAAGCTGGAATCCAATATCTAATCGCCGATTTTTAGCGAGTCCACACGCCAGGGTGGTCGGGGTCCAATGCAGCCCCGGCCAGGCCCAGGCCCCTTGGACTGGGCCACAGGAGGACACAGAGGAGGGTCCCGGCCCCCACGGTCGCGTTGCCGGCAGTTCTCCAAGGGCTTGGGCGTTTTCCAGAGGTAGGAGATGGAGGGGACTGATTTCTTCAGCGCCCCACAAACCACGCCACCCCACCCATGGGACACATCCCTAGAGAGAGAGAGAGACGCCCCATACACTCGCTCCCCTCCCCCATGCGCTGTGCCCCAGCCCGGGCCCGGGGGAATAGGCGGCAGCCCACCCACAGGGTGGGGGGCGCAGCTGAAAGGGGTTGTCGGGGATGGCGGACCCTGCCTGGGGTCAAAGGGCGGGCGACCCGCGCGTGCGCAATCGGCGGCGGCGGCGGCGGCGGCCACGAGCTGGGGGTGGGCCAGGCGAGGAGAGGAAGGGGGCTGGAAGGTCTCCACCTTGGCGAGTCCAGCCGTGGAGGCGCATCTTGTGTGAGTGTGAGTGAGTGAGTGTGAGTTTGAGTGTGTGTGTGTGTGTGTGTGTGTGTGTGTGTATAGAGAGACAGCCCCCCACCCCGGCCCGCCGCTCCCTGCCCGCCCCGCCCCGCCCCGCCCCGCCTGTCACCCCCGTCCCTCGGAGCCCGCCGGACCCGGCCGGTGAACTCAACAGGCCCGGCCCGGTGCGGGTCAGCGCCGGCGCGGGGCCTGGGGCGGGGGGAGGAGGCGGCGGGGAAGCGCAGAGAGGCTCGGCTTCTTGAGCGGGGCAGGGGCGCCCTCCGCCGTCTAGGGCCACACCACCCTGAACGCGCCCGATCTCGTCTGGTCTCGGAAGCTAAGCAGGGTCGGGCCTGGTTAGTACTTGGATGGGAGACCGCCTTGGAATACCGGGTGCCGTAGGCGGCTTCTTTTTTTTTTTTTTGTTTTGCCTCTTGTTCTGTCCCCTTTCTGGGAGCGAGTCGGCGGCCCGGGGTGGGGGTCACCCCCACCCTCAGCGCCCGCCGCGGTGCCTGGCGCCCCAGCCCGCACCGTGGGGCCTCCTCTTGTCCCAAGCCGCGACACCGCCGTCACGCGGCAGCATGCGTGGCTTCTGGACTGTCAGGTCTCAGACCAAAGGTCTGCTCTGTGGGAACCGACACGCTGGAGGAAACCTTGAGAGTCTGAGAGGGGAGGGAGTTCCAGAAGAAGGCCAGGATGTCATTTTGAGGGAGTATGTGACCAGAACTCGTCCCGTTGCTTTTGGGGTTCTATGGGCTACACGTAGGAATCTTTGGTGGTGGCACCTGATGTTGGGGGATCCGGAGTCACACCCAGACCTGCTCCACAGGCCTCCTTTTACTTTTCTCTTCGGATTCATTATGTTTAAAAAGTGTCTCTTATCTCTATGATTGCATTTTCTTTTCTCTCTCTTTTCAAGCAGATGATGGGAGTCCAAGTATTAAGGTGACATGTGTTGCCCGTGCCCCCCTCCCCCCTGTGTTCTTATTCATTTACCTCTGATGTTGTTCCAGCGTATTGTGGGGGTACCAATGTTAAGGTCGGGTACGTTGCCCTCTCCCAGCCTCCCCCCTCGGGTCAGAGCCTCAAGTGCGCCCATCCCCCAGTCGGTGCGCACCCACCCCGTTCCTAATGGAGGTGTATGCCCATCCCCTCCCCCCACCCGCCCGACACCCACCCGATGAAGGTGATTCCTCTGTGTCCACTTAGGTGTCCATCGGTTCGTACCCATTTGCTGGTGAGCGCGAGCACGTGGTGCTCGTGTGTCCATTCTTGGGCTACCTGGCTTACTGGAACGGGTTCCAGCTCTGGCCAGGAGAACCACGAGAGGTGCCCTCTCACCGCTGCTCCTCCTAGCTGAATAGCACTCCGTGGTGTCCACGCGCCACATTTCATTTACGCACTCGTGGGTCGATGGGCACTCGGGTCGCTTCCAGGTCTTTGCGATTGTGACTTGTGCCCTGACTCTAACCCTAACCCTTACCCAGCCCGTCTCCTCCTCGGCCCCTGCCTGACTGACTCCTTCCCGCCCGGCCTGTCACCTGTCACCGTCCTCTGCCCCTGCCTGACACGCTCCTCCCCGCCCGGGCCGTCACCGTCCTCGGCCCCTGCCTGACGGGGCTCCTCCGTCGCCTGGGCCTTCCAAGGGCTTGGTGTGGACGCTGGTTCCAGGACGCCCTCCCAGGAACCCGGTAGCAGGGCGGCCGCAGCGTCTCGCGCCACCCAACCGTCCGCCGGCCGGCGGCCGGCGCTAAGTGGCCTGCGGGGGACGTGCCCCCACTGTGGGGCGGGCGCCCAGCCTGGTGTCTTCTCTGAGGCCCCGTGGCTGCTTTTCCCCCCCGCAAGGGGAGAGCCGCGGAGGTGGGGACCGCCTCCTCGTGGGGACGTACACCCAGCTCTCCACGTCGGATTCCGGGGCTCTCTGTCCTGCCAGAAGGCCCAGCTGGCCTGCGGGTCCTTAGAGTGGCAAAAACATCCGAAAACTGAGATTGAGGGTCCGGTGGTTGTCTGCACTTTTGTGCTGGGCACCCCAGGGAGGCCCGGGGGCTGGCTGGACAACGCGGTCTGCTGGGCAGGGGGGGGGTTTGGAGGAGCAACTGATGCCCTTTGCACTTTGGGTAGCAAGTGTCTGAGGTGTCTCTGAGCCCTGCGCCATGTCGGGGGGTGGGGTGGGGGGGTGGGAGGTCGGGGGGGGGTGGAGGAGCAGGAGGAGGAGGAGGAGGAGGTGGGAAGGGCCGTGGCCTGCAGTCGTGTTCCCGGGGTGGCTTCTTCCACAGGCTGCTTGGCCTGGGCTCCCTGCACCTGGGCCTTTGGAGGACTGGCCCTGTGCTTGCCAACGCTTCCCCTGCAGGGACCCAGAGCTGGGAGGTTGCATCTCTCAGCCCTGGGTCGGGCAGAGCCCCAGCGGGCCATGCCCACAACCTCTCTCAGCACGGGTCCCCCAGAAGGCTCCTTTGGGACCAGGATTCTCTTGCGGGTGACTCTTTAAGGTCTGGCCCCTGGATGGAGGGGCACCAGGAGTAGAGGAGCAGGAAGGGGAAGGGGGTGGCCATGCGAGGGGACACTTTCAGGCCAAGTCCCAGCTTCAGCCTGATCCTCCTGGGAACCCCGGGGTGTACGTCACACCTCCTGGTTGTCCCGCTCTGAGACAAGGGCTCTGAGACAAGGAGCCGGGCTTCGCATTCCCCCAGCAGCCAGTCGTGGGCTGAGGACACCTGGGGCGTTGGGAACTCCCTGGCTTCTCCTTGGCTTAACATCTGGAGCTGCTTGTGAATCGTGCCGCCACACACACCCGAGTGCAGGTGTCTTCTGCACAGACTGCGGGCCTCGCTCTTCTGAATGCCGCTAGCTCGCCACCCACCCACGGGTGAACCTGGTCAGGGTACTTTCTCTCGGGGGCAGACTCTGATCCTGGCGGGCTACCGGTGTTTCTGTTTGCTCGTTTCTTTCTTCCATTTCGGGAAAGGCTTCCTTACTGGGTGTGGAAATCTCCTATGCCTTTCCTCGCCTATTCTGTCAGCTTTAAAATTCTCTTTCAGTTGCCACCCTCACAGATGGATTAGGAAACTCTTTCCGGTGCACTCATTAGTGAAATGACCTCAATGAAGCTGGAATCCAATATCTAATCGCCGATTTTTAGCGAGTCCACACGCCAGGGTGGTCGGGGTCCAATGCAGCCCCGGCCAGGCCCAGGCCCCTTGGACTGGGCCACAGGAGGACACAGAGGAGGGTCCCGGCCCCCACGGTCGCGTTGCCGGCAGTTCTCCAAGGGCTTGGGCGTTTTCCAGAGGTAGGAGATGGAGGGGACTGATTTCTTCAGCGCCCCACAAACCACGCCACCCCACCCATGGGACACATCCCTAGAGAGAGAGAGAGACGCCCCATACACTCGCTCCCCTCCCCCATGCGCTGTGCCCCAGCCCGGGCCCGGGGGAATAGGCGGCAGCCCACCCACAGGGTGGGGGGCCCAGCTGAAAGGGGTTGTCGGGGAGGGCGGCCCCTGCCTGGGGTCAAAGGGCGGGCGACCCGCGCGTGCGCAATCGGCGGCGGCGGCGCCGGCCGGCCAGGAGCTGGGGGTGGGCCAGGCGAGGAGAGGAAGGGGGCTGGAAGGTCTCCACCTTGGCGAGTCCAGCCGTGGAGGCGCATCTTGTGTGAGTGTGAGTGAGTGAGTGTGAGTGTGAGTGTGTGTGTGTGTGTGTGTGTGTGTGTGTGTATAGAGAGACAGCCCCCCACCCCGGCCCGCCGCTCCCTGCCCGCCCCGCCCCGCCCCGCCCCGCCCCGCCTGTCACCCCCGTCCCTCGGAGCCCGCCGGACCCGGCCGGTGAACTCAACAGGCCCGGCCCGGTGCGGGTCAGCGCCGGCGCGGGGCCTGGGGCGGGGGGAGGAGGCGGCGGGGAAGCGCAGAGAGGCTCGGCTTCTTGAGCGGGGCAGGGGCGCCCTCCGCCGTCTAGGGCCACACCACCCTGAACGCGCCCGATCTCGTCTGGTCTCGGAAGCTAAGCAGGGTCGGGCCTGGTTAGTACTTGGATGGGAGACCGCCTGGGAATACCGGGTGCCGTAGGCTTCTTCTTTTTTTTTTTTTTGTTTTGCCTCTTGTTCTGTCCCCTTTCTGGGAGCGAGTCGGCGGCCCGGGGTGGGGGTCACCCCCACCCTCAGCGCCCGCCGCGGTGCCTGGCGCCCCAGCCCGCACCGTGGGGCCTCCTCTTGTCCCAAGCCGCGACACCGCCGTCACGCGGCAGCATGCGTGGCTTCTGGACTGTCAGGTCTCAGACCAAAGGTCTGCTCTGTGGGAACCGACACGCTGGAGGAAACCTTGAGAGTCTGAGAGGGGAGGGAGTTCCAGAAGAAGGCCAGGATGTCATTTTGAGGGAGTATGTGACCAGAACTCGTCCCGTTGCTTTTGGGGTTCTATGGGCTACACGTAGGAATCTTTGGTGGTGGCACCTGATGTTGGGGGATCCGGAGTCACACCCAGACCTGCTCCACAGGCCTCCTTTTACTTTTCTCTTCGGATTCATTATGTTTAAAAAGTGTCTCTTATCTCTATGATTGCATTTTCTTTTCTCTCTCTTTTCAAGCAGATGATGGGAGTCCAAGTATTAAGGTGACATGTGTTGCCCGTGCCCCCCTCCCCCCTGTGTTCTTATTCATTTACCTCTGATGTTGTTCCAGCGTATTGTGGGGGTACCAATGTTAAGGTCGGGTACGTTGCCCTCTCCCAGCCTCCCCCCTCGGGTCAGAGCCTCAAGTGCGCCCATCCCCCAGTCGGTGCGCACCCACCCCGTTCCTAATGGAGGTGTATGCCCATCCCCTCCCCCCACCCGCCCGACACCCACCCGATGAAGGTGATTCCTCTGTGTCCACTTAGGTGTCCATCGGTTCGTACCCATTTGCTGGTGAGCGCGAGCACGTGGTGCTCGTGTGTCCATTCTTGGGCTACCTGGCTTACTGGAACGGGTTCCAGCTCTGGCCAGGAGAACCACGAGAGGTGCCCTCTCACCGCTGCTCCTCCTAGCTGAATAGCACTCCGTGGTGTCCACGCGCCACATTTCATTTACGCACTCGTGGGTCGATGGGCACTCGGGTCGCTTCCAGGTCTTTGCGATTGTGACTTGTGCCCTGACTCTAACCCTAACCCTTACCCAGCCCGTCTCCTCCTCGGCCCCTGCCTGACTGACTCCTTCCCGCCCGGCCTGTCACCTGTCACCGTCCTCTGCCCCTGCCTGACACGCTCCTCCCCGCCCGGGCCGTCACCGTCCTCGGCCCCTGCCTGACGGGGCTCCTCCGTCGCCTGGGCCTTCCAAGGGCTTGGTGTGGACGCTGGTTCCAGGACGCCCTCCCAGGAACCCGGTAGCAGGGCGGCCGCAGCGTCTCGCGCCACCCAACCGTCCGCCGGCCGGCGGCCGGCGCTAAGTGGCCTGCGGGGGACGTGCCCCCACTGTGGGGCGGGCGCCCAGCCTGGTGTCTTCTCTGAGGCCCCGTGGCTGCTTTTCCCCCCCGCAAGGGGAGAGCCGCGGAGGTGGGGACCGCCTCCTCGTGGGGACGTACACCCAGCTCTCCACGTCGGATTCCGGGGCTCTCTGTCCTGCCAGAAGGCCCAGCTGGCCTGCGGGTCCTTAGAGTGGCAAAAACATCCGAAAACTGAGATTGAGGGTCCGGTGGTTGTCTGCACTTTTGTGCTGGGCACCCCAGGGAGGCCCGGGGGCTGGCTGGACAACGCGGTCTGCTGGGCAGGGGGGGGGTTTGGAGGAGCAACTGATGCCCTTTGCACTTTGGGTAGCAAGTGTCTGAGGTGTCTCTGAGCCCTGCGCCATGTCGGGGGGTGGGGTGGGGGGGTGGGAGGTCGGGGGGGGGTGGAGGAGCAGGAGGAGGAGGAGGAGGAGGTGGGAAGGGCCGTGGCCTGCAGTCGTGTTCCCGGGGTGGCTTCTTCCACAGGCTGCTTGGCCTGGGCTCCCTGCACCTGGGCCTTTGGAGGACTGGCCCTGTGCTTGCCAACGCTTCCCCTGCAGGGACCCAGAGCTGGGAGGTTGCATCTCTCAGCCCTGGGTCGGGCAGAGCCCCAGCGGGCCATGCCCACAACCTCTCTCAGCACGGGTCCCCCAGAAGGCTCCTTTGGGACCAGGATTCTCTTGCGGGTGACTCTTTAAGGTCTGGCCCCTGGATGGAGGGGCACCAGGAGTAGAGGAGCAGGAAGGGGAAGGGGGTGGCCATGCGAGGGGACACTTTCAGGCCAAGTCCCAGCTTCAGCCTGATCCTCCTGGGAACCCCGGGGTGTACGTCACACCTCCTGGTTGTCCCGCTCTGAGACAAGGGCTCTGAGACAAGGAGCCGGGCTTCGCATTCCCCCAGCAGCCAGTCGTGGGCTGAGGACACCTGGGGCGTTGGGAACTCCCTGGCTTCTCCTTGGCTTAACATCTGGAGCTGCTTGTGAATCGTGCCGCCACACACACCCGAGTGCAGGTGTCTTCTGCACAGACTGCGGGCCTCGCTCTTCTGAATGCCGCTAGCTCGCCACCCACCCACGGGTGAACCTGGTCAGGGTACTTTCTCTCGGGGGCAGACTCTGATCCTGGCGGGCTACCGGTGTTTCTGTTTGCTCGTTTCTTTCTTCCATTTCGGGAAAGGCTTCCTTACTGGGTGTGGAAATCTCCTATGCCTTTCCTCGCCTATTCTGTCAGCTTTAAAATTCTCTTTCAGTTGCCACCCTCACAGATGGATTAGGAAACTCTTTCCGGTGCACTCATTAGTGAAATGACCTCAATGAAGCTGGAATCCAATATCTAATCGCCGATTTTTAGCGAGTCCACACGCCAGGGTGGTCGGGGTCCAATGCAGCCCCGGCCAGGCCCAGGCCCCTTGGACTGGGCCACAGGAGGACACAGAGGAGGGTCCCGGCCCCCACGGTCGCGTTGCCGGCAGTTCTCCAAGGGCTTGGGCGTTTTCCAGAGGTAGGAGATGGAGGGGACTGATTTCTTCAGCGCCCCACAAACCACGCCACCCCACCCATGGGACACATCCCTAGAGAGAGAGAGAGACGCCCCATACACTCGCTCCCCTCCCCCATGCGCTGTGCCCCAGCCCGGGCCCGGGGGAATAGGCGGCAGCCCACCCACAGGGTGGGGGGCGCAGCTGAAAGGGGTTGTCGGGGATGGCGGCCCCTGCCTGGGGTCAAAGGGCGGGCGACCCGCGCGTGCGCAATCGGCGGCGGCGGCGGCGGCGGCCACGAGCTGGGGGTGGGCCAGGCGAGGAGAGGAAGGGGGCTGGAAGGTCTCCACCTTGGCGAGTCCAGCCGTGGAGGCGCATCTTGTGTGAGTGTGAGTGAGTGAGTGTGAGTGTGTGTGTGTGTGTGTGTGTGTGTGTGTGTATAGAGAGACAGCCCCCCACCCCGGCCCGCCGCTCCCTGCCCGCCCCGCCCCGCCCCGCCCCGCCTGTCACCCCCGTCCCTCGGAGCCCGCCGGACCCGGCCGGTGAACTCAACAGGCCCGGCCCGGTGCGGGTCAGCGCCGGCGCGGGGCCTGGGGCGGGGGGAGGAGGCGGCGGGGAAGCGCAGAGAGGCTCGGCTTCTTGAGCGGGGCAGGGGCCACACCACCCTGAACGCGCCCGATCTCGTCTGGTCTCGGAAGCTAAGCAGGGTCGGGCCTGGTTAGTACTTGGATGGGAGACCGCCTGGGAATACCGGGTGCCGTAGGCTTCTTCTTTTTTTTTTTTTTGTTTTGCCTCTTGTTCTGTCCCCTTTCTGGGAGCGAGTCGGCGGCCCGGGGTGGGGGTCACCCCCACCCTCAGCGCCCGCCGCGGTGCCTGGCGCCCCAGCCCGCACCGTGGGGCCTCCTCTTGTCCCAAGCCGCGACACCGCCGTCACGCGGCAGCATGCGTGGCTTCTGGACTGTCAGGTCTCAGACCAAAGGTCTGCTCTGTGGGAACCGACACGCTGGAGGAAACCTTGAGAGTCTGAGAGGGGAGGGAGTTCCAGAAGAAGGCCAGGATGTCATTTTGAGGGAGTATGTGACCAGAACTCGTCCCGTTGCTTTTGGGGTTCTATGGGCTACACGTAGGAATCTTTGGTGGTGGCACCTGATGTTGGGGGATCCGGAGTCACACCCAGACCTGCTCCACAGGCCTCCTTTTACTTTTCTCTTCGGATTCATTATGTTTAAAAAGTGTCTCTTATCTCTATGATTGCATTTTCTTTTCTCTCTCTTTTCAAGCAGATGATGGGAGTCCAAGTATTAAGGTGACATGTGTTGCCCGTGCCCCCCTCCCCCCTGTGTTCTTATTCATTTACCTCTGATGTTGTTCCAGCGTATTGTGGGGGTACCAATGTTAAGGTCGGGTACGTTGCCCTCTCCCAGCCTCCCCCCTCGGGTCAGAGCCTCAAGTGCGCCCATCCCCCAGTCGGTGCGCACCCACCCCGTTCCTAATGGAGGTGTATGCCCATCCCCTCCCCCCACCCGCCCGACACCCACCCGATGAAGGTGATTCCTCTGTGTCCACTTAGGTGTCCATCGGTTCGTACCCATTTGCTGGTGAGCGCGAGCACGTGGTGCTCGTGTGTCCATTCTTGGGCTACCTGGCTTACTGGAACGGGTTCCAGCTCTGGCCAGGAGAACCACGAGAGGTGCCCTCTCACCGCTGCTCCTCCTAGCTGAATAGCACTCCGTGGTGTCCACGCGCCACATTTCATTTACGCACTCGTGGGTCGATGGGCACTCGGGTCGCTTCCAGGTCTTTGCGATTGTGACTTGTGCCCTGACTCTAACCCTAACCCTTACCCAGCCCGTCTCCTCCTCGGCCCCTGCCTGACTGACTCCTTCCCGCCCGGCCTGTCACCTGTCACCGTCCTCTGCCCCTGCCTGACACGCTCCTCCCCGCCCGGGCCGTCACCGTCCTCGGCCCCTGCCTGACGGGGCTCCTCCGTCGCCTGGGCCTTCCAAGGGCTTGGTGTGGACGCTGGTTCCAGGACGCCCTCCCAGGGACCCGGTAGCAGGGCGGCCGCAGCGTCTCGCGCCACCCAACCGTCCGCCGGCCGGCGGCCGGCGCTAAGTGGCCTGCGGGGGACGTGCCCCCACTGTGGGGCGGGCGCCCAGCCTGGTGTCTTCTCTGAGGCCCCGTGGCTGCTTTTCCCCCCCGCAAGGGGAGAGCCGCGGAGGTGGGGACCGCCTCCTCGTGGGGACGTACACCCAGCTCTCCACGTCGGATTCCGGGGCTCTCTGTCCTGCCAGAAGGCCCAGCTGGCCTGCGGGTCCTTAGAGTGGCAAAAACATCCGAAAACTGAGATTGAGGGTCCGGTGGTTGTCTGCACTTTTGTGCTGGGCACCCCAGGGAGGCCCGGGGGCTGGCTGGACAACGCGGTCTGCTGGGCACGGGGGGGGGGTTTGGAGGAGCAACTGATGCCCTTTGCACTTTGGGTAGCAAGTGTCTGAGGTGTCTCTGAGCCCTGCGCCATGTCGGGGGGTGGGGTGGGGGGGTGGGAGGTCGGGGGGGGGGTGTGGAGGAGCAGGAGGAGGAGGAGGTGGGAAGGGCCGTGGCCTGCAGTCGTGTTCCCGGGGTGGCTTCTTCCACAGGCTGCTTGGCCTGGGCTCCCTGCACCTGGGCCTTTGGAGGACTGGCCCTGTGCTTGCCAACGCTTCCCCTGCAGGGACCCAGAGCTGGGAGGTTGCATCTCTCAGCCCTGGGTCGGGCAGAGCCCCAGCGGGCCATGCCCACAACCTCTCTCAGCACGGGTCCCCCAGAAGGCTCCTTTGGGACCAGGATTCTCTTGCGGGTGACTCTTTAAGGTCTGGCCCCTGGATGGAGGGGCACCAGGAGTAGAGGAGCAGGAAGGGGAAGGGGGTGGCCATGCGAGGGGACACTTTCAGGCCAAGTCCCAGCTTCAGCCTGATCCTCCTGGGAACCCCGGGGTGTACGTCACACCTCCTGGTTGTCCCGCTCTGAGACAAGGGCTCTGAGACAAGGAGCCGGGCTTCGCATTCCCCCAGCAGCCAGTCGTGGGCTGAGGACACCTGGGGCGTTGGGAACTCCCTGGCTTCTCCTTGGCTTAACATCTGGAGCTGCTTGTGAATCGTGCCGCCACACACACCCGAGTGCAGGTGTCTTCTGCACAGACTGCGGGCCTCGCTCTTCTGAATGCCGCTAGCTCGCCACCCACCCACGGGTGAACCTGGTCAGGGTACTTTCTCTCGGGGGCAGACTCTGATCCTGGCGGGCTACCGGTGTTTCTGTTTGCTCGTTTCTTTCTTCCATTTCGGGAAAGGCTTCCTTACTGGGTGTGGAAATCTCCTATGCCTTTCCTCGCCTATTCTGTCAGCTTTAAAATTCTCTTTCAGTTGCCACCCTCACAGATGGATTAGGAAACTCTTTCCGGTGCACTCATTAGTGAAATGACCTCAATGAAGCTGGAATCCAATATCTAATCGCCGATTTTTAGCGAGTCCACACGCCAGGGTGGTCGGGGTCCAATGCAGCCCCGGCCAGGCCCAGGCCCCTTGGACTGGGCCACAGGAGGACACAGAGGAGGGTCCCGGCCCCCACGGTCGCGTTGCCGGCAGTTCTCCAAGGGCTTGGGCGTTTTCCAGAGGTAGGAGATGGAGGGGACTGATTTCTTCAGCGCCCCACAAACCACGCCACCCCACCCATGGGACACATCCCTAGAGAGAGAGAGAGACGCCCCATACACTCGCTCCCCTCCCCCATGCGCTGTGCCCCAGCCCGGGCCCGGGGGAATAGGCGGCAGCCCACCCACAGGGTGGGGGGCGCAGCTGAAAGGGGTTGTCGGGGATGGCGGACCCTGCCTGGGGTCAAAGGGCGGGCGACCCGCGCGTGCGCAATCGGCGGCGGCGGCGGCGGCGGCCACGAGCTGGGGGTGGGCCAGGCGAGGAGAGGAAGGGGGCTGGAAGGTCTCCACCTTGGCGAGTCCAGCCGTGGAGGCGCATCTTGTGTGAGTGTGAGTGAGTGAGTGTGAGTGTGTGTGTGTGTGTGTGTGTGTGTGTGTGTGTATAGAGAGACAGCCCCCCACCCCGGCCCGCCGCTCCCTGCCCGCCCCGCCCCGCCCCGCCCCGCCCCGCCTGTCACCCCCGTCCCTCGGAGCCCGCCGGACCCGGCCGGTGAACTCAACAGGCCCGGCCCGGTGCGGGTCAGCGCCGGCGCGGGGCCTGGGGCGGGGGGAGGAGGCGGCGGGGAAGCGCAGAGAGGCTCGGCTTCTTGAGCGGGGCAGGGGCGCCCTCCGCCGTCTAGGGCCACACCACCCTGAACGCGCCCGATCTCGTCTGGTCTCGGAAGCTAAGCAGGGTCGGGCCTGGTTAGTACTTGGATGGGAGACCGCCTGGGAATACCGGGTGCCGTAGGCTTCTTCTTTTTTTTTTTTTTGTTTTGCCTCTTGTTCTGTCCCCTTTCTGGGAGCGAGTCGGCGGCCCGGGGTGGGGGTCACCCCCACCCTCAGCGCCCGCCGCGGTGCCTGGCGCCCCAGCCCGCACCGTGGGGCCTCCTCTTGTCCCAAGCCGCGACACCGCCGTCACGCGGCAGCATGCGTGGCTTCTGGACTGTCAGGTCTCAGACCAAAGGTCTGCTCTGTGGGAACCGACACGCTGGAGGAAACCTTGAGAGTCTGAGAGGGGAGGGAGTTCCAGAAGAAGGCCAGGATGTCATTTTGAGGGAGTATGTGACCAGAACTCGTCCCGTTGCTTTTGGGGTTCTATGGGCTACACGTAGGAATCTTTGGTGGTGGCACCTGATGTTGGGGGATCCGGAGTCACACCCAGACCTGCTCCACAGGCCTCCTTTTACTTTTCTCTTCGGATTCATTATGTTTAAAAAGTGTCTCTTATCTCTATGATTGCATTTTCTTTTCTCTCTCTTTTCAAGCAGATGATGGGAGTCCAAGTATTAAGGTGACATGTGTTGCCCGTGCCCCCCTCCCCCCTGTGTTCTTATTCATTTACCTCTGATGTTGTTCCAGCGTATTGTGGGGGTACCAATGTTAAGGTCGGGTACGTTGCCCTCTCCCAGCCTCCCCCCTCGGGTCAGAGCCTCAAGTGCGCCCATCCCCCAGTCGGTGCGCACCCACCCCGTTCCTAATGGAGGTGTATGCCCATCCCCTCCCCCCACCCGCCCGACACCCACCCGATGAAGGTGATTCCTCTGTGTCCACTTAGGTGTCCATCGGTTCGTACCCATTTGCTGGTGAGCGCGAGCACGTGGTGCTCGTGTGTCCATTCTTGGGCTACCTGGCTTACTGGAACGGGTTCCAGCTCTGGCCAGGAGAACCACGAGAGGTGCCCTCTCACCGCTGCTCCTCCTAGCTGAATAGCACTCCGTGGTGTCCACGCGCCACATTTCATTTACGCACTCGTGGGTCGATGGGCACTCGGGTCGCTTCCAGGTCTTTGCGATTGTGACTTGTGCCCTGACTCTAACCCTAACCCTTACCCAGCCCGTCTCCTCCTCGGCCCCTGCCTGACTGACTCCTTCCCGCCCGGCCTGTCACCTGTCACCGTCCTCTGCCCCTGCCTGACACGCTCCTCCCCGCCCGGGCCGTCACCGTCCTCGGCCCCTGCCTGACGGGGCTCCTCCGTCGCCTGGGCCTTCCAAGGGCTTGGTGTGGACGCTGGTTCCAGGACGCCCTCCCAGGGACCCGGTAGCAGGGCGGCCGCAGCGTCTCGCGCCACCCAACCGTCCGCCGGCCGGCGGCCGGCGCTAAGTGGCCTGCGGGGGACGTGCCCCCACTGTGGGGCGGGCGCCCAGCCTGGTGTCTTCTCTGAGGCCCCGTGGCTGCTTTTCCCCCCCGCAAGGGGAGAGCCGCGGAGGTGGGGACCGCCTCCTCGTGGGGACGTACACCCAGCTCTCCACGTCGGATTCCGGGGCTCTCTGTCCTGCCAGAAGGCCCAGCTGGCCTGCGGGTCCTTAGAGTGGCAAAAACATCCGAAAACTGAGATTGAGGGTCCGGTGGTTGTCTGCACTTTTGTGCTGGGCACCCCAGGGAGGCCCGGGGGCTGGCTGGACAACGCGGTCTGCTGGGCACGGGGGGGGGTTTGGAGGAGCAACTGATGCCCTTTGCACTTTGGGTAGCAAGTGTCTGAGGTGTCTCTGAGCCCTGCGCCATGTCGGGGGGTGGGGTGGGGGGGTGGGAGGTCGGGGGGGGGTGTGGAGGAGCAGGAGGAGGAGGAGGAGGAGGTGGGAAGGGCCGTGGCCTGCAGTCGTGTTCCCGGGGTGGCTTCTTCCACAGGCTGCTTGGCCTGGGCTCCCTGCACCTGGGCCTTTGGAGGACTGGCCCTGTGCTTGCCAACGCTTCCCCTGCAGGGACCCAGAGCTGGGAGGTTGCATCTCTCAGCCCTGGGTCGGTCAGAGCCCCAGCGGGCCATGCCCACAACCTCTCTCAGCACGGGTCCCCCAGAAGGCTCCTTTGGGACCAGGATTCTCTTGCGGGTGACTCTTTAAGGTCTGGCCCCTGGATGGAGGGGCACCAGGAGTAGAGGAGCAGGAAGGGGAAGGGGGTGGCCATGCGAGGGGACACTTTCAGGCCAAGTCCCAGCTTCAGCCTGATCCTCCTGGGAACCCCGGGGTGTACGTCACACCTCCTGGTTGTCCCGCTCTGAGACAAGGGCTCTGAGACAAGGAGCCGGGCTTCGCATTCCCCCAGCAGCCAGTCGTGGGCTGAGGACACCTGGGGCGTTGGGAACTCCCTGGCTTCTCCTTGGCTTAACATCTGGAGCTGCTTGTGAATCGTGCCGCCACACACACCCGAGTGCAGGTGTCTTCTGCACAGACTGCGGGCCTCGCTCTTCTGAATGCCGCTAGCTCGCCACCCACCCACGGGTGAACCTGGTCAGGGTACTTTCTCTCGGGGGCAGACTCTGATCCTGGCGGGCTACCGGTGTTTCTGTTTGCTCGTTTCTTTCTTCCATTTCGGGAAAGGCTTCCTTACTGGGTGTGGAAATCTCCTATGCCTTTCCTCGCCTATTCTGTCAGCTTTAAAATTCTCTTTCAGTTGCCACCCTCACAGATGGATTAGGAAACTCTTTCCGGTGCACTCATTAGTGAAATGACCTCAATGAAGCTGGAATCCAATATCTAATCGCCGATTTTTAGCGAGTCCACACGCCAGGGTGGTCGGGGTCCAATGCAGCCCCGGCCAGGCCCAGGCCCCTTGGACTGGGCCACAGGAGGACACAGAGGAGGGTCCCGGCCCCCACGGTCGCGTTGCCGGCAGTTCTCCAAGGGCTTGGGCGTTTTCCAGAGGTAGGAGATGGAGGGGACTGATTTCTTCAGCGCCCCACAAACCACGCCACCCCACCCATGGGACACATCCCTAGAGAGAGAGAGAGACGCCCCATACACTCGCTCCCCTCCCCCATGCGCTGTGCCCCAGCCCGGGCCCGGGGGAATAGGCGGCAGCCCACCCACAGGGTGGGGGGCGCAGCTGAAAGGGGTTGTCGGGGATGGCGGCCCCTGCCTGGGGTCAAAGGGCGGGCGACCCGCGCGTGCGCAATCGGCGGCGGCGGCGGCGGCGGCGGCCACGAGCTGGGGGTGGGCCAGGCGAGGAGAGGAAGGGGGCTGGAAGGTCTCCACCTTGGCGAGTCCAGCCGTGGAGGCGCATCTTGTGTGAGTGTGAGTGAGTGAGTGTGAGTGTGTGTGTGTGTGTGTGTGTGTGTGTGTGTATAGAGAGACAGCCCCCCACCCCGGCCCGCCGCTCCCTGCCCGCCCCGCCCCGCCCCGCCCCGCCCCGCCTGTCACCCCCGTCCCTCGGAGCCCGCCGGACCCGGCCGGTGAACTCAACAGGCCCGGCCCGGTGCGGGTCAGCGCCGGCGCGGGGCCTGGGGCGGGGGGAGGAGGCGGCGGGGAAGCGCAGAGAGGCTCGGCTTCTTGAGCGGGGCAGGGGCGCCCTCCGCCGTCTAGGGCCACACCACCCTGAACGCGCCCGATCTCGTCTGGTCTCGGAAGCTAAGCAGGGTCGGGCCTGGTTAGTACTTGGATGGGAGACCGCCTGGGAATACCGGGTGCCGTAGGCTTCTTCTTTTTTTTTTTTTTGTTTTGCCTCTTGTTCTGTCCCCTTTCTGGGAGCGAGTCGGCGGCCCGGGGTGGGGGTCACCCCCACCCTCAGCGCCCGCCGCGGTGCCTGGCGCCCCAGCCCGCACCGTGGGGCCTCCTCTTGTCCCAAGCCGCGACACCGCCGTCACGCGGCAGCATGCGTGGCTTCTGGACTGTCAGGTCTCAGACCAAAGGTCTGCTCTGTGGGAACCGACACGCTGGAGGAAACCTTGAGAGTCTGAGAGGGGAGGGAGTTCCAGAAGAAGGCCAGGATGTCATTTTGAGGGAGTATGTGACCAGAACTCGTCCCGTTGCTTTTGGGGTTCTATGGGCTACACGTAGGAATCTTTGGTGGTGGCACCTGATGTTGGGGGATCCGGAGTCACACCCAGACCTGCTCCACAGGCCTCCTTTTACTTTTCTCTTCGGATTCATTATGTTTAAAAAGTGTCTCTTATCTCTATGATTGCATTTTCTTTTCTCTCTCTTTTCAAGCAGATGATGGGAGTCCAAGTATTAAGGTGACATGTGTTGCCCGTGCCCCCCTCCCCCCTGTGTTCTTATTCATTTACCTCTGATGTTGTTCCAGCGTATTGTGGGGGTACCAATGTTAAGGTCGGGTACGTTGCCCTCTCCCAGCCTCCCCCCTCGGGTCAGAGCCTCAAGTGCGCCCATCCCCCAGTCGGTGCGCACCCACCCCGTTCCTAATGGAGGTGTATGCCCATCCCCTCCCCCCACCCGCCCGACACCCACCCGATGAAGGTGATTCCTCTGTGTCCACTTAGGTGTCCATCGGTTCGTACCCATTTGCTGGTGAGCGCGAGCACGTGGTGCTCGTGTGTCCATTCTTGGGCTACCTGGCTTACTGGAACGGGTTCCAGCTCTGGCCAGGAGAACCACGAGAGGTGCCCTCTCACCGCTGCTCCTCCTAGCTGAATAGCACTCCGTGGTGTCCACGCGCCACATTTCATTTACGCACTCGTGGGTCGATGGGCACTCGGGTCGCTTCCAGGTCTTTGCGATTGTGACTTGTGCCCTGACTCTAACCCTAACCCTTACCCAGCCCGTCTCCTCCTCGGCCCCTGCCTGACTGACTCCTTCCCGCCCGGCCTGTCACCTGTCACCGTCCTCTGCCCCTGCCTGACACGCTCCTCCCCGCCCGGGCCGTCACCGTCCTCGGCCCCTGCCTGACGGGGCTCCTCCGTCGCCTGGGCCTTCCAAGGGCTTGGTGTGGACGCTGGTTCCAGGACGCCCTCCCAGGAACCCGGTAGCAGGGCGGCCGCAGCGTCTCGCGCCACCCAACCGTCCGCCGGCCGGCGGCCGGCGCTAAGTGGCCTGCGGGGGACGTGCCCCCACTGTGGGGCGGGCGCCCAGCCTGGTGTCTTCTCTGAGGCCCCGTGGCTGCTTTTCCCCCCCGCAAGGGGAGAGCCGCGGAGGTGGGGACCGCCTCCTCGTGGGGACGTACACCCAGCTCTCCACGTCGGATTCCGGGGCTCTCTGTCCTGCCAGAAGGCCCAGCTGGCCTGCGGGTCCTTAGAGTGGCAAAAACATCCGAAAACTGAGATTGAGGGTCCGGTGGTTGTCTGCACTTTTGTGCTGGGCACCCCAGGGAGGCCCGGGGGCTGGCTGGACAACGCGGTCTGCTGGGCAGGGGGGGGGTTTGGAGGAGCAACTGATGCCCTTTGCACTTTGGGTAGCAAGTGTCTGAGGTGTCTCTGAGCCCTGCGCCATGTCGGGGGGTGGGGTGGGGGGGTGGGAGGTCGGGGGGGGGTGGAGGAGCAGGAGGAGGAGGAGGAGGAGGTGGGAAGGGCCGTGGCCTGCAGTCGTGTTCCCGGGGTGGCTTCTTCCACAGGCTGCTTGGCCTGGGCTCCCTGCACCTGGGCCTTTGGAGGACTGGCCCTGTGCTTGCCAACGCTTCCCCTGCAGGGACCCAGAGCTGGGAGGTTGCATCTCTCAGCCCTGGGTCGGGCAGAGCCCCAGCGGGCCATGCCCACAACCTCTCTCAGCACGGGTCCCCCAGAAGGCTCCTTTGGGACCAGGATTCTCTTGCGGGTGACTCTTTAAGGTCTGGCCCCTGGATGGAGGGGCACCAGGAGTAGAGGAGCAGGAAGGGGAAGGGGGTGGCCATGCGAGGGGACACTTTCAGGCCAAGTCCCAGCTTCAGCCTGATCCTCCTGGGAACCCCGGGGTGTACGTCACACCTCCTGGTTGTCCCGCTCTGAGACAAGGGCTCTGAGACAAGGAGCCGGGCTTCGCATTCCCCCAGCAGCCAGTCGTGGGCTGAGGACACCTGGGGCGTTGGGAACTCCCTGGCTTCTCCTTGGCTTAACATCTGGAGCTGCTTGTGAATCGTGCCGCCACACACACCCGAGTGCAGGTGTCTTCTGCACAGACTGCGGGCCTCGCTCTTCTGAATGCCGCTAGCTCGCCACCCACCCACGGGTGAACCTGGTCAGGGTACTTTCTCTCGGGGGCAGACTCTGATCCTGGCGGGCTACCGGTGTTTCTGTTTGCTCGTTTCTTTCTTCCATTTCGGGAAAGGCTTCCTTACTGGGTGTGGAAATCTCCTATGCCTTTCCTCGCCTATTCTGTCAGCTTTAAAATTCTCTTTCAGTTGCCACCCTCACAGATGGATTAGGAAACTCTTTCCGGTGCACTCATTAGTGAAATGACCTCAATGAAGCTGGAATCCAATATCTAATCGCCGATTTTTAGCGAGTCCACACGCCAGGGTGGTCGGGGTCTAATGCAGCCCCGGCCAGGCCCAGGCCCCTTGGACTGGGCCACAGGAGGACCCAGAGGAGGTTCCCGGCCCCCACGGTCGCGTTGCCGGCAGTTCTCCAAGGGCTTGGGCGTTTTCCAGAGGTAGGAGATGGAGGGGACTGATTTCTTCAGCGCCCCACAAACCACGCCACCCCACCCATGGGACACATCCCTAGAGAGAGAGAGAGACGCCCCATACACTCGCTCCCCTCCCCCATGCGCTGTGCCCCAGCCCGGGCCCGGGGGAATAGGCGGCAGCCCACCCACAGGGTGGGGGGCGCAGCTGAAAGGGGTTGTCGGGGATGGCGGCCCCTGCCTGGGGTCAAAGGGCGGGCGACCCGCGCGTGCGCAATCGGCGGCGGCGGCGGCGGCGGCGGCGGCGGCCACGAGCTGGGGGTGGGCCAGGCGAGGAGAGGAAGGGGGCTGGAAGGTCTCCACCTTGGCGAGTCCAGCCGTGGAGGCGCATCTTGTGTGAGTGTGAGTGTGAGTGTGTGTGTGTGTGTGTGTGTGTGTGTGTGTATAGAGAGACAGCCCCCCACCCCGGCCCGCCGCTCCCTGCCCGCCCCGCCCCGCCCCGCCCCGCTGTCACCCCCGTCCCTCGGAGCCCGCCGGACCCGGCCGGTGAACTCAACAGGCCCGGCCCGGTGCGGGTCAGCGCCGGCGCGGGGCCTTGGGCGGGGGGAGGAGGCGGCGGGGAAGCGCAGAGAGGCTCGGCTTCTTGAGCGGGGCAGGGGCGCCCTCCGCCGTCTAGGGCCACACCACCCTGAACGCGCCCGATCTCGTCTGGTCTCGGAAGCTAAGCAGGGTCGGGCCTGGTTAGTACTTGGATGGGAGACCGCCTGGGAATACCGGGTGCCGTAGGCTTCTTCTTTTTTTTTTTTTTGTTTTGCCTCTTGTTCTGTCCCCTTTCTGGGAGCGAGTCGGCGGCCCGGGGTGGGGGTCACCCCCACCCTCAGCGCCCGCCGCGGTGCCTGGCGCCCCAGCCCGCACCGTGGGGCCTCCTCTTGTCCCAAGCCGCGACACCGCCGTCACGCGGCAGCATGCGTGGCTTCTGGACTGTCAGGTCTCAGACCAAAGGTCTGCTCTGTGGGAACCGACACGCTGGAGGAAACCTTGAGAGTCTGAGAGGGGAGGGAGTTCCAGAAGAAGGCCAGGATGTCATTTTGAGGGAGTATGTGACCAGAACTCGTCCCATTGCTTTTGGGGTTCTATGGGCTACACGTAGGAATCTTTGGTGGTGGCACCTGATGTTGGGGGATCCGGAGTCACACCCAGACCTGCTCCACAGGCCTCCTTTTACTTTTCTCTTCGGATTCATTATGTTTAAAAAGTGTCTCTTATCTCTATGATTGCATTTTCTTTTCTCTCTCTTTTCAAGCAGATGATGGGAGTCCAAGTATTAAGGTGACATGTGTTGCCCGTGCCCCCCTCCCCCCTGTGTTCTTATTCATTAACCTCTGATGTTGTTCCAGCGTATTGTGGGGTTACCAATGTTAAGGTCGGGTACGTTGCCCTCTCCCAGCCTCCCCCCTCGGGTCAGAGCCTCAAGTGCGCCCATCCCCCAGTCGGTGCGCACCCACCCCGTTCCTAATGGAGGTGTATGCCCATCCCCTCCCCCCACCCGCCCGACACCCACCCGATGAAGGTGATTCCTCTGTGTCCACTTAGGTGTCCATCGGTTCGTACCCATTTGCTGGTGAGCGCGAGCACGTGGTGCTCGTGTGTCCATTCTTGGGCTACCTGGCTTACTGGAACGGGTTCCAGCTCTGGCCAGGAGAACCACGAGAGGTGCCCTCTCACCGCTGCTCCTCCTAGCTGAATAGCACTCCGTGGTGTCCACGCGCCACATTTCATTTACGCACTCGTGGGTCGATGGGCACTCGGGTCGCTTCCAGGTCTTTGCGATTGTGACTTGTGCCCTGACTCTAACCCTAACCCTTACCCAGCCCGTCTCCTCCTCGGCCCCTGCCTGACTGACTCCTTCCCGCCCGGCCTGTCACCTGTCACCGTCCTCTGCCCCTGCCTGACACGCTCCTCCCCGCCCGGGCCGTCACCGTCCTCGGCCCCTGCCTGACGGGGCTCCTCCGTCGCCTGGGCCTTCCAAGGGCTTGGTGTGGACGCTGGTTCCAGGACGCCCTCCCAGGAACCCGGTAGCAGGGCGGCCGCAGCGTCTCGCGCCACCCAACCGTCCGCCGGCCGGCGGCCGGCGCTAAGTGGCCTGCGGGGGACGTGCCCCCACTGTGGGGCGGGCGCCCAGCCTGGTGTCTTCTCTGAGGCCCCGTGGCTGCTTTTCCCCCCCGCAAGGGGAGAGCCGCGGAGGTGGGGACCGCCTCCTCGTGGGGACGTACACCCAGCTCTCCACGTCGGATTCCGGGGCTCTCTGTCCTGCCAGAAGGCCCAGCTGGCCTGCGGGTCCTTAGAGTGGCAAAAACATCCGAAAACTGAGATTGAGGGTCCGGTGGTTGTCTGCACTTTTGTGCTGGGCACCCCAGGGAGGCCCGGGGGCTGGCTGGACAACGCGGTCTGCTGGGCAGGGGGGGGTTTGGAGGAGCAACTGATGCCCTTTGCACTTTGGGTAGCAAGTGTCTGAGGTGTCTCTGAGCCCTGCGCCATGTCGGGGGGTGGGGTGGGGGGTGGGAGGTCGGGGGGGGGTGGAGGAGCAGGAGGAGGAGGAGGAGGAGGTGGGAAGGGCCGTGGCCTGCAGTCGTGTTCCCGGGGTGGCTTCTTCCACAGGCTGCTTGGCCTGGGCTCCCTGCACCTGGGCCTTTGGAGGACTGGCCCTGTGCTTGCCAACGCTTCCCCTGCAGGGACCCAGAGCTGGGAGGTTGCATCTCTCAGCCCTGGGTCGGGCAGAGCCCCAGCGGGCCATGCCCACAACCTCTCTCAGCACGGGTCCCCCAGAAGGCTCCTTTGGGACCAGGATTCTCTTGCGGGTGACTCTTTAAGGTCTGGCCCCTGGATGGAGGGGCACCAGGAGTAGAGGAGCAGGAAGGGGAAGGGGGTGGCCATGCGAGGGGACACTTTCAGGCCAAGTCCCAGCTTCAGCCTGATCCTCCTGGGAACCCCGGGGTGTACGTCACACCTCCTGGTTGTCCCGCTCTGAGACAAGGGCTCTGAGACAAGGAGCCGGGCTTCGCATTCCCCCAGCAGCCAGTCGTGGGCTGAGGACACCTGGGGCGTTGGGAACTCCCTGGCTTCTCCTTGGCTTAACATCTGGAGCTGCTTGTGAATCGTGCCGCCACACACACCCGAGTGCAGGTGTCTTCTGCACAGACTGCGGGCCTCGCTCTTCTGAATGCCGCTAGCTCGCCACCCACCCACGGGTGAACCTGGTCAGGGTACTTTCTCTCGGGGGCAGACTCTGATCCTGGCGGGCTACCGGTGTTTCTGTTTGCTCGTTTCTTTCTTCCATTTCGGGAAAGGCTTCTTTACTGGGTGTGGAAATCTCCTATGCCTTTCCTCGCCTATTCTGTCAGCTTTAAAATTCTCTTTCAGTTGCCACCCTCACAGATGGATTAGGAAACTCTTTCCGGTGCACTCATTAGTGAAATGACCTCAATGAAGCTGGAATCCAATATCTAATCGCCGATTTTTAGCGAGTCCACACGCCAGGGTGGTCGGGGTCCAATGCAGCCCCGGCCAGGCCCAGGCCCCTTGGACTGGGCCACAGGAGGACCCAGAGGAGGGTCCCGGCCCCCACGGTCGCGTTGCCGGCAGTT
This sequence comes from Microcebus murinus, assembly GCF_040939455.1. NCBI lineage: Eukaryota > Metazoa > Chordata > Mammalia > Primates > Cheirogaleidae > Microcebus > Microcebus murinus. The sequence goes on along the minus strand of NW_027438965.1, from coordinate 220,368 downwards.
CTCCAAGGGCTTGGGCGTTTTCCAGAGGTAGGAGATGGAGGGGACTGATTTCTTCAGCGCCCCACAAACCACGCCACCCCACCCATGGGACACATCCCTAGAGAGAGAGAGAGACGCCCCATACACTCGCTCCCCTCCCCCATGCGCTGTGCCCCAGCCCGGGCCCGGGGGAATAGGCGGCAGCCCACCCACAGGGTGGGGGGCGCAGCTGAAAGGGGTTGTGGGGATGGCGGCCCCTGCCTGGGGTCAAAGGGCGGGCGACCCGCGCGTGCGCAATCGGCGGCGGCGGCGGCGGCGGCGGCCACGAGCTGGGGGTGGGCCAGGCGAGGAGAGGAAGGGGGCTGGAAGGTCTCCACCTTGGCGAGTCCAGCCGTGGAGGCGCATCTTGTGTGAGTGTGAGTGAGTGAGTGTGAGTGTGTGTGTGTGTGTGTGTGTGTGTGTGTGTATAGAGAGACAGCCCCCCACCCCGGCCCGCCGCTCCCTGCCCGCCCCGCCCCGCCCCGCCCCGCGCCGCCTGTCACCCCCGTCCCTCGGAGCCCGCCGGACCCGGCCGGTGAACTCAACAGGCCCGGCCCGGTGCGGGTCAGCGCCGGCGCGGGGCCTGGGGCGGGGGGAGGAGGCGGCGGGGAAGCGCAGAGAGGCTCGGCTTCTTGAGCGGGGCAGGGGCGCCCTCCGCCGTCTAGGGCCACACCACCCTGAACGCGCCCGATCTCGTCTGGTCTCGGAAGCTAAGCAGGGTCGGGCCTGGTTAGTACTTGGATGGGAGACCGCCTGGGAATACCGGGTGCCGTAGGCTTCTTCTTTTTTTTTTTTTTGTTTTGCCTCTTGTTCTGTCCCCTTTCTGGGAGCGAGTCGGCGGCCCGGGGTGGGGGTCACCCCCACCCTCAGCGCCCGCCGCGGTGCCTGGCGCCCCAGCCCGCACCGTGGGGCCTCCTCTTGTCCCAAGCCGCGACACCGCCGTCACGCGGCAGCATGCGTGGCTTCTGGACTGTCAGGTCTCAGACCAAAGGTCTGCTCTGTGGGAACCGACACGCTGGAGGAAACCTTGAGAGTCTGAGAGGGGAGGGAGTTCCAGAAGAAGGCCAGGATGTCATTTTGAGGGAGTATGTGACCAGAACTCGTCCCGTTGCTTTTGGGGTTCTATGGGCTACACGTAGGAATCTTTGGTGGTGGCACCTGATGTTGGGGGATCCGGAGTCACACCCAGACCTGCTCCACAGGCCTCCTTTTACTTTTCTCTTCGGATTCATTATGTTTAAAAAGTGTCTCTTATCTCTATGATTGCATTTTCTTTTCTCTCTCTTTTCAAGCAGATGATGGGAGTCCAAGTATTAAGGTGACATGTGTTGCCCGTGCCCCCCTCCCCCCTGTGTTCTTATTCATTTACCTCTGATGTTGTTCCAGCGTATTGTGGGGGTACCAATGTTAAGGTCGGGTACGTTGCCCTCTCCCAGCCTCCCCCCTCGGGTCAGAGCCTCAAGTGCGCCCATCCCCCAGTCGGTGCGCACCCACCCCGTTCCTAATGGAGGTGTATGCCCATCCCCTCCCCCCACCCGCCCGACACCCACCCGATGAAGGTGATTCCTCTGTGTCCACTTAGGTGTCCATCGGTTCGTACCCATTTGCTGGTGAGCGCGAGCACGTGGTGCTCGTGTGTCCATTCTTGGGCTACCTGGCTTACTGGAACGGGTTCCAGCTCTGGCCAGGAGAACCACGAGAGGTGCCCTCTCACCGCTGCTCCTCCTAGCTGAATAGCACTCCGTGGTGTCCACGCGCCACATTTCATTTACGCACTCGTGGGTCGATGGGCACTCGGGTCGCTTCCAGGTCTTTGCGATTGTGACTTGTGCCCTGACTCTAACCCTAACCCTTACCCAGCCCGTCTCCTCCTCGGCCCCTGCCTGACTGACTCCTTCCCGCCCGGCCTGTCACCTGTCACCGTCCTCTGCCCCTGCCTGACACGCTCCTCCCCGCCCGGGCCGTCACCGTCCTCGGCCCCTGCCTGACGGGGCTCCTCCGTCGCCTGGGCCTTCCAAGGGCTTGGTGTGGACGCTGGTTCCAGGACGCCCTCCCAGGGACCCGGTAGCAGGGCGGCCGCAGCGTCTCGCGCCACCCAACCGTCCGCCGGCCGGCGGCCGGCGCTAAGTGGCCTGCGGGGGACGTGCCCCCACTGTGGGGCGGGCGCCCAGCCTGGTGTCTTCTCTGAGGCCCCGTGGCTGCTTTTCCCCCCCGCAAGGGGAGAGCCGCGGAGGTGGGGACCGCCTCCTCGTGGGGACGTACACCCAGCTCTCCACGTCGGATTCCGGGGCTCTCTGTCCTGCCAGAAGGCCCAGCTGGCCTGCGGGTCCTTAGAGTGGCAAAAACATCCGAAAACTGAGATTGAGGGTCCGGTGGTTGTCTGCACTTTTGTGCTGGGCACCCCAGGGAGGCCCGGGGGCTGGCTGGACAACGCGGTCTGCTGGGCAGGGGGGGGGTTTGGAGGAGCAACTGATGCCCTTTGCACTTTGGGTAGCAAGTGTCTGAGGTGTCTCTGAGCCCTGCGCCATGTCGGGGGGGGGTGGAGGAGCAGGAGGAGGAGGAGGAGGAGGTGGGAAGGGCCGTGGCCTGCAGTCGTGTTCCCGGGGTGGCTTCTTCCACAGGCTGCTTGGCCTGGGCTCCCTGCACCTGGGCCTTTGGAGGACTGGCCCTGTGCTTGCCAACGCTTCCCCTGCAGGGACCCAGAGCTGGGAGGTTGCATCTCTCAGCCCTGGGTCGGGCAGAGCCCCAGCGGGCCATGCCCACAACCTCTCTCAGCACGGGTCCCCCAGAAGGCTCCTTTGGGACCAGGATTCTCTTGCGGGTGACTCTTTAAGGTCTGGCCCCTGGATGGAGGGGCACCAGGAGTAGAGGAGCAGGAAGGGGAAGGGGGTGGCCATGCGAGGGGACACTTTCAGGCCAAGTCCCAGCTTCAGCCTGATCCTCCTGGGAACCCCGGGGTGTACGTCACACCTCCTGGTTGTCCCGCTCTGAGACAAGGGCTCTGAGACAAGGAGCCGGGCTTCGCATTCCCCCAGCAGCCAGTCGTGGGCTGAGGACACCTGGGGCGTTGGGAACTCCCTGGCTTCTCCTTGGCTTAACATCTGGAGCTGCTTGTGAATCGTGCCGCCACACACACCCGAGTGCAGGTGTCTTCTGCACAGACTGCGGGCCTCGCTCTTCTGAATGCCGCTAGCTCGCCACCCACCCACGGGTGAACCTGGTCAGGGTACTTTCTCTCGGGGGCAGACTCTGATCCTGGCGGGCTACCGGTGTTTCTGTTTGCTCGTTTCTTTCTTCCATTTCGGGAAAGGCTTCCTTACTGGGTGTGGAAATCTCCTATGCCTTTCCTCGCCTATTCTGTCAGCTTTAAAATTCTCTTTCAGTTGCCACCCTCACAGATGGATTAGGAAACTCTTTCCGGTGCACTCATTAGTGAAATGACCTCAATGAAGCTGGAATCCAATATCTAATCGCCGATTTTTAGCGAGTCCACACGCCAGGGTGGTCGGGGTCCAATGCAGCCCCGGCCAGGCCCAGGCCCCTTGGACTGGGCCACAGGAGGACACAGAGGAGGGTCCCGGCCCCCACGGTCGCGTTGCCGGCAGTTCTCCAAGGGCTTGGGCGTTTTCCAGAGGTAGGAGATGGAGGGGACTGATTTCTTCAGCGCCCCACAAACCACGCCACCCCACCCATGGGACACATCCCTAGAGAGAGAGAGAGACGCCCCATACACTCGCTCCCCTCCCCCATGCGCTGTGCCCCAGCCCGGGCCCGGGGGAATAGGCGGCAGCCCACCCACAGGGTGGGGGGCGCAGCTGAAAGGGGTTGTCGGGGATGGCGGACCCTGCCTGGGGTCAAAGGGCGGGCGACCCGCGCGTGCGCAATCGGCGGCGGCGGCGGCGGCGGCCACGAGCTGGGGGTGGGCCAGGCGAGGAGAGGAAGGGGGCTGGAAGGTCTCCACCTTGGCGAGTCCAGCCGTGGAGGCGCATCTTGTGTGAGTGTGAGTGAGTGAGTGTGAGTGTGAGTGTGTGTGTGTGTGTGTGTGTGTGTGTGTGTATAGAGAGACAGCCCCCCACCCCGGCCCGCCGCTCCCTGCCCGCCCCGCCCCGCCCCGCCCCGCCCCGCCTGTCACCCCCGTCCCTCGGAGCCCGCCGGACCCGGCCGGTGAACTCAACAGGCCCGGCCCGGTGCGGGTCAGCGCCGGCGCGGGGCCTGGGGCGGGGGGAGGAGGCGGCGGGGAAGCGCAGAGAGGCTCGGCTTCTTGAGCGGGGCAGGGGCGCCCTCCGCCGTCTAGGGCCACACCACCCTGAACGCGCCCGATCTCGTCTGGTCTCGGAAGCTAAGCAGGGTCGGGCCTGGTTAGTACTTGGATGGGAGACCGCCTGGGAATACCGGGTGCCGTAGGCGGCTTCTTTTTTTTTGTTTTGTTTTGCCTCTTGTTCTGTCCCCTTTCTGGGAGCGAGTCGGCGGCCCGGGGTGGGGGTCACCCCCACCCTCAGCGCCCGCCGCGGTGCCTGGCGCCCCAGCCCGCACCGTGGGGCCTCCTCTTGTCCCAAGCCGCGACACCGCCGTCACGCGGCAGCATGCGTGGCTTCTGGACTGTCAGGTCTCAGACCAAAGGTCTGCTCTGTGGGAACCGACACGCTGGAGGAAACCTTGAGAGTCTGAGAGGGGAGGGAGTTCCAGAAGAAGGCCAGGATGTCATTTTGAGGGAGTATGTGACCAGAACTCGTCCCGTTGCTTTTGGGGTTCTATGGGCTACACGTAGGAATCTTTGGTGGTGGCACCTGATGTTGGGGGATCCGGAGTCACACCCAGACCTGCTCCACAGGCCTCCTTTTACTTTTCTCTTCGGATTCATTATGTTTAAAAAGTGTCTCTTATCTCTATGATTGCATTTTCTTTTCTCTCTCTTTTCAAGCAGATGATGGGAGTCCAAGTATTAAGGTGACATGTGTTGCCCGTGCCCCCCTCCCCCCTGTGTTCTTATTCATTTACCTCTGATGTTGTTCCAGCGTATTGTGGGGGTACCAATGTTAAGGTCGGGTACGTTGCCCTCTCCCAGCCTCCCCCCTCGGGTCAGAGCCTCAAGTGCGCCCATCCCCCAGTCGGTGCGCACCCACCCCGTTCCTAATGGAGGTGTATGCCCATCCCCTCCCCCCACCCGCCCGACACCCACCCGATGAAGGTGATTCCTCTGTGTCCACTTAGGTGTCCATCGGTTCGTACCCATTTGCTGGTGAGCGCGAGCACGTGGTGCTCGTGTGTCCATTCTTGGGCTACCTGGCTTACTGGAACGGGTTCCAGCTCTGGCCAGGAGAACCACGAGAGGTGCCCTCTCACCGCTGCTCCTCCTAGCTGAATAGCACTCCGTGGTGTCCACGCGCCACATTTCATTTACGCACTCGTGGGTCGATGGGCACTCGGGTCGCTTCCAGGTCTTTGCGATTGTGACTTGTGCCCTGACTCTAACCCTAACCCTTACCCAGCCCGTCTCCTCCTCGGCCCCTGCCTGACTGACTCCTTCCCGCCCGGCCTGTCACCTGTCACCGTCCTCTGCCCCTGCCTGACACGCTCCTCCCCGCCCGGGCCGTCACCGTCCTCGGCCCCTGCCTGACGGGGCTCCTCCGTCGCCTGGGCCTTCCAAGGGCTTGGTGTGGACGCTGGTTCCAGGACGCCCTCCCAGGGACCCGGTAGCAGGGCGGCCGCAGCGTCTCGCGCCACCCAACCGTCCGCCGGCCGGCGGCCGGCGCTAAGTGGCCTGCGGGGGACGTGCCCCCACTGTGGGGCGGGCGCCCAGCCTGGTGTCTTCTCTGAGGCCCCGTGGCTGCTTTTCCCCCCCGCAAGGGGAGAGCCGCGGAGGTGGGGACCGCCTCCTCGTGGGGACGTACACCCAGCTCTCCACGTCGGATTCCGGGGCTCTCTGTCCTGCCAGAAGGCCCAGCTGGCCTGCGGGTCCTTAGAGTGGCAAAAACATCCGAAAACTGAGATTGAGGGTCCGGTGGTTGTCTGCACTTTTGTGCTGGGCACCCCAGGGAGGCCCGGGGGCTGGCTGGACAACGCGGTCTGCTGGGCACGGGGGGGGGTTTGGAGGAGCAACTGATGCCCTTTGCACTTTGGGTAGCAAGTGTCTGAGGTGTCTCTGAGCCCTGCGCCATGTCGGGGGGTGGGGTGGGGGGGTGGGAGGTCGGGGGGGGGTGTGGAGGAGCAGGAGGAGGAGGAGGAGGAGGTGGGAAGGGCCGTGGCCTGCAGTCGTGTTCCCGGGGTGGCTTCTTCCACAGGCTGCTTGGCCTGGGCTCCCTGCACCTGGGCCTTTGGAGGACTGGCCCTGTGCTTGCCAACGCTTCCCCTGCAGGGACCCAGAGCTGGGAGGTTGCATCTCTCAGCCCTGGGTCGGGCAGAGCCCCAGCGGGCCATGCCCACAACCTCTCTCAGCACGGGTCCCCCAGAAGGCTCCTTTGGGACCAGGATTCTCTTGCGGGTGACTCTTTAAGGTCTGGCCCCTGGATGGAGGGGCACCAGGAGTAGAGGAGCAGGAAGGGGAAGGGGGTGGCCATGCGAGGGGACACTTTCAGGCCAAGTCCCAGCTTCAGCCTGATCCTCCTGGGAACCCCGGGGTGTACGTCACACCTCCTGGTTGTCCCGCTCTGAGACAAGGGCTCTGAGACAAGGAGCCGGGCTTCGCATTCCCCCAGCAGCCAGTCGTGGGCTGAGGACACCTGGGGCGTTGGGAACTCCCTGGCTTCTCCTTGGCTTAACATCTGGAGCTGCTTGTGAATCGTGCCGCCACACACACCCGAGTGCAGGTGTCTTCTGCACAGACTGCGGGCCTCGCTCTTCTGAATGCCGCTAGCTCGCCACCCACCCACGGGTGAACCTGGTCAGGGTACTTTCTCTCGGGGGCAGACTCTGATCCTGGCGGGCTACCGGTGTTTCTGTTTGCTCGTTTCTTTCTTCCATTTCGGGAAAGGCTTCCTTACTGGGTGTGGAAATCTCCTATGCCTTTCCTCGCCTATTCTGTCAGCTTTAAAATTCTCTTTCAGTTGCCACCCTCACAGATGGATTAGGAAACTCTTTCCGGTGCACTCATTAGTGAAATGACCTCAATGAAGCTGGAATCCAATATCTAATCGCCGATTTTTAGCGAGTCCACACGCCAGGGTGGTCGGGGTCCAATGCAGCCCCGGCCAGGCCCAGGCCCCTTGGACTGGGCCACAGGAGGACACAGAGGAGGGTCCCGGCCCCCACGGTCGCGTTGCCGGCAGTTCTCCAAGGGCTTGGGCGTTTTCCAGAGGTAGGAGATGGAGGGGACTGATTTCTTCAGCGCCCCACAAACCACGCCACCCCACCCATGGGACACATCCCTAGAGAGAGAGAGAGACGCCCCATACACTCGCTCCCCTCCCCCATGCGCTGTGCCCCAGCCCGGGCCCGGGGGAATAGGCGGCAGCCCACCCACAGGGTGGGGGGCGCAGCTGAAAGGGGTTGTCGGGGATGGCGGACCCTGCCTGGGGTCAAAGGGCGGGCGACCCGCGCGTGCGCAATCGGCGGCGGCGGCGGCGGCGGCCACGAGCTGGGGGTGGGCCAGGCGAGGAGAGGAAGGGGGCTGGAAGGTCTCCACCTTGGCGAGTCCAGCCGTGGAGGCGCATCTTGTGTGAGTGTGAGTGAGTGAGTGTGAGTGTGAGTGTGTGTGTGTGTGTGTGTGTGTGTGTGTGTATAGAGAGACAGCCCCCCACCCCGGCCCGCCGCTCCCTGCCCGCCCCGCCCCGCCCCGCCCCGCCCCGCCTGTCACCCCCGTCCCTCGGAGCCCGCCGGACCCGGCCGGTGAACTCAACAGGCCCGGCCCGGTGCGGGTCAGCGCCGGCGCGGGGCCTGGGGCGGGGGGAGGAGGCGGCGGGGAAGCGCAGAGAGGCTCGGCTTCTTGAGCGGGGCAGGGGCGCCCTCCGCCGTCTAGGGCCACACCACCCTGAACGCGCCCGATCTCGTCTGGTCTCGGAAGCTAAGCAGGGTCGGGCCTGGTTAGTACTTGGATGGGAGACCGCCTGGGAATACCGGGTGCCGTAGGCGGCTTCTTTTTTTTTGTTTTGTTTTGCCTCTTGTTCTGTCCCCTTTCTGGGAGCGAGTCGGCGGCCCGGGGTGGGGGTCACCCCCACCCTCAGCGCCCGCCGCGGTGCCTGGCGCCCCAGCCCGCACCGTGGGGCCTCCTCTTGTCCCAAGCCGCGACACCGCCGTCACGCGGCAGCATGCGTGGCTTCTGGACTGTCAGGTCTCAGACCAAAGGTCTGCTCTGTGGGAACCGACACGCTGGAGGAAACCTTGAGAGTCTGAGAGGGGAGGGAGTTCCAGAAGAAGGCCAGGATGTCATTTTGAGGGAGTATGTGACCAGAACTCGTCCCGTTGCTTTTGGGGTTCTATGGGCTACACGTAGGAATCTTTGGTGGTGGCACCTGATGTTGGGGGATCCGGAGTCACACCCAGACCTGCTCCACAGGCCTCCTTTTACTTTTCTCTTCGGATTCATTATGTTTAAAAAGTGTCTCTTATCTCTATGATTGCATTTTCTTTTCTCTCTCTTTTCAAGCAGATGATGGGAGTCCAAGTATTAAGGTGACATGTGTTGCCCGTGCCCCCCTCCCCCCTGTGTTCTTATTCATTTACCTCTGATGTTGTTCCAGCGTATTGTGGGGGTACCAATGTTAAGGTCGGGTACGTTGCCCTCTCCCAGCCTCCCCCCTCGGGTCAGAGCCTCAAGTGCGCCCATCCCCCAGTCGGTGCGCACCCACCCCATTCCTAATGGAGGTGTATGCCCATCCCCTCCCCCCACCCGCCCGACACCCACCCGATGAAGGTGATTCCTCTGTGTCCACTTAGGTGTCCATCGGTTCGTACCCATTTGCTGGTGAGCGCGAGCACGTGGTGCTCGTGTGTCCATTCTTGGGCTACCTGGCTTACTGGAACGGGTTCCAGCTCTGGCCAGGAGAACCACGAGAGGTGCCCTCTCACCGCTGCTCCTCCTAGCTGAATAGCACTCCGTGGTGTCCACGCGCCACATTTCATTTACGCACTCGTGGGTCGATGGGCACTCGGGTCGCTTCCAGGTCTTTGCGATTGTGACTTGTGCCCTGACTCTAACCCTAACCCTTACCCAGCCCGTCTCCTCCTCGGCCCCTGCCTGACTGACTCCTTCCCGCCCGGCCTGTCACCTGTCACCGTCCTCTGCCCCTGCCTGACACGCTCCTCCCCGCCCGGGCCGTCACCGTCCTCGGCCCCTGCCTGACGGGGCTCCTCCGTCGCCTGGGCCTTCCAAGGGCTTGGTGTGGACGCTGGTTCCAGGACGCCCTCCCAGGGACCCGGTAGCAGGGCGGCCGCAGCGTCTCGCGCCACCCAACCGTCCGCCGGCCGGCGGCCGGCGCTAAGTGGCCTGCGGGGGACGTGCCCCCACTGTGGGGCGGGCGCCCAGCCTGGTGTCTTCTCTGAGGCCCCGTGGCTGCTTTTCCCCCCCGCAAGGGGAGAGCCGCGGAGGTGGGGACCGCCTCCTCGTGGGGACGTACACCCAGCTCTCCACGTCGGATTCCGGGGCTCTCTGTCCTGCCAGAAGGCCCAGCTGGCCTGCGGGTCCTTAGAGTGGCAAAAACATCCGAAAACTGAGATTGAGGGTCCGGTGGTTGTCTGCACTTTTGTGCTGGGCACCCCAGGGAGGCCCGGGGGCTGGCTGGACAACGCGGTCTGCTGGGCACGGGGGGGGGTTTGGAGGAGCAACTGATGCCCTTTGCACTTTGGGTAGCAAGTGTCTGAGGTGTCTCTGAGCCCTGCGCCATGTCGGGGGGTGGGGTGGGGGGGTGGGAGGTCGGGGGGGGTGGAGGAGCAGGAGGAGGAGGAGGAGGAGGTGGGAAGGGCCGTGGCCTGCAGTCGTGTTCCCGGGGTGGCTTCTTCCACAGGCTGCTTGGCCTGGGCTCCCTGCACCTGGGCCTTTGGAGGACTGGCCCTGTGCTTGCCAACGCTTCCCCTGCAGGGACCCAGAGCTGGGAGGTTGCATCTCTCAGCCCTGGGTCGGGCAGAGCCCCAGCGGGCCATGCCCACAACCTCTCTCAGCACGGGTCCCCCAGAAGGCTCCTTTGGGACCAGGATTCTCTTGCGGGTGACTCTTTAAGGTCTGGCCCCTGGATGGAGGGGCACCAGGAGTAGAGGAGCAGGAAGGGGAAGGGGGTGGCCATGCGAGGGGACACTTTCAGGCCAAGTCCCAGCTTCAGCCTGATCCTCCTGGGAACCCCGGGGTGTACGTCACACCTCCTGGTTGTCCCGCTCTGAGACAAGGGCTCTGAGACAAGGAGCCGGGCTTCGCATTCCCCCAGCAGCCAGTCGTGGGCTGAGGACACCTGGGGCGTTGGGAACTCCCTGGCTTCTCCTTGGCTTAACATCTGGAGCTGCTTGTGAATCGTGCCGCCACACACACCCGAGTGCAGGTGTCTTCTGCACAGACTGCGGGCCTCGCTCTTCTGAATGCCGCTAGCTCGCCACCCACCCACGGGTGAACCTGGTCAGGGTACTTTCTCTCGGGGGCAGACTCTGATCCTGGCGGGCTACCGGTGTTTCTGTTTGCTCGTTTCTTTCTTCCATTTCGGGAAAGGCTTCCTTACTGGGTGTGGAAATCTCCTATGCCTTTCCTCGCCTATTCTGTCAGCTTTAAAATTCTCTTTCAGTTGCCACCCTCACAGATGGATTAGGAAACTCTTTCCGGTGCACTCATTAGTGAAATGACCTCAATGAAGCTGGAATCCAATATCTAATCGCCGATTTTTAGCGAGTCCACACGCCAGGGTGGTCGGGGTCCAATGCAGCCCCGGCCAGGCCCAGGCCCCTTGGACTGGGCCACAGGAGGACACAGAGGAGGGTCCCGGCCCCCACGGTCGCGTTGCCGGCAGTTCTCCAAGGGCTTGGGCGTTTTCCAGAGGTAGGAGATGGAGGGGACTGATTTCTTCAGCGCCCCACAAACCACGCCACCCCACCCATGGGACACATCCCTAGAGAGAGAGAGAGACGCCCCATACACTCGCTCCCCTCCCCCATGCGCTGTGCCCCAGCCCGGGCCCGGGGGAATAGGCGGCAGCCCACCCACAGGGTGGGGGGCGCAGCTGAAAGGGGTTGTCGGGGATGGCGGCCCCTGCCTGGGGTCAAAGGGCGGGCGACCCGCGCGTGCGCAATCGGCGGCGGCGGCGGCGGCGGCCACGAGCTGGGGGTGGGCCAGGCGAGGAGAGGAAGGGGGCTGGAAGGTCTCCACCTTGGCGAGTCCAGCCGTGGAGGCGCATCTTGTGTGAGTGTGAGTGAGTGAGTGTGAGTGTGAGTGTGTGTGTGTGTGTGTGTGTGTGTGTGTGTATAGAGAGACAGCCCCCCACCCCGGCCCGCCGCTCCCTGCCCGCCCCGCCCCGCCCCGCCCCGCCTGTCACCCCCGTCCCTCGGAGCCCGCCGGACCCGGCCGGTGAACTCAACAGGCCCGGCCCGGTGCGGGTCAGCGCCGGCGCGGGGCCTGGGGCGGGGGGAGGAGGCGGCGGGGAAGCGCAGAGAGGCTCGGCTTCTTGAGCGGGGCAGGGGCCACACCACCCTGAACGCGCCCGATCTCGTCTGGTCTCGGAAGCTAAGCAGGGTCGGGCCTGGTTAGTACTTGGATGGGAGACCGCCTGGGAATACCGGGTGCCGTAGGCTTCTTCTTTTTTTTTGTTTTGTTTTGCCTCTTGTTCTGTCCCCTTTCTGGGAGCGAGTCGGCGGCCCGGGGTGGGGGTCACCCCCACCCTCAGCGCCCGCCGCGGTGCCTGGCGCCCCAGCCCGCACCGTGGGGCCTCCTCTTGTCCCAAGCCGCGACACCGCCGTCACGCGGCAGCATGCGTGGCTTCTGGACTGTCAGGTCTCAGACCAAAGGTCTGCTCTGTGGGAACCGACACGCTGGAGGAAACCTTGAGAGTCTGAGAGGGGAGGGAGTTCCAGAAGAAGGCCAGGATGTCATTTTGAGGGAGTATGTGACCAGAACTCGTCCCGTTGCTTTTGGGGTTCTATGGGCTACACGTAGGAATCTTTGGTGGTGGCACCTGATGTTGGGGGATCCGGAGTCACACCCAGACCTGCTCCACAGGCCTCCTTTTACTTTTCTCTTCGGATTCATTATGTTTAAAAAGTGTCTCTTATCTCTATGATTGCATTTTCTTTTCTCTCTCTTTTCAAGCAGATGATGGGAGTCCAAGTATTAAGGTGACATGTGTTGCCCGTGCCCCCCTCCCCCCTGTGTTCTTATTCATTTACCTCTGATGTTGTTCCAGCGTATTGTGGGGGTACCAATGTTAAGGTCGGGTACGTTGCCCTCTCCCAGCCTCTCCCCTCGGGTCAGAGCCTCAAGTGCGCCCATCCCCCAGTCGGTGCGCACCCACCCCGTTCCTAATGGAGGTGTATGCCCATCCCCTCCCCCCACCCGCCCGACACCCACCCGATGAAGGTGATTCCTCTGTGTCCACTTAGGTGTCCATCGGTTCGTACCCATTTGCTGGTGAGCGCGAGCACGTGGTGCTCGTGTGTCCATTCTTGGGCTACCTGGCTTACTGGAACGGGTTCCAGCTCTGGCCAGGAGAACCACGAGAGGTGCCCTCTCACCGCTGCTCCTCCTAGCTGAATAGCACTCCGTGGTGTCCACGCGCCACATTTCATTTACGCACTCGTGGGTCGATGGGCACTCGGGTCGCTTCCAGGTCTTTGCGATTGTGACTTGTGCCCTGACTCTAACCCTAACCCTTACCCAGCCCGTCTCCTCCTCGGCCCCTGCCTGACTGACTCCTTCCCGCCCGGCCTGTCACCTGTCACCGTCCTCTGCCCCTGCCTGACACGCTCCTCCCCGCCCGGGCCGTCACCGTCCTCGGCCCCTGCCTGACGGGGCTCCTCCGTCGCCTGGGCCTTCCAAGGGCTTGGTGTGGACGCTGGTTCCAGGACGCCCTCCCAGGAACCCGGTAGCAGGGCGGCCGCAGCGTCTCGCGCCACCCAACCGTCCGCCGGCCGGCGGCCGGCGCTAAGTGGCCTGCGGGGGACGTGCCCCCACTGTGGGGCGGGCGCCCAGCCTGGTGTCTTCTCTGAGGCCCCGTGGCTGCTTTTCCCCCCCGCAAGGGGAGAGCCGCGGAGGTGGGGACCGCCTCCTCGTGGGGACGTACACCCAGCTCTCCACGTCGGATTCCGGGGCTCTCTGTCCTGCCAGAAGGCCCAGCTGGCCTGCGGGTCCTTAGAGTGGCAAAAACATCCGAAAACTGAGATTGAGGGTCCGGTGGTTGTCTGCACTTTTGTGCTGGGCACCCCAGGGAGGCCCGGGGGCTGGCTGGACAACGCGGTCTGCTGGGCAGGGGGGGAGTTTGGAGGAGCAACTGATGCCCTTTGCACTTTGGGTAGCAAGTGTCTGAGGTGTCTCTGAGCCCTGCGCCATGTCGGGGGGTGGGGTGGGGGGGTGGGAGGTCGGGGGGGGGTGGAGGAGCAGGAGGAGGAGGAGGAGGAGGTGGGAAGGGCCGTGGCCTGCAGTCGTGTTCCCGGGGTGGCTTCTTCCACAGGCTGCTTGGCCTGGGCTCCCTGCACCTGGGCCTTTGGAGGACTGGCCCTGTGCTTGCCAACGCTTCCCCTGCAGGGACCCAGAGCTGGGAGGTTGCATCTCTCAGCCCTGGGTCGGGCAGAGCCCCAGCGGGCCATGCCCACAACCTCTCTCAGCACGGGTCCCCCAGAAGGCTCCTTTGGGACCAGGATTCTCTTGCGGGTGACTCTTTAAGGTCTGGCCCCTGGATGGAGGGGCACCAGGAGTAGAGGAGCAGGAAGGGGAAGGGGGTGGCCATGCGAGGGGACACTTTCAGGCCAAGTCCCAGCTTCAGCCTGATCCTCCTGGGAACCCCGGGGTGTACGTCACACCTCCTGGTTGTCCCGCTCTGAGACAAGGGCTCTGAGACAAGGAGCCGGGCTTCGCATTCCCCCAGCAGCCAGTCGTGGGCTGAGGACACCTGGGGCGTTGGGAACTCCCTGGCTTCTCCTTGGCTTAACATCTGGAGCTGCTTGTGAATCGTGCCGCCACACACACCCGAGTGCAGGTGTCTTCTGCACAGACTGCGGGCCTCGCTCTTCTGAATGCCGCTAGCTCGCCACCCACCCACGGGTGAACCTGGTCAGGGTACTTTCTCTCGGGGGCAGACTCTGATCCTGGCGGGCTACCGGTGTTTCTGTTTGCTCGTTTCTTTCTTCCATTTCGGGAAAGGCTTCCTTACTGGGTGTGGAAATCTCCTATGCCTTTCCTCGCCTATTCTGTCAGCTTTAAAATTCTCTTTCAGTTGCCACCCTCACAGATGGATTAGGAAACTCTTTCCGGTGCACTCATTAGTGAAATGACCTCAATGAAGCTGGAATCCAATATCTAATCGCCGATTTTTAGCGAGTCCACACGCCAGGGTGGTCGGGGTCCAATGCAGCCCCGGCCAGGCCCAGGCCCCTTGGACTGGGCCACAGGAGGACACAGAGGAGGGTCCCGGCCCCCACGGTCGCGTTGCCGGCAGTTCTCCAAGGGCTTGGGCGTTTTCCAGAGGTAGGAGATGGAGGGGACTGATTTCTTCAGCGCCCCACAAACCACGCCACCCCACCCATGGGACACATCCCTAGAGAGAGAGAGAGACGCCCCATACACTCGCTCCCCTCCCCCATGCGCTGTGCCCCAGCCCGGGCCCGGGGGAATAGGCGGCAGCCCACCCACAGGGTGGGGGGCGCAGCTGAAAGGGGTTGTCGGGGATGGCGGCCCCTGCCTGGGGTCAAAGGGCGGGCGACCCGCGCGTGCGCAATCGGCGGCGGCGGCGGCGGCGGCGGCGGCCACGAGCTGGGGGTGGGCCAGGCGAGGAGAGGAAGGGGGCTGGAAGGTCTCCACCTTGGCGAGTCCAGCCGTGGAGGCGCATCTTGTGTGAGTGTGAGTGAGTGAGTGTGAGTGTGAGTGTGTGTGTGTGTGTGTGTGTGTGTGTGTGTGTATAGAGAGACAGCCCCCCACCCCGGCCCGCCGCTCCCTGCCCGCCCCGCCCCGCCCCGCCCCGCCCCGCCTGTCACCCCCGTCCCTCGGAGCCCGCCGGACCCGGCCGGTGAACTCAACAGGCCCGGCCCGGTGCGGGTCAGCGCCGGCGCGGGGCCTGGGGCGGGGGGAGGAGGCGGCGGGGAAGCGCAGAGAGGCTCGGCTTCTTGAGCGGGGCAGGGGCCACACCACCCTGAACGCGCCCGATCTCGTCTGGTCTCGGAAGCTAAGCAGGGTCGGGCCTGGTTAGTACTTGGATGGGAGACCGCCTGGGAATACCGGGTGCCGTAGGCTTCTTCTTTTTTTTTTTTTTGTTTTGCCTCTTGTTCTGTCCCCTTTCTGGGAGCGAGTCGGCGGCCCGGGGTGGGGGTCACCCCCACCCTCAGCGCCCGCCGCGGTGCCTGGCGCCCCAGCCCGCACCGTGGGGCCTCCTCTTGTCCCAAGCCGCGACACCGCCGTCACGCGGCAGCATGCGTGGCTTCTGGACTGTCAGGTCTCAGACCAAAGGTCTGCTCTGTGGGAACCGACACGCTGGAGGAAACCTTGAGAGTCTGAGAGGGGAGGGAGTTCCAGAAGAAGGCCAGGATGTCATTTTGAGGGAGTATGTGACCAGAACTCGTCCCGTTGCTTTTGGGGTTCTATGGGCTACACGTAGGAATCTTTGGTGGTGGCACCTGATGTTGGGGGATCCGGAGTCACACCCAGACCTGCTCCACAGGCCTCCTTTTACTTTTCTCTTCGGATTCATTATGTTTAAAAAGTGTCTCTTATCTCTATGATTGCATTTTCTTTTCTCTCTCTTTTCAAGCAGATGATGGGAGTCCAAGTATTAAGGTGACATGTGTTGCCCGTGCCCCCCTCCCCCCTGTGTTCTTATTCATTTACCTCTGATGTTGTTCCAGCGTATTGTGGGGGTACCAATGTTAAGGTCGGGTACGTTGCCCTCTCCCAGCCTCCCCCCTCGGGTCAGAGCCTCAAGTGCGCCCATCCCCCAGTCGGTGCGCACCCACCCCGTTCCTAATGGAGGTGTATGCCCATCCCCTCCCCCCACCCGCCCGACACCCACCCGATGAAGGTGATTCCTCTGTGTCCACTTAGGTGTCCATCGGTTCGTACCCATTTGCTGGTGAGCGCGAGCACGTGGTGCTCGTGTGTCCATTCTTGGGCTACCTGGCTTACTGGAACGGGTTCCAGCTCTGGCCAGGAGAACCACGAGAGGTGCCCTCTCACCGCTGCTCCTCCTAGCTGAATAGCACTCCGTGGTGTCCACGCGCCACATTTCATTTACGCACTCGTGGGTCGATGGGCACTCGGGTCGCTTCCAGGTCTTTGCGATTGTGACTTGTGCCCTGACTCTAACCCTAACCCTTACCCAGCCCGTCTCCTCCTCGGCCCCTGCCTGACTGACTCCTTCCCGCCCGGCCTGTCACCTGTCACCGTCCTCTGCCCCTGCCTGACACGCTCCTCCCCGCCCGGGCCGTCACCGTCCTCGGCCCCTGCCTGACGGGGCTCCTCCGTCGCCTGGGCCTTCCAAGGGCTTGGTGTGGACGCTGGTTCCAGGACGCCCTCCCAGGGACCCGGTAGCAGGGCGGCCGCAGCGTCTCGCGCCACCCAACCGTCCGCCGGCCGGCGGCCGGCGCTAAGTGGCCTGCGGGGGACGTGCCCCCACTGTGGGGCGGGCGCCCAGCCTGGTGTCTTCTCTGAGGCCCCGTGGCTGCTTTTCCCCCCCGCAAGGGGAGAGCCGCGGAGGTGGGGACCGCCTCCTCGTGGGGACGTACACCCAGCTCTCCACGTCGGATTCCGGGGCTCTCTGTCCTGCCAGAAGGCCCAGCTGGCCTGCGGGTCCTTAGAGTGGCAAAAACATCCGAAAACTGAGATTGAGGGTCCGGTGGTTGTCTGCACTTTTGTGCTGGGCACCCCAGGGAGGCCCGGGGGCTGGCTGGACAACGCGGTCTGCTGGGCACGGGGGGGGGTTTGGAGGAGCAACTGATGCCCTTTGCACTTTGGGTAGCAAGTGTCTGAGGTGTCTCTGAGCCCTGCGCCATGTCGGGGGGTGGGGTGGGGGGGTGGGAGGTCGGGGGGGGTGTGGAGGAGCAGGAGGAGGAGGAGGAGGAGGTGGGAAGGGCCGTGGCCTGCAGTCGTGTTCCCGGGGTGGCTTCTTCCACAGGCTGCTTGGCCTGGGCTCCCTGCACCTGGGCCTTTGGAGGACTGGCCCTGTGCTTGCCAACGCTTCCCCTGCAGGGACCCAGAGCTGGGAGGTTGCATCTCTCAGCCCTGGGTCGGGCAGAGCCCCAGCGGGCCATGCCCACAACCTCTCTCAGCACGGGTCCCCCAGAAGGCTCCTTTGGGACCAGGATTCTCTTGCGGGTGACTCTTTAAGGTCTGGCCCCTGGATGGAGGGGCACCAGGAGTAGAGGAGCAGGAAGGGGAAGGGGGTGGCCATGCGAGGGGACACTTTCAGGCCAAGTCCCAGCTTCAGCCTGATCCTCCTGGGAACCCCGGGGTGTACGTCACACCTCCTGGTTGTCCCGCTCTGAGACAAGGGCTCTGAGACAAGGAGCCGGGCTTCGCATTCCCCCAGCAGCCAGTCGTGGGCTGAGGACACCTGGGGCGTTGGGAACTCCCTGGCTTCTCCTTGGCTTAACATCTGGAGCTGCTTGTGAATCGTGCCGCCACACACACCCGAGTGCAGGTGTCTTCTGCACAGACTGCGGGCCTCGCTCTTCTGAATGCCGCTAGCTCGCCACCCACCCACGGGTGAACCTGGTCAGGGTACTTTCTCTCGGGGGCAGACTCTGATCCTGGCGGGCTACCGGTGTTTCTGTTTGCTCGTTTCTTTCTTCCATTTCGGGAAAGGCTTCCTTACTGGGTGTGGAAATCTCCTATGCCTTTCCTCGCCTATTCTGTCAGCTTTAAAATTCTCTTTCAGTTGCCACCCTCACAGATGGATTAGGAAACTCTTTCCGGTGCACTCATTAGTGAAATGACCTCAATGAAGCTGGAATCCAATATCTAATCGCCGATTTTTAGCGAGTCCACACGCCAGGGTGGTCGGGGTCCAATGCAGCCCCGGCCAGGCCCAGGCCCCTTGGACTGGGCCACAGGAGGACACAGAGGAGGGTCCCGGCCCCCACGGTCGCGTTGCCGGCAGTTCTCCAAGGGCTTGGGCGTTTTCCAGAGGTAGGAGATGGAGGGGACTGATTTCTTCAGCGCCCCACAAACCACGCCACCCCACCCATGGGACACATCCCTAGAGAGAGAGAGAGACGCCCCATACACTCGCTCCCCTCCCCCATGCGCTGTGCCCCAGCCCCGGCCCGGGGGAATAGGCGGCAGCCCACCCACAGGGTGGGGGGCGCAGCTGAAAGGGGTTGTCGGGGATGGCGGACCCTGCCTGGGGTCAAAGGGCGGGCGACCCGCGCGTGCGCAATCGGCGGCGGCGGCGGCGGCGGCGGCGGCCACGAGCTGGGGGTGGGCCAGGCGAGGAGAGGAAGGGGGCTGGAAGGTCTCCACCTTGGCGAGTCCAGCCGTGGAGGCGCATCTTGTGTGAGTGTGAGTGAGTGAGTGTGAGTGTGAGTGTGTGTGTGTGTGTGTGTGTGTGTGTGTGTGTATAGAGAGACAGCCCCCCACCCCGGCCCGCCGCTCCCTGCCCGCCCCGCCCCGCCCCGCCCCGCCCCGCCTGTCACCCCCGTCCCTCGGAGCCCGCCGGACCCGGCCGGTGAACTCAACAGGCCCGGCCCGGTGCGGGTCAGCGCCGGCGCGGGGCCTGGGGCGGGGGGAGGAGGCGGCGGGGAAGCGCAGAGAGGCTCGGCTTCTTGAGCGGGGCAGGGGCCACACCACCCTGAACGCGCCCGATCTCGTCTGGTCTCGGAAGCTAAGCAGGGTCGGGCCTGGTTAGTACTTGGATGGGAGACCGCCTGGGAATACCGGGTGCCGTAGGCTTCTTCTTTTTTTTTGTTTTGTTTTGCCTCTTGTTCTGTCCCCTTTCTGGGAGCGAGTCGGCGGCCCGGGGTGGGGGTCACCCCCACCCTCAGCGCCCGCCGCGGTGCCTGGCGCCCCAGCCCGCACCGTGGGGCCTCCTCTTGTCCCAAGCCGCGACACCGCCGTCACGCGGCAGCATGCGTGGCTTCTGGACTGTCAGGTCTCAGACCAAAGGTCTGCTCTGTGGGAACCGACACGCTGGAGGAAACCTTGAGAGTCTGAGAGGGGAGGGAGTTCCAGAAGAAGGCCAGGATGTCATTTTGAGGGAGTATGTGACCAGAACTCGTCCCGTTGCTTTTGGGGTTCTATGGGCTACACGTAGGAATCTTTGGTGGTGGCACCTGATGTTGGGGGATCCGGAGTCACACCCAGACCTGCTCCACAGGCCTCCTTTTACTTTTCTCTTCGGATTCATTATGTTTAAAAAGTGTCTCTTATCTCTATGATTGCATTTTCTTTTCTCTCTCTTTTCAAGCAGATGATGGGAGTCCAAGTATTAAGGTGACATGTGTTGCCCGTGCCCCCCTCCCCCCTGTGTTCTTATTCATTTACCTCTGATGTTGTTCCAGCGTATTGTGGGGGTACCAATGTTAAGGTCGGGTACGTTGCCCTCTCCCAGCCTCCCCCCTCGGGTCAGAGCCTCAAGTGCGCCCATCCCCCAGTCGGTGCGCACCCACCCCGTTCCTAATGGAGGTGTATGCCCATCCCCTCCCCCCACCCGCCCGACACCCACCCGATGAAGGTGATTCCTCTGTGTCCACTTAGGTGTCCATCGGTTCGTACCCATTTGCTGGTGAGCGCGAGCACGTGGTGCTCGTGTGTCCATTCTTGGGCTACCTGGCTTACTGGAACGGGTTCCAGCTCTGGCCAGGAGAACCACGAGAGGTGCCCTCTCACCGCTGCTCCTCCTAGCTGAATAGCACTCCGTGGTGTCCACGCGCCACATTTCATTTACGCACTCGTGGGTCGATGGGCACTCGGGTCGCTTCCAGGTCTTTGCGATTGTGACTTGTGCCCTGACTCTAACCCTAACCCTTACCCAGCCCGTCTCCTCCTCGGCCCCTGCCTGACTGACTCCTTCCCGCCCGGCCTGTCACCTGTCACCGTCCTCTGCCCCTGCCTGACACGCTCCTCCCCGCCCGGGCCGTCACCGTCCTCGGCCCCTGCCTGACGGGGCTCCTCCGTCGCCTGGGCCTTCCAAGGGCTTGGTGTGGACGCTGGTTCCAGGACGCCCTCCCAGGGACCCGGTAGCAGGGCGGCCGCAGCGTCTCGCGCCACCCAACCGTCCGCCGGCCGGCGGCCGGCGCTAAGTGGCCTGCGGGGGACGTGCCCCCACTGTGGGGCGGGCGCCCAGCCTGGTGTCTTCTCTGAGGCCCCGTGGCTGCTTTTCCCCCCCGCAAGGGGAGAGCCGCGGAGGTGGGGACCGCCTCCTCGTGGGGACGTACACCCAGCTCTCCACGTCGGATTCCGGGGCTCTCTGTCCTGCCAGAAGGCCCAGCTGGCCTGCGGGTCCTTAGAGTGGCAAAAACATCCGAAAACTGAGATTGAGGGTCCGGTGGTTGTCTGCACTTTTGTGCTGGGCACCCCAGGGAGGCCCGGGGGCTGGCTGGACAACGCGGTCTGCTGGGCAGGGGGGGGGTTTGGAGGAGCAACTGATGCCCTTTGCACTTTGGGTAGCAAGTGTCTGAGGTGTCTCTGAGCCCTGCGCCATGTCGGGGGGTGGGGTGGGGGGGTGGGAGGTCGGGGGGGGGTGGAGGAGCAGGAGGAGGAGGAGGAGGAGGTGGGAAGGGCCGTGGCCTGCAGTCGTGTTCCCGGGGTGGCTTCTTCCACAGGCTGCTTGGCCTGGGCTCCCTGCACCTGGGCCTTTGGAGGACTGGCCCTGTGCTTGCCAACGCTTCCCCTGCAGGGACCCAGAGCTGGGAGGTTGCATCTCTCAGCCCTGGGTCGGGCAGAGCCCCAGCGGGCCATGCCCACAACCTCTCTCAGCACGGGTCCCCCAGAAGGCTCCTTTGGGACCAGGATTCTCTTGCGGGTGACTCTTTAAGGTCTGGCCCCTGGATGGAGGGGCACCAGGAGTAGAGGAGCAGGAAGGGGAAGGGGGTGGCCATGCGAGGGGACACTTTCAGGCCAAGTCCCAGCTTCAGCCTGATCCTCCTGGGAACCCCGGGGTGTACGTCACACCTCCTGGTTGTCCCGCTCTGAGACAAGGGCTCTGAGACAAGGAGCCGGGCTTCGCATTCCCCCAGCAGCCAGTCGTGGGCTGAGGACACCTGGGGCGTTGGGAACTCCCTGGCTTCTCCTTGGCTTAACATCTGGAGCTGCTTGTGAATCGTGCCGCCACACACACCCGAGTGCAGGTGTCTTCTGCACAGACTGCGGGCCTCGCTCTTCTGAATGCCGCTAGCTCGCCACCCACCCACGGGTGAACCTGGTCAGGGTACTTTCTCTCGGGGGCAGACTCTGATCCTGGCGGGCTACCGGTGTTTCTGTTTGCTCGTTTCTTTCTTCCATTTCGGGAAAGGCTTCCTTACTGGGTGTGGAAATCTCCTATGCCTTTCCTCGCCTATTCTGTCAGCTTTAAAATTCTCTTTCAGTTGCCACCCTCACAGATGGATTAGGAAACTCTTTCCGGTGCACTCATTAGTGAAATGACCTCAATGAAGCTGGAATCCAATATCTAATCGCCGATTTTTAGCGAGTCCACACGCCAGGGTGGTCGGGGTCCAATGCAGCCCCGGCCAGGCCCAGGCCCCTTGGACTGGGCCACAGGAGGACACAGAGGAGGGTCCCGGCCCCCACGGTCGCGTTGCCGGCAGTTCTCCAAGGGCTTGGGCGTTTTCCAGAGGTAGGAGATGGAGGGGACTGATTTCTTCAGCGCCCCACAAACCACGCCACCCCACCCATGGGACACATCCCTAGAGAGAGAGAGAGACGCCCCATACACTCGCTCCCCTCCCCCATGCGCTGTGCCCCAGCCCGGGCCCGGGGGAATAGGCGGCAGCCCACCCACAGGGTGGGGGGCGCAGCTGAAAGGGGTTGTCGGGGATGGCGGCCCCTGCCTGGGGTCAAAGGGCGGGCGACCCGCGCGTGCGCAATCGGCGGCGGCGGCGGCGGCGGCGGCGGCCACGAGCTGGGGGTGGGCCAGGCGAGGAGAGGAAGGGGGCTGGAAGGTCTCCACCTTGGCGAGTCCAGCCGTGGAGGCGCATCTTGTGTGAGTGTGAGTGAGTGAGTGTGAGTGTGAGTGTGTGTGTGTGTGTGTGTGTGTGTGTGTGTATAGAGAGACAGCCCCCCACCCCGGCCCGCCGCTCCCTGCCCGCCCCGCCCCGCCCCGCCCCGCCCCGCCTGTCACCCCCGTCCCTCGGAGCCCGCCGGACCCGGCCGGTGAACTCAACAGGCCCGGCCCGGTGCGGGTCAGCCCCGGCGCGGGGCCTGGGGCGGGGGGAGGAGGCGGCGGGGAAGCGCAGAGAGGCTCGGCTTCTTGAGCGGGGCAGGGGCGCCCTCCGCCGTCTAGGGCCACACCACCCTGAACGCGCCCGATCTCGTCTGGTCTCGGAAGCTAAGCAGGGTCGGGCCTGGTTAGTACTTGGATGGGAGACCGCCTGGGAATACCGGGTGCCGTAGGCTTCTTCTTTTTTTTTTTTTGTTTTGCCTCTTGTTCTGTCCCCTTTCTGGGAGCGAGTCGGCGGCCCGGGGTGGGGTCACCCCCACCCTCAGCGCCCGCCGCGGTGCCTGGCGCCCCAGCCCGCACCGTGGGGCCTCCTCTTGTCCCAAGCCGCGACACCGCCGTCACGCGGCAGCATGCGTGGCTTCTGGACTGTCAGGTCTCAGACCAAAGGTCTGCTCTGTGGGAACCGACACGCTGGAGGAAACCTTGAGAGTCTGAGAGGGGAGGGAGTTCCAGAAGAAGGCCAGGATGTCATTTTGAGGGAGTATGTGACCAGAACTCGTCCCGTTGCTTTTGGGGTTCTATGGGCTACACGTAGGAATCTTTGGTGGTGGCACCTGATGTTGGGGGATCCGGAGTCACACCCAGACCTGCTCCACAGGCCTCCTTTTACTTTTCTCTTCGGATTCATTATGTTTAAAAAGTGTCTCTTATCTCTATGATTGCATTTTCTTTTCTCTCTCTTTTCAAGCAGATGATGGGAGTCCAAGTATTAAGGTGACATGTGTTGCCCGTGCCCCCCTCCCCCCTGTGTTCTTATTCATTTACCTCTGATGTTGTTCCAGCGTATTGTGGGGGTACCAATGTTAAGGTCGGGTACGTTGCCCTCTCCCAGCCTCCCCCCTCGGGTCAGAGCCTCAAGTGCGCCCATCCCCCAGTCGGTGCGCACCCACCCCGTTCCTAATGGAGGTGTATGCCCATCCCCTCCCCCCACCCGCCCGACACCCACCCGATGAAGGTGATTCCTCTGTGTCCACTTAGGTGTCCATCGGTTCGTACCCATTTGCTGGTGAGCGCGAGCACGTGGTGCTCGTGTGTCCATTCTTGGGCTACCTGGCTTACTGGAACGGGTTCCAGCTCTGGCCAGGAGAACCACGAGAGGTGCCCTCTCACCGCTGCTCCTCCTAGCTGAATAGCACTCCGTGGTGTCCACGCGCCACATTTCATTTACGCACTCGTGGGTCGATGGGCACTCGGGTCGCTTCCAGGTCTTTGCGATTGTGACTTGTGCCCTGACTCTAACCCTAACCCTTACCCAGCCCGTCTCCTCCTCGGCCCCTGCCTGACTGACTCCTTCCCGCCCGGCCTGTCACCTGTCACCGTCCTCTGCCCCTGCCTGACACGCTCCTCCCCGCCCGGGCCGTCACCGTCCTCGGCCCCTGCCTGACGGGGCTCCTCCGTCGCCTGGGCCTTCCAAGGGCTTGGTGTGGACGCTGGTTCCAGGACGCCCTCCCAGGGACCCGGTAGCAGGGCGGCCGCAGCGTCTCGCGCCACCCAACCGTCCGCCGGCCGGCGGCCGGCGCTAAGTGGCCTGCGGGGGACGTGCCCCCACTGTGGGGCGGGCGCCCAGCCTGGTGTCTTCTCTGAGGCCCCGTGGCTGCTTTTCCCCCCCGCAAGGGGAGAGCCGCGGAGGTGGGGACCGCCTCCTCGTGGGGACGTACACCCAGCTCTCCACGTCGGATTCCGGGGCTCTCTGTCCTGCCAGAAGGCCCAGCTGGCCTGCGGGTCCTTAGAGTGGCAAAAACATCCGAAAACTGAGATTGAGGGTCCGGTGGTTGTCTGCACTTTTGTGCTGGGCACCCCAGGGAGGCCCGGGGGCTGGCTGGACAACGCGGTCTGCTGGGCACGGGGGGGGGTTTGGAGGAGCAACTGATGCCCTTTGCACTTTGGGTAGCAAGTGTCTGAGGTGTCTCTGAGCCCTGCGCCATGTCGGGGGGTGGGGTGGGGGGGTGGGAGGTCGGGGGGGGGTGTGGAGGAGCAGGAGGAGGAGGAGGAGGAGGTGGGAAGGGCCGTGGCCTGCAGTCGTGTTCCCGGGGTGGCTTCTTCCACAGGCTGCTTGGCCTGGGCTCCCTGCACCTGGGCCTTTGGAGGACTGGCCCTGTGCTTGCCAACGCTTCCCCTGCAGGGACCCAGAGCTGGGAGGTTGCATCTCTCAGCCCTGGGTCGGGCAGAGCCCCAGCGGGCCATGCCCACAACCTCTCTCAGCACGGGTCCCCCAGAAGGCTCCTTTGGGACCAGGATTCTCTTGCGGGTGACTCTTTAAGGTCTGGCCCCTGGATGGAGGGGCACCAGGAGTAGAGGAGCAGGAAGGGGAAGGGGGTGGCCATGCGAGGGGACACTTTCAGGCCAAGTCCCAGCTTCAGCCTGATCCTCCTGGGAACCCCGGGGTGTACGTCACACCTCCTGGTTGTCCCGCTCTGAGACAAGGGCTCTGAGACAAGGAGCCGGGCTTCGCATTCCCCCAGCAGCCAGTCGTGGGCTGAGGACACCTGGGGCGTTGGGAACTCCCTGGCTTCTCCTTGGCTTAACATCTGGAGCTGCTTGTGAATCGTGCCGCCACACACACCCGAGTGCAGGTGTCTTCTGCACAGACTGCGGGCCTCGCTCTTCTGAATGCCGCTAGCTCGCCACCCACCCACGGGTGAACCTGGTCAGGGTACTTTCTCTCGGGGGCAGACTCTGATCCTGGCGGGCTACCGGTGTTTCTGTTTGCTCGTTTCTTTCTTCCATTTCGGGAAAGGCTTCCTTACTGGGTGTGGAAATCTCCTATGCCTTTCCTCGCCTATTCTGTCAGCTTTAAAATTCTCTTTCAGTTGCCACCCTCACAGATGGATTAGGAAACTCTTTCCGGTGCACTCATTAGTGAAATGACCTCAATGAAGCTGGAATCCAATATCTAATCGCCGATTTTTAGCGAGTCCACACGCCAGGGTGGTCGGGGTCCAATGCAGCCCCGGCCAGGCCCAGGCCCCTTGGACTGGGCCACAGGAGGACACAGAGGAGGGTCCCGGCCCCCACGGTCGCGTTGCCGGCAGTTCTCCAAGGGCTTGGGCGTTTTCCAGAGGTAGGAGATGGAGGGGACTGATTTCTTCAGCGCCCCACAAACCACGCCACCCCACCCATGGGACACATCCCTAGAGAGAGAGAGAGACGCCCCATACACTCGCTCCCCTCCCCCATGCGCTGTGCCCCAGCCCCGGCCCGGGGGAATAGGCGGCAGCCCACCCACAGGGTGGGGGGCGCAGCTGAAAGGGGTTGTCGGGGATGGCGGACCCTGCCTGGGGTCAAAGGGCGGGCGACCCGCGCGTGCGCAATCGGCGGCGGCGGCGGCGGTGGCCACGAGCTGGGGGTGGGCCAGGCGAGGAGAGGAAGGGGGCTGGAAGGTCTCCACCTTGGCGAGTCCAGCCGTGGAGGCGCATCTTGTGTGAGTGTGAGTGAGTGAGTGTGAGTGTGAGTGTGTGTGTGTGTGTGTGTGTGTGTGTGTGTGTGTGTATAGAGAGACAGCCCCCCACCCCGGCCCGCCGCTCCCTGCCCGCCCCGCCCCGCCCCGCCCCGCCCCGCCTGTCACCCCCGTCCCTCGGAGCCCGCCGGACCAGGCCGGTGAACTCAACAGGCCCGGCCCGGTGCGGGTCAGCGCCGGCGCGGGGCCTGGGGCGGGGGGAGGAGGCGGCGGGGAAGCGCAGAGAGGCTCGGCTTCTTGAGCGGGGCAGGGGCGCCCTCCGCCGTCTAGGGCCACACCACCCTGAACGCGCCCGATCTCGTCTGGTCTCGGAAGCTAAGCAGGGTCGGGCCTGGTTAGTACTTGAATGGGAGACCGCCTGGGAATACCGGGTGCCGTAGGCGGCTTCTTTTTTTTTTTTTTGTTTTGCCTCTTGTTCTGTCCCCTTTCTGGGAGCGAGTCGGCGGCCCGGGGTGGGGGTCACCCCCACCCTCAGCGCCCGCCGCGGTGCCTGGCGCCCCAGCCCGCACCGTGGGGCCTCCTCTTGTCCCAAGCCGCGACACCGCCGTCACGCGGCAGCATGCGTGGCTTCTGGACTGTCAGGTCTCAGACCAAAGGTCTGCTCTGTGGGAACCGACACGCTGGAGGAAACCTTGAGAGTCTGAGAGGGGAGGGAGTTCCAGAAGAAGGCCAGGATGTCATTTTGAGGGAGTATGTGACCAGAACTCGTCCCGTTGCTTTTGGGGTTCTATGGGCTACACGTAGGAATCTTTGGTGGTGGCACCTGATGTTGGGGGATCCGGAGTCACACCCAGACCTGCTCCACAGGCCTCCTTTTACTTTTCTCTTCGGATTCATTATGTTTAAAAAGTGTCTCTTATCTCTATGATTGCATTTTCTTTTCTCTCTCTTTTCAAGCAGATGATGGGAGTCCAAGTATTAAGGTGACATGTGTTGCCCGTGCCCCCCTCCCCCCTGTGTTCTTATTCATTTACCTCTGATGTTGTTCCAGCGTATTGTGGGGGTACCAATGTTAAGGTCGGGTACGTTGCCCTCTCCCAGCCTCCCCCCTCGGGTCAGAGCCTCAAGTGCGCCCATCCCCCAGTCGGTGCGCACCCACCCCGTTCCTAATGGAGGTGTATGCCCATCCCCTCCCCCCACCCGCCCGACACCCACCCGATGAAGGTGATTCCTCTGTGTCCACTTAGGTGTCCATCGGTTCGTACCCATTTGCTGGTGAGCGCGAGCACGTGGTGCTCGTGTGTCCATTCTTGGGCTACCTGGCTTACTGGAACGGGTTCCAGCTCTGGCCAGGAGAACCACGAGAGGTGCCCTCTCACCGCTGCTCCTCCTAGCTGAATAGCACTCCGTGGTGTCCACGCGCCACATTTCATTTACGCACTCGTGGGTCGATGGGCACTCGGGTCGCTTCCAGGTCTTTGCGATTGTGACTTGTGCCCTGACTCTAACCCTAACCCTTACCCAGCCCGTCTCCTCCTCGGCCCCTGCCTGACTGACTCCTTCCCGCCCGGCCTGTCACCTGTCACCGTCCTCTGCCCCTGCCTGACACGCTCCTCCCCGCCCGGGCCGTCACCGTCCTCGGCCCCTGCCTGACGGGGCTCCTCCGTCGCCTGGGCCTTCCAAGGGCTTGGTGTGGACGCTGGTTCCAGGACGCCCTCCCAGGGACCCGGTAGCAGGGCGGCCGCAGCGTCTCGCGCCACCCAACCGTCCGCCGGCCGGCGGCCGGCGCTAAGTGGCCTGCGGGGGACGTGCCCCCACTGTGGGGCGGGCGCCCAGCCTGGTGTCTTCTCTGAGGCCCCGTGGCTGCTTTTCCCCCCCGCAAGGGGAGAGCCGCGGAGGTGGGGACCGCCTCCTCGTGGGGACGTACACCCAGCTCTCCACGTCGGATTCCGGGGCTCTCTGTCCTGCCAGAAGGCCCAGCTGGCCTGCGGGTCCTTAGAGTGGCAAAAACATCCGAAAACTGAGATTGAGGGTCCGGTGGTTGTCTGCACTTTTGTGCTGGGCACCCCAGGGAGGCCCGGGGGCTGGCTGGACAACGCGGTCTGCTGGGCACGGGGGGGGGGTTTGGAGGAGCAACTGATGCCCTTTGCACTTTGGGTAGCAAGTGTCTGAGGTGTCTCTGAGCCCTGCGCCATGTCGGGGGGTGGGGTGGGGGGGTGGGAGGTCGGGGGGGGTGTGGAGGAGCAGGAGGAGGAGGAGGAGGAGGTGGGAAGGGCCGTGGCCTGCAGTCGTGTTCCCGGGGTGGCTTCTTCCACAGGCTGCTTGGCCTGGGCTCCCTGCACCTGGGCCTTTGGAGGACTGGCCCTGTGCTTGCCAACGCTTCCCCTGCAGGGACCCAGAGCTGGGAGGTTGCATCTCTCAGCCCTGGGTCGGGCAGAGCCCCAGCGGGCCATGCCCACAACCTCTCTCAGCACGGGTCCCCCAGAAGGCTCCTTTGGGACCAGGATTCTCTTGCGGGTGACTCTTTAAGGTCTGGCCCCTGGATGGAGGGGCACCAGGAGTAGAGGAGCAGGAAGGGGAAGGGGGTGGCCATGCGAGGGGACACTTTCAGGCCAAGTCCCAGCTTCAGCCTGATCCTCCTGGGAACCCCGGGGTGTACGTCACACCTCCTGGTTGTCCCGCTCTGAGACAAGGGCTCTGAGACAAGGAGCCGGGCTTCGCATTCCCCCAGCAGCCAGTCGTGGGCTGAGGACACCTGGGGCGTTGGGAACTCCCTGGCTTCTCCTTGGCTTAACATCTGGAGCTGCTTGTGAATCGTGCCGCCACACACACCCGAGTGCAGGTGTCTTCTGCACAGACTGCGGGCCTCGCTCTTCTGAATGCCGCTAGCTCGCCACCCACCCACGGGTGAACCTGGTCAGGGTACTTTCTCTCGGGGGCAGACTCTGATCCTGGCGGGCTACCGGTGTTTCTGTTTGCTCGTTTCTTTCTTCCATTTCGGGAAAGGCTTCCTTACTGGGTGTGGAAATCTCCTATGCCTTTCCTCGCCTATTCTGTCAGCTTTAAAATTCTCTTTCAGTTGCCACCCTCACAGATGGATTAGGAAACTCTTTCCGGTGCACTCATTAGTGAAATGACCTCAATGAAGCTGGAATCCAATATCTAATCGCCGATTTTTAGCGAGTCCACACGCCAGGGTGGTCGGGGTCCAATGCAGCCCCGGCCAGGCCCAGGCCCCTTGGACTGGGCCACAGGAGGACACAGAGGAGGGTCCCGGCCCCCACGGTCGCGTTGCCGGCAGTTCTCCAAGGGCTTGGGCGTTTTCCAGAGGTAGGAGATGGAGGGGACTGATTTCTTCAGCGCCCCACAAACCACGCCACCCCACCCATGGGACACATCCCTAGAGAGAGAGAGAGACGCCCCATACACTCGCTCCCCTCCCCCATGCGCTGTGCCCCAGCCCGGGCCCGGGGGAATAGGCGGCAGCCCACCCACAGGGTGGGGGGCGCAGCTGAAAGGGGTTGTCGGGGATGGCGGACCCTGCCTGGGGTCAAAGGGCAGGCGACCCGCGCGTGCGCAATCGGCGGCGGCGGCGGCGGCGGCCACGAGCTGGGGGTGGGCCAGGCGAGGAGAGGAAGGGGGCTGGAAGGTCTCCACCTTGGCGAGTCCAGCCGTGGAGGCGCATCTTGTGTGAGTGTGAGTGAGTGAGTGTGAGTGTGTGTGTGTGTGTGTGTGTGTGTGTGTGTATAGAGAGACAGCCCCCCACCCCGGCCCGCCGCTCCCTGCCCGCCCCGCCCCGCCCCGCCCCGCCCCGCCTGTCACCCCCGTCCCTCGGAGCCCGCCGGACCCGGCCGGTGAACTCAACAGGCCCGGCCCGGTGCGGGTCAGCGCCGGCGCGGGGCCTGGGGCGGGGGGAGGAGGCGGCGGGGAAGCGCAGAGAGGCTCGGCTTCTTGAGCGGGGCAGGGGCCACACCACCCTGAACGCGCCCGATCTCGTCTGGTCTCGGAAGCTAAGCAGGGTCGGGCCTGGTTAGTACTTGGATGGGAGACCGCCTGGGAATACCGGGTGCCGTAGGCTTCTTCTTTTTTTTTTTTTTGTTTTGCCTCTTGTTCTGTCCCCTTTCTGGGAGCGAGTCGGCGGCCCGGGGTGGGGGTCACCCCCACCCTCAGCGCCCGCCGCGGTGCCTGGCGCCCCAGCCCGCACCGTGGGGCCTCCTCTTGTCCCAAGCCGCGACACCGCCGTCACGCGGCAGCATGCGTGGCTTCTGGACTGTCAGGTCTCAGACCAAAGGTCTGCTCTGTGGGAACCGACACGCTGGAGGAAACCTTGAGAGTCTGAGAGGGGAGGGAGTTCCAGAAGAAGGCCAGGATGTCATTTTGAGGGAGTATGTGACCAGAACTCGTCCCGTTGCTTTTGGGGTTCTATGGGCTACACGTAGGAATCTTTGGTGGTGGCACCTGATGTTGGGGGATCCGGAGTCACACCCAGACCTGCTCCACAGGCCTCCTTTTACTTTTCTCTTCGGATTCATTATGTTTAAAAAGTGTCTCTTATCTCTATGATTGCATTTTCTTTTCTCTCTCTTTTCAAGCAGATGATGGGAGTCCAAGTATTAAGGTGACATGTGTTGCCCGTGCCCCCCTCCCCCCTGTGTTCTTATTCATTTACCTCTGATGTTGTTCCAGCGTATTGTGGGGGTACCAATGTTAAGGTCGGGTACGTTGCCCTCTCCCAGCCTCCCCCCTCGGGTCAGAGCCTCAAGTGCGCCCATCCCCCAGTCGGTGCGCACCCACCCCGTTCCTAATGGAGGTGTATGCCCATCCCCTCCCCCCACCCGCCCGACACCCACCCGATGAAGGTGATTCCTCTGTGTCCACTTAGGTGTCCATCGGTTCGTACCCATTTGCTGGTGAGCGCGAGCACGTGGTGCTCGTGTGTCCATTCTTGGGCTACCTGGCTTACTGGAACGGGTTCCAGCTCTGGCCAGGAGAACCACGAGAGGTGCCCTCTCACCGCTGCTCCTCCTAGCTGAATAGCACTCCGTGGTGTCCACGCGCCACATTTCATTTACGCACTCGTGGGTCGATGGGCACTCGGGTCGCTTCCAGGTCTTTGCGATTGTGACTTGTGCCCTGACTCTAACCCTAACCCTTACCCAGCCCGTCTCCTCCTCGGCCCCTGCCTGACTGACTCCTTCCCGCCCGGCCTGTCACCTGTCACCGTCCTCTGCCCCTGCCTGACACGCTCCTCCCCGCCCGGGCCGTCACCGTCCTCGGCCCCTGCCTGACGGGGCTCCTCCGTCGCCTGGGCCTTCCAAGGGCTTGGTGTGGACGCTGGTTCCAGGACGCCCTCCCAGGGACCCGGTAGCAGGGCGGCCGCAGCGTCTCGCGCCACCCAACCGTCCGCCGGCCGGCGGCCGGCGCTAAGTGGCCTGCGGGGGACGTGCCCCCACTGTGGGGCGGGCGCCCAGCCTGGTGTCTTCTCTGAGGCCCCGTGGCTGCTTTTCCCCCCCGCAAGGGGAGAGCCGCGGAGGTGGGGACCGCCTCCTCGTGGGGACGTACACCCAGCTCTCCACGTCGGATTCCGGGGCTCTCTGTCCTGCCAGAAGGCCCAGCTGGCCTGCGGGTCCTTAGAGTGGCAAAAACATCCGAAAACTGAGATTGAGGGTCCGGTGGTTGTCTGCACTTTTGTGCTGGGCACCCCAGGGAGGCCCGGGGGCTGGCTGGACAACGCGGTCTGCTGGGCACGGGGGGGGGGTTTGGAGGAGCAACTGATGCCCTTTGCACTTTGGGTAGCAAGTGTCTGAGGTGTCTCTGAGCCCTGCGCCATGTCGGGGGGTGGGGTGGGGGGGTGGGAGGTCGGGGGGGGTGTGGAGGAGCAGGAGGAGGAGGAGGAGGAGGTGGGAAGGGCCGTGGCCTGCAGTCGTGTTCCCGGGGTGGCTTCTTCCACAGGCTGCTTGGCCTGGGCTCCCTGCACCTGGGCCTTTGGAGGACTGGCCCTGTGCTTGCCAACGCTTCCCCTGCAGGGACCCAGAGCTGGGAGGTTGCATCTCTCAGCCCTGGGTCGGGCAGAGCCCCAGCGGGCCATGCCCACAACCTCTCTCAGCACGGGTCCCCCAGAAGGCTCCTTTGGGACCAGGATTCTCTTGCGGGTGACTCTTTAAGGTCTGGCCCCTGGATGGAGGGGCACCAGGAGTAGAGGAGCAGGAAGGGGAAGGGGGTGGCCATGCGAGGGGACACTTTCAGGCCAAGTCCCAGCTTCAGCCTGATCCTCCTGGGAACCCCGGGGTGTACGTCACACCTCCTGGTTGTCCCGCTCTGAGACAAGGGCTCTGAGACAAGGAGCCGGGCTTCGCATTCCCCCAGCAGCCAGTCGTGGGCTGAGGACACCTGGGGCGTTGGGAACTCCCTGGCTTCTCCTTGGCTTAACATCTGGAGCTGCTTGTGAATCGTGCCGCCACACACACCCGAGTGCAGGTGTCTTCTGCACAGACTGCGGGCCTCGCTCTTCTGAATGCCGCTAGCTCGCCACCCACCCACGGGTGAACCTGGTCAGGGTACTTTCTCTCGGGGGCAGACTCTGATCCTGGCGGGCTACCGGTGTTTCTGTTTGCTCGTTTCTTTCTTCCATTTCGGGAAAGGCTTCCTTACTGGGTGTGGAAATCTCCTATGCCTTTCCTCGCCTATTCTGTCAGCTTTAAAATTCTCTTTCAGTTGCCACCCTCACAGATGGATTAGGAAACTCTTTCCGGTGCACTCATTAGTGAAATGACCTCAATGAAGCTGGAATCCAATATCTAATCGCCGATTTTTAGCGAGTCCACACGCCAGGGTGGTCGGGGTCCAATGCAGCCCCGGCCAGGCCCAGGCCCCTTGGACTGGGCCACAGGAGGACACAGAGGAGGGTCCCGGCCCCCACGGTCGCGTTGCCGGCAGTTCTCCAAGGGCTTGGGCGTTTTCCAGAGGTAGGAGATGGAGGGGACTGATTTCTTCAGCGCCCCACAAACCACGCCACCCCACCCATGGGACACATCCCTAGAGAGAGAGAGAGACGCCCCATACACTCGCTCCCCTCCCCCATGCGCTGTGCCCCAGCCCGGGCCCGGGGGAATAGGCGGCAGCCCACCCACAGGGTGGGGGGCGCAGCTGAAAGGGGTTGTCGGGGATGGCGGACCCTGCCTGGGGTCAAAGGGCGGGCGACCCGCGCGTGCGCAATCGGCGGCGGCGGCGGCGGCGGCCACGAGCTGGGGGTGGGCCAGGCGAGGAGAGGAAGGGGGCTGGAAGGTCTCCACCTTGGCGAGTCCAGCCGTGGAGGCGCATCTTGTGTGAGTGTGAGTGAGTGAGTGTGAGTTTGAGTGTGTGTGTGTGTGTGTGTGTGTGTGTGTGTATAGAGAGACAGCCCCCCACCCCGGCCCGCCGCTCCCTGCCCGCCCCGCCCCGCCCCGCCCCGCCCCGCCTGTCACCCCCGTCCCTCGGAGCCCGCCGGACCCGGCCGGTGAACTCAACAGGCCCGGCCCGGTGCGGGTCAGCGCCGGCGCGGGGCCTGGGGCGGGGGGAGGAGGCGGCGGGGAAGCGCAGAGAGGCTCGGCTTCTTGAGCGGGGCAGGGGCGCCCTCCGCCGTCTAGGGCCACACCACCCTGAACGCGCCCGATCTCGTCTGGTCTCGGAAGCTAAGCAGGGTCGGGCCTGGTTAGTACTTGGATGGGAGACCGCCTGGGAATACCGGGTGCCGTAGGCGGCTTCTTTTTTTTTTTTTTGTTTTGCCTCTTGTTCTGTCCCCTTTCTGGGAGCGAGTCGGCGGCCCGGGGTGGGGTCACCCCCACCCTCAGCGCCCGCCGCGGTGCCTGGCGCCCCAGCCCGCACCGTGGGGCCTCCTCTTGTCCCAAGCCGCGACACCGCCGTCACGCGGCAGCATGCGTGGCTTCTGGACTGTCAGGTCTCAGACCAAAGGTCTGCTCTGTGGGAACCGACACGCTGGAGGAAACCTTGAGAGTCTGAGAGGGGAGGGAGTTCCAGAAGAAGGCCAGGATGTCATTTTGAGGGAGTATGTGACCAGAACTCGTCCCGTTGCTTTTGGGGTTCTATGGGCTACACGTAGGAATCTTTGGTGGTGGCACCTGATGTTGGGGGATCCGGAGTCACACCCAGACCTGCTCCACAGGCCTCCTTTTACTTTTCTCTTCGGATTCATTATGTTTAAAAAGTGTCTCTTATCTCTATGATTGCATTTTCTTTTCTCTCTCTTTTCAAGCAGATGATGGGAGTCCAAGTATTAAGGTGACATGTGTTGCCCGTGCCCCCCTCCCCCCTGTGTTCTTATTCATTTACCTCTGATGTTGTTCCAGCGTATTGTGGGGGTACCAATGTTAAGGTCGGGTACGTTGCCCTCTCCCAGCCTCCCCCCTCGGGTCAGAGCCTCAAGTGCGCCCATCCCCCAGTCGGTGCGCACCCACCCCGTTCCTAATGGAGGTGTATGCCCATCCCCTCCCCCCACCCGCCCGACACCCACCCGATGAAGGTGATTCCTCTGTGTCCACTTAGGTGTCCATCGGTTCGTACCCATTTGCTGGTGAGCGCGAGCACGTGGTGCTCGTGTGTCCATTCTTGGGCTACCTGGCTTACTGGAACGGGTTCCAGCTCTGGCCAGGAGAACCACGAGAGGTGCCCTCTCACCGCTGCTCCTCCTAGCTGAATAGCACTCCGTGGTGTCCACGCGCCACATTTCATTTACGCACTCGTGGGTCGATGGGCACTCGGGTCGCTTCCAGGTCTTTGCGATTGTGACTTGTGCCCTGACTCTAACCCTAACCCTTACCCAGCCCGTCTCCTCCTCGGCCCCTGCCTGACTGACTCCTTCCCGCCCGGCCTGTCACCTGTCACCGTCCTCTGCCCCTGCCTGACACGCTCCTCCCCGCCCGGGCCGTCACCGTCCTCGGCCCCTGCCTGACGGGGCTCCTCCGTCGCCTGGGCCTTCCAAGGGCTTGGTGTGGACGCTGGTTCCAGGACGCCCTCCCAGGAACCCGGTAGCAGGGCGGCCGCAGCGTCTCGCGCCACCCAACCGTCCGCCGGCCGGCGGCCGGCGCTAAGTGGCCTGCGGGGGACGTGCCCCCACTGTGGGGCGGGCGCCCAGCCTGGTGTCTTCTCTGAGGCCCCGTGGCTGCTTTTCCCCCCCGCAAGGGGAGAGCCGCGGAGGTGGGGACCGCCTCCTCGTGGGGACGTACACCCAGCTCTCCACGTCGGATTCCGGGGCTCTCTGTCCTGCCAGAAGGCCCAGCTGGCCTGCGGGTCCTTAGAGTGGCAAAAACATCCGAAAACTGAGATTGAGGGTCCGGTGGTTGTCTGCACTTTTGTGCTGGGCACCCCAGGGAGGCCCGGGGGCTGGCTGGACAACGCGGTCTGCTGGGCAGGGGGGGGGTTTGGAGGAGCAACTGATGCCCTTTGCACTTTGGGTAGCAAGTGTCTGAGGTGTCTCTGAGCCCTGCGCCATGTCGGGGGGTGGGGTGGGGGGGTGGGAGGTCGGGGGGGGGTGGAGGAGCAGGAGGAGGAGGAGGAGGAGGTGGGAAGGGCCGTGGCCTGCAGTCGTGTTCCCGGGGTGGCTTCTTCCACAGGCTGCTTGGCCTGGGCTCCCTGCACCTGGGCCTTTGGAGGACTGGCCCTGTGCTTGCCAACGCTTCCCCTGCAGGGACCCAGAGCTGGGAGGTTGCATCTCTCAGCCCTGGGTCGGGCAGAGCCCCAGCGGGCCATGCCCACAACCTCTCTCAGCACGGGTCCCCCAGAAGGCTCCTTTGGGACCAGGATTCTCTTGCGGGTGACTCTTTAAGGTCTGGCCCCTGGATGGAGGGGCACCAGGAGTAGAGGAGCAGGAAGGGGAAGGGGGTGGCCATGCGAGGGGACACTTTCAGGCCAAGTCCCAGCTTCAGCCTGATCCTCCTGGGAACCCCGGGGTGTACGTCACACCTCCTGGTTGTCCCGCTCTGAGACAAGGGCTCTGAGACAAGGAGCCGGGCTTCGCATTCCCCCAGCAGCCAGTCGTGGGCTGAGGACACCTGGGGCGTTGGGAACTCCCTGGCTTCTCCTTGGCTTAACATCTGGAGCTGCTTGTGAATCGTGCCGCCACACACACCCGAGTGCAGGTGTCTTCTGCACAGACTGCGGGCCTCGCTCTTCTGAATGCCGCTAGCTCGCCACCCACCCACGGGTGAACCTGGTCAGGGTACTTTCTCTCGGGGGCAGACTCTGATCCTGGCGGGCTACCGGTGTTTCTGTTTGCTCGTTTCTTTCTTCCATTTCGGGAAAGGCTTCCTTACTGGGTGTGGAAATCTCCTATGCCTTTCCTCGCCTATTCTGTCAGCTTTAAAATTCTCTTTCAGTTGCCACCCTCACAGATGGATTAGGAAACTCTTTCCGGTGCACTCATTAGTGAAATGACCTCAATGAAGCTGGAATCCAATATCTAATCGCCGATTTTTAGCGAGTCCACACGCCAGGGTGGTCGGGGTCCAATGCAGCCCCGGCCAGGCCCAGGCCCCTTGGACTGGGCCACAGGAGGACACAGAGGAGGGTCCCGGCCCCCACGGTCGCGTTGCCGGCAGTTCTCCAAGGGCTTGGGCGTTTTCCAGAGGTAGGAGATGGAGGGGACTGATTTCTTCAGCGCCCCACAAACCACGCCACCCCACCCATGGGACACATCCCTAGAGAGAGAGAGAGACGCCCCATACACTCGCTCCCCTCCCCCATGCGCTGTGCCCCAGCCCGGGCCCGGGGGAATAGGCGGCAGCCCACCCACAGGGTGGGGGGCCCAGCTGAAAGGGGTTGTCGGGGAGGGCGGCCCCTGCCTGGGGTCAAAGGGCGGGCGACCCGCGCGTGCGCAATCGGCGGCGGCGGCGGCGGCCGGCCAGGAGCTGGGGGTGGGCCAGGCGAGGAGAGGAAGGGGGCTGGAAGGTCTCCACCTTGGCGAGTCCAGCCGTGGAGGCGCATCTTGTGTGAGTGTGAGTGAGTGAGTGTGAGTGTGAGTGTGTGTGTGTGTGTGTGTGTGTGTGTGTGTATAGAGAGACAGCCCCCCACCCCGG
The DNA here is from genome assembly GCF_040939455.1 of Microcebus murinus. Taxonomy (NCBI): domain Eukaryota; kingdom Metazoa; phylum Chordata; class Mammalia; order Primates; family Cheirogaleidae; genus Microcebus; species Microcebus murinus. Next base: position 183,403 of record NW_027438965.1, on the reverse strand, counting down.
CCCGCCGCTCTCTGCCCGCCCCGCCCCGCCCCGCCCCGCCTGTCACCCCCGTCCCTCGGAGCCCGCCGGACCCGGCCGGTGAACTCAACAGGCCCGGCCCGGTGCGGGTCAGCGCCGGCGCGGGGCCTGGGGCGGGGGGAGGAGGCGGCGGGGAAGCGCAGAGAGGCTCGGCTTCTTGAGCGGGGCAGGGGCGCCCTCCGCCGTCTAGGGCCACACCACCCTGAACGCGCCCGATCTCGTCTGGTCTCGGAAGCTAAGCAGGGTCGGGCCTGGTTAGTACTTGGATGGGAGACCGCCTGGGAATACCGGGTGCCGTAGGCTTCTTCTTTTTTTTTTTTTTGTTTTGCCTCTTGTTCTGTCCCCTTTCTGGGAGCGAGTCGGCGGCCCGGGGTGGGGTCACCCCCACCCTCAGCGCCCGCCGCGGTGCCTGGCGCCCCAGCCCGCACCGTGGGGCCTCCTCTTGTCCCAAGCCGCGACACCGCCGTCACGCGGCAGCATGCGTGGCTTCTGGACTGTCAGGTCTCAGACCAAAGGTCTGCTCTGTGGGAACCGACACGCTGGAGGAAACCTTGAGAGTCTGAGAGGGGAGGGAGTTCCAGAAGAAGGCCAGGATGTCATTTTGAGGGAGTATGTGACCAGAACTCGTCCCGTTGCTTTTGGGGTTCTATGGGCTACACGTAGGAATCTTTGGTGGTGGCACCTGATGTTGGGGGATCCGGAGTCACACCCAGACCTGCTCCACAGGCCTCCTTTTACTTTTCTCTTCGGATTCATTATGTTTAAAAAGTGTCTCTTATCTCTATGATTGCATTTTCTTTTCTCTCTCTTTTCAAGCAGATGATGGGAGTCCAAGTATTAAGGTGACATGTGTTGCCCGTGCCCCCCTCCCCCCTGTGTTCTTATTCATTTACCTCTGATGTTGTTCCAGCGTATTGTGGGGGTACCAATGTTAAGGTCGGGTACGTTGCCCTCTCCCAGCCTCCCCCCTCGGGTCAGAGCCTCAAGTGCGCCCATCCCCCAGTCGGTGCGCACCCACCCCGTTCCTAATGGAGGTGTATGCCCATCCCCTCCCCCCACCCGCCCGACACCCACCCGATGAAGGTGATTCCTCTGTGTCCACTTAGGTGTCCATCGGTTCGTACCCATTTGCTGGTGAGCGCGAGCACGTGGTGCTCGTGTGTCCATTCTTGGGCTACCTGGCTTACTGGAACGGGTTCCAGCTCTGGCCAGGAGAACCACGAGAGGTGCCCTCTCACCGCTGCTCCTCCTAGCTGAATAGCACTCCGTGGTGTCCACGCGCCACATTTCATTTACGCACTCGTGGGTCGATGGGCACTCGGGTCGCTTCCAGGTCTTTGCGATTGTGACTTGTGCCCTGACTCTAACCCTAACCCTTACCCAGCCCGTCTCCTCCTCGGCCCCTGCCTGACTGACTCCTTCCCGCCCGGCCTGTCACCTGTCACCGTCCTCTGCCCCTGCCTGACACGCTTCTCCCCGCCCGGGCCGTCACCGTCCTCGGCCCCTGCCTGACGGGGCTCCTCCGTCGCCTGGGCCTTCCAAGGGCTTGGTGTGGACGCTGGTTCCAGGACGCCCTCCCAGGAACCCGGTAGCAGGGCGGCCGCAGCGTCTCGCGCCACCCAACCGTCCGCCGGCCGGCGGCCGGCGCTAAGTGGCCTGCGGGGGACGTGCCCCCACTGTGGGGCGGGCGCCCAGCCTGGTGTCTTCTCTGAGGCCCCGTGGCTGCTTTTCCCCCCCGCAAGGGGAGAGCCGCGGAGGTGGGGACCGCCTCCTCGTGGGGACGTACACCCAGCTCTCCACGTCGGATTCCGGGGCTCTCTGTCCTGCCAGAAGGCCCAGCTGGCCTGCGGGTCCTTAGAGTGGCAAAAACATCCGAAAACTGAGATTGAGGGTCCGGTGGTTGTCTGCACTTTTGTGCTGGGCACCCCAGGGAGGCCCGGGGGCTGGCTGGACAACGCGGTCTGCTGGGCAGGGGGGGGGTTTGGAGGAGCAACTGATGCCCTTTGCACTTTGGGTAGCAAGTGTCTGAGGTGTCTCTGAGCCCTGCGCCATGTCGGGGGGTGGGGTGGGGGGGTGGGAGGTCGGGGGGGGGTGGAGGAGCAGGAGGAGGAGGAGGAGGAGGTGGGAAGGGCCGTGGCCTGCAGTCGTGTTCCCGGGGTGGCTTCTTCCACAGGCTGCTTGGCCTGGGCTCCCTGCACCTGGGCCTTTGGAGGACTGGCCCTGTGCTTGCCAACGCTTCCCCTGCAGGGACCCAGAGCTGGGAGGTTGCATCTCTCAGCCCTGGGTCGGGCAGAGCCCCAGCGGGCCATGCCCACAACCTCTCTCAGCACGGGTCCCCCAGAAGGCTCCTTTGGGACCAGGATTCTCTTGCGGGTGACTCTTTAAGGTCTGGCCCCTGGATGGAGGGGCACCAGGAGTAGAGGAGCAGGAAGGGGAAGGGGGTGGCCATGCGAGGGGACACTTTCAGGCCAAGTCCCAGCTTCAGCCTGATCCTCCTGGGAACCCCGGGGTGTACGTCACACCTCCTGGTTGTCCCGCTCTGAGACAAGGGCTCTGAGACAAGGAGCCGGGCTTCGCATTCCCCCAGCAGCCAGTCGTGGGCTGAGGACACCTGGGGCGTTGGGAACTCCCTGGCTTCTCCTTGGCTTAACATCTGGAGCTGCTTGTGAATCGTGCCGCCACACACACCCGAGTGCAGGTGTCTTCTGCACAGACTGCGGGCCTCGCTCTTCTGAATGCCGCTAGCTCGCCACCCACCCACGGGTGAACCTGGTCAGGGTACTTTCTCTCGGGGGCAGACTCTGATCCTGGCGGGCTACCGGTGTTTCTGTTTGCTCGTTTCTTTCTTCCATTTCGGGAAAGGCTTCCTTACTGGGTGTGGAAATCTCCTATGCCTTTCCTCGCCTATTCTGTCAGCTTTAAAATTCTCTTTCAGTTGCCACCCTCACAGATGGATTAGGAAACTCTTTCCGGTGCACTCATTAGTGAAATGACCTCAATGAAGCTGGAATCCAATATCTAATCGCCGATTTTTAGCGAGTCCACACGCCAGGGTGGTCGGGGTCCAATGCAGCCCCGGCCAGGCCCAGGCCCCTTGGACTGGGCCACAGGAGGACACAGAGGAGGGTCCCGGCCCCCACGGTCGCGTTGCCGGCAGTTCTCCAAGGGCTTGGGCGTTTTCCAGAGGTAGGAGATGGAGGGGACTGATTTCTTCAGCGCCCCACAAACCACGCCACCCCACCCATGGGACACATCCCTAGAGAGAGAGAGAGACGCCCCATACACTCGCTCCCCTCCCCCATGCGCTGTGCCCCAGCCCGGGCCCGGGGGAATAGGCGGCAGCCCACCCACAGGGTGGGGGGCCCAGCTGAAAGGGGTTGTCGGGGAGGGCGGCCCCTGCCTGGGGTCAAAGGGCGGGCGACCCGCGCGTGCGCAATCGGCGGCGGCGGCGGCGGCCGGCCAGGAGCTGGGGGTGGGCCAGGCGAGGAGAGGAAGGGGGCTGGAAGGTCTCCACCTTGGCGAGTCCAGCCGTGGAGGCGCATCTTGTGTGAGTGTGAGTGAGTGAGTGTGAGTGTGAGTGTGTGTGTGTGTGTGTGTGTGTGTGTGTGTATAGAGAGACAGCCCCCCACCCCGGCCCGCCGCTCTCTGCCCGCCCCGCCCCGCCCCGCCCCGCCTGTCACCCCCGTCCCTCGGAGCCCGCCGGACCCGGCCGGTGAACTCAACAGGCCCGGCCCGGTGCGGGTCAGCGCCGGCGCGGGGCCTGGGGCGGGGGGAGGAGGCGGCGGGGAAGCGCAGAGAGGCTCGGCTTCTTGAGCGGGGCAGGGGCGCCCTCCGCCGTCTAGGGCCACACCACCCTGAACGCGCCCGATCTCGTCTGGTCTCGGAAGCTAAGCAGGGTCGGGCCTGGTTAGTACTTGGATGGGAGACCGCCTGGGAATACCGGGTGCCGTAGGCTTCTTCTTTTTTTTTTTTTTGTTTTGCCTCTTGTTCTGTCCCCTTTCTGGGAGCGAGTCGGCGGCCCGGGGTGGGGTCACCCCCACCCTCAGCGCCCGCCGCGGTGCCTGGCGCCCCAGCCCGCACCGTGGGGCCTCCTCTTGTCCCAAGCCGCGACACCGCCGTCACGCGGCAGCATGCGTGGCTTCTGGACTGTCAGGTCTCAGACCAAAGGTCTGCTCTGTGGGAACCGACACGCTGGAGGAAACCTTGAGAGTCTGAGAGGGGAGGGAGTTCCAGAAGAAGGCCAGGATGTCATTTTGAGGGAGTATGTGACCAGAACTCGTCCCGTTGCTTTTGGGGTTCTATGGGCTACACGTAGGAATCTTTGGTGGTGGCACCTGATGTTGGGGGATCCGGAGTCACACCCAGACCTGCTCCACAGGCCTCCTTTTACTTTTCTCTTCGGATTCATTATGTTTAAAAAGTGTCTCTTATCTCTATGATTGCATTTTCTTTTCTCTCTCTTTTCAAGCAGATGATGGGAGTCCAAGTATTAAGGTGACATGTGTTGCCCGTGCCCCCCTCCCCCCTGTGTTCTTATTCATTTACCTCTGATGTTGTTCCAGCGTATTGTGGGGGTACCAATGTTAAGGTCGGGTACGTTGCCCTCTCCCAGCCTCCCCCCTCGGGTCAGAGCCTCAAGTGCGCCCATCCCCCAGTCGGTGCGCACCCACCCCGTTCCTAATGGAGGTGTATGCCCATCCCCTCCCCCCACCCGCCCGACACCCACCCGATGAAGGTGATTCCTCTGTGTCCACTTAGGTGTCCATCGGTTCGTACCCATTTGCTGGTGAGCGCGAGCACGTGGTGCTCGTGTGTCCATTCTTGGGCTACCTGGCTTACTGGAACGGGTTCCAGCTCTGGCCAGGAGAACCACGAGAGGTGCCCTCTCACCGCTGCTCCTCCTAGCTGAATAGCACTCCGTGGTGTCCACGCGCCACATTTCATTTACGCACTCGTGGGTCGATGGGCACTCGGGTCGCTTCCAGGTCTTTGCGATTGTGACTTGTGCCCTGACTCTAACCCTAACCCTTACCCAGCCCGTCTCCTCCTCGGCCCCTGCCTGACTGACTCCTTCCCGCCCGGCCTGTCACCTGTCACCGTCCTCTGCCCCTGCCTGACACGCTCCTCCCCGCCCGGGCCGTCACCGTCCTCGGCCCCTGCCTGACGGGGCTCCTCCGTCGCCTGGGCCTTCCAAGGGCTTGGTGTGGACGCTGGTTCCAGGACGCCCTCCCAGGAACCCGGTAGCAGGGCGGCCGCAGCGTCTCGCGCCACCCAACCGTCCGCCGGCCGGCGGCCGGCGCTAAGTGGCCTGCGGGGGACGTGCCCCCACTGTGGGGCGGGCGCCCAGCCTGGTGTCTTCTCTGAGGCCCCGTGGCTGCTTTTCCCCCCCGCAAGGGGAGAGCCGCGGAGGTGGGGACCGCCTCCTCGTGGGGACGTACACCCAGCTCTCCACGTCGGATTCCGGGGCTCTCTGTCCTGCCAGAAGGCCCAGCTGGCCTGCGGGTCCTTAGAGTGGCAAAAACATCCGAAAACTGAGATTGAGGGTCCGGTGGTTGTCTGCACTTTTGTGCTGGGCACCCCAGGGAGGCCCGGGGGCTGGCTGGACAACGCGGTCTGCTGGGCAGGGGGGGGGTTTGGAGGAGCAACTGATGCCCTTTGCACTTTGGGTAGCAAGTGTCTGAGGTGTCTCTGAGCCCTGCGCCATGTCGGGGGGTGGGGTGGGGGGGTGGGAGGTCGGGGGGGGGGTGGAGGAGCAGGAGGAGGAGGAGGAGGAGGTGGGAAGGGCCGTGGCCTGCAGTCGTGTTCCCGGGGTGGCTTCTTCCACAGGCTGCTTGGCCTGGGCTCCCTGCACCTGGGCCTTTGGAGGACTGGCCCTGTGCTTGCCAACGCTTCCCCTGCAGGGACCCAGAGCTGGGAGGTTGCATCTCTCAGCCCTGGGTCGGGCAGAGCCCCAGCGGGCCATGCCCACAACCTCTCTCAGCACGGGTCCCCCAGAAGGCTCCTTTGGGACCAGGATTCTCTTGCGGGTGACTCTTTAAGGTCTGGCCCCTGGATGGAGGGGCACCAGGAGTAGAGGAGCAGGAAGGGGAAGGGGGTGGCCATGCGAGGGGACACTTTCAGGCCAAGTCCCAGCTTCAGCCTGATCCTCCTGGGAACCCCGGGGTGTACGTCACACCTCCTGGTTGTCCCGCTCTGAGACAAGGGCTCTGAGACAAGGAGCCGGGCTTCGCATTCCCCCAGCAGCCAGTCGTGGGCTGAGGACACCTGGGGCGTTGGGAACTCCCTGGCTTCTCCTTGGCTTAACATCTGGAGCTGCTTGTGAATCGTGCCGCCACACACACCCGAGTGCAGGTGTCTTCTGCACAGACTGCGGGCCTCGCTCTTCTGAATGCCGCTAGCTCGCCACCCACCCACGGGTGAACCTGGTCAGGGTACTTTCTCTCGGGGGCAGACTCTCATCCTGGCGGGCTACCGGTGTTTCTGTTTGCTCGTTTCTTTCTTCCATTTCGGGAAAGGCTTCCTTACTGGGTGTGGAAATCTCCTATGCCTTTCCTCGCCTATTCTGTCAGCTTTAAAATTCTCTTTCAGTTGCCACCCTCACAGATGGATTAGGAAACTCTTTCCGGTGCACTCATTAGTGAAATGACCTCAATGAAGCTGGAATCCAATATCTAATCGCCGATTTTTAGCGAGTCCACACGCCAGGGTGGTCGGGGTCCAATGCAGCCCCGGCCAGGCCCAGGCCCCTTGGACTGGGCCACAGGAGGACACAGAGGAGGGTCCCGGCCCCCACGGTCGCGTTGCCGGCAGTTCTCCAAGGGCTTGGGCGTTTTCCAGAGGTAGGAGATGGAGGGGACTGATTTCTTCAGCGCCCCACAAACCACGCCACCCCACCCATGGGACACATCCCTAGAGAGAGAGAGAGACGCCCCATACACTCGCTCCCCTCCCCCATGCGCTGTGCCCCAGCCCGGGCCCGGGGGAATAGGCGGCAGCCCACCCACAGGGTGGGGGGCCCAGCTGAAAGGGGTTGTCGGGGAGGGCGGCCCCTGCCTGGGGTCAAAGGGCGGGCGACCCGCGCGTGCGCAATCGGCGGCGGCGGCGGCGGCCGGCCAGGAGCTGGGGGTGGGCCAGGCGAGGAGAGGAAGGGGGCTGGAAGGTCTCCACCTTGGCGAGTCCAGCCGTGGAGGCGCATCTTGTGTGAGTGTGAGTGAGTGAGTGTGAGTGTGAGTGTGTGTGTGTGTGTGTGTGTGTGTGTGTGTATAGAGAGACAGCCCCCCACCCCGGCCCGCCGCTCTCTGCCCGCCCCGCCCCGCCCCGCCCCGCCTGTCACCCCCGTCCCTCGGAGCCCGCCGGACCCGGCCGGTGAACTCAACAGGCCCGGCCCGGTGCGGGTCAGCGCCGGCGCGGGGCCTGGGGCGGGGGGAGGAGGCGGCGGGGAAGCGCAGAGAGGCTCGGCTTCTTGAGCGGGGCAGGGGCGCCCTCCGCCGTCTAGGGCCACACCACCCTGAACGCGCCCGATCTCGTCTGGTCTCGGAAGCTAAGCAGGGTCGGGCCTGGTTAGTACTTGGATGGGAGACCGCCTGGGAATACCGGGTGCCGTAGGCTTCTTCTTTTTTTTTTTTTTGTTTTGCCTCTTGTTCTGTCCCCTTTCTGGGAGCGAGTCGGCGGCCCGGGGTGGGGTCACCCCCACCCTCAGCGCCCGCCGCGGTGCCTGGCGCCCCAGCCCGCACCGTGGGGCCTCCTCTTGTCCCAAGCCGCGACACCGCCGTCACGCGGCAGCATGCGTGGCTTCTGGACTGTCAGGTCTCAGACCAAAGGTCTGCTCTGTGGGAACCGACACGCTGGAGGAAACCTTGAGAGTCTGAGAGGGGAGGGAGTTCCAGAAGAAGGCCAGGATGTCATTTTGAGGGAGTATGTGACCAGAACTCGTCCCGTTGCTTTTGGGGTTCTATGGGCTACACGTAGGAATCTTTGGTGGTGGCACCTGATGTTGGGGGATCCGGAGTCACACCCAGACCTGCTCCACAGGCCTCCTTTTACTTTTCTCTTCGGATTCATTATGTTTAAAAAGTGTCTCTTATCTCTATGATTGCATTTTCTTTTCTCTCTCTTTTCAAGCAGATGATGGGAGTCCAAGTATTAAGGTGACATGTGTTGCCCGTGCCCCCCTCCCCCCTGTGTTCTTATTCATTTACCTCTGATGTTGTTCCAGCGTATTGTGGGGGTACCAATGTTAAGGTCGGGTACGTTGCCCTCTCCCAGCCTCCCCCCTCGGGTCAGAGCCTCAAGTGCGCCCATCCCCCAGTCGGTGCGCACCCACCCCGTTCCTAATGGAGGTGTATGCCCATCCCCTCCCCCCACCCGCCCGACACCCACCCGATGAAGGTGATTCCTCTGTGTCCACTTAGGTGTCCATCGGTTCGTACCCATTTGCTGGTGAGCGCGAGCACGTGGTGCTCGTGTGTCCATTCTTGGGCTACCTGGCTTACTGGAACGGGTTCCAGCTCTGGCCAGGAGAACCACGAGAGGTGCCCTCTCACCGCTGCTCCTCCTAGCTGAATAGCACTCCGTGGTGTCCACGCGCCACATTTCATTTACGCACTCGTGGGTCGATGGGCACTCGGGTCGCTTCCAGGTCTTTGCGATTGTGACTTGTGCCCTGACTCTAACCCTAACCCTTACCCAGCCCGTCTCCTCCTCGGCCCCTGCCTGACTGACTCCTTCCCGCCCGGCCTGTCACCTGTCACCGTCCTCTGCCCCTGCCTGACACGCTCCTCCCCGCCCGGGCCGTCACCGTCCTCGGCCCCTGCCTGACGGGGCTCCTCCGTCGCCTGGGCCTTCCAAGGGCTTGGTGTGGACGCTGGTTCCAGGACGCCCTCCCAGGAACCCGGTAGCAGGGCGGCCGCAGCGTCTCGCGCCACCCAACCGTCCGCCGGCCGGCGGCCGGCGCTAAGTGGCCTGCGGGGGACGTGCCCCCACTGTGGGGCGGGCGCCCAGCCTGGTGTCTTCTCTGAGGCCCCGTGGCTGCTTTTCCCCCCCGCAAGGGGAGAGCCGCGGAGGTGGGGACCGCCTCCTCGTGGGGACGTACACCCAGCTCTCCACGTCGGATTCCGGGGCTCTCTGTCCTGCCAGAAGGCCCAGCTGGCCTGCGGGTCCTTAGAGTGGCAAAAACATCCGAAAACTGAGATTGAGGGTCCGGTGGTTGTCTGCACTTTTGTGCTGGGCACCCCAGGGAGGCCCGGGGGCTGGCTGGACAACGCGGTCTGCTGGGCAGGGGGGGGGTTTGGAGGAGCAACTGATGCCCTTTGCACTTTGGGTAGCAAGTGTCTGAGGTGTCTCTGAGCCCTGCGCCATGTCGGGGGGTGGGGTGGGGGGGTGGGAGGTCGGGGGGGGGTGGAGGAGCAGGAGGAGGAGGAGGAGGAGGTGGGAAGGGCCGTGGCCTGCAGTCGTGTTCCCGGGGTGGCTTCTTCCACAGGCTGCTTGGCCTGGGCTCCCTGCACCTGGGCCTTTGGAGGACTGGCCCTGTGCTTGCCAACGCTTCCCCTGCAGGGACCCAGAGCTGGGAGGTTGCATCTCTCAGCCCTGGGTCGGGCAGAGCCCCAGCGGGCCATGCCCACAACCTCTCTCAGCACGGGTCCCCCAGAAGGCTCCTTTGGGACCAGGATTCTCTTGCGGGTGACTCTTTAAGGTCTGGCCCCTGGATGGAGGGGCACCAGGAGTAGAGGAGCAGGAAGGGGAAGGGGGTGGCCATGCGAGGGGACACTTTCAGGCCAAGTCCCAGCTTCAGCCTGATCCTCCTGGGAACCCCGGGGTGTACGTCACACCTCCTGGTTGTCCCGCTCTGAGACAAGGGCTCTGAGACAAGGAGCCGGGCTTCGCATTCCCCCAGCAGCCAGTCGTGGGCTGAGGACACCTGGGGCGTTGGGAACTCCCTGGCTTCTCCTTGGCTTAACATCTGGAGCTGCTTGTGAATCGTGCCGCCACACACACCCGAGTGCAGGTGTCTTCTGCACAGACTGCGGGCCTCGCTCTTCTGAATGCCGCTAGCTCGCCACCCACCCACGGGTGAACCTGGTCAGGGTACTTTCTCTCGGGGGCAGACTCTGATCCTGGCGGGCTACCGGTGTTTCTGTTTGCTCGTTTCTTTCTTCCATTTCGGGAAAGGCTTCCTTACTGGGTGTGGAAATCTCCTATGCCTTTCCTCGCCTATTCTGTCAGCTTTAAAATTCTCTTTCAGTTGCCACCCTCACAGATGGATTAGGAAACTCTTTCCGGTGCACTCATTAGTGAAATGACCTCAATGAAGCTGGAATCCAATATCTAATCGCCGATTTTTAGCGAGTCCACACGCCAGGGTGGTCGGGGTCCAATGCAGCCCCGGCCAGGCCCAGGCCCCTTGGACTGGGCCACAGGAGGACACAGAGGAGGGTCCCGGCCCCCACGGTCGCGTTGCCGGCAGTTCTCCAAGGGCTTGGGCGTTTTCCAGAGGTAGGAGATGGAGGGGACTGATTTCTTCAGCGCCCCACAAACCACGCCACCCCACCCATGGGACACATCCCTAGAGAGAGAGAGAGACGCCCCATACACTCGCTCCCCTCCCCCATGCGCTGTGCCCCAGCCCGGGCCCGGGGGAATAGGCGGCAGCCCACCCACAGGGTGGGGGGCCCAGCTGAAAGGGGTTGTCGGGGAGGGCGGCCCCTGCCTGGGGTCAAAGGGCGGGCGACCCGCGCGTGCGCAATCGGCGGCGGCGGCGGCGGCCGGCCAGGAGCTGGGGGTGGGCCAGGCGAGGAGAGGAAGGGGGCTGGAAGGTCTCCACCTTGGCGAGTCCAGCCGTGGAGGCGCATCTTGTGTGAGTGTGAGTGAGTGAGTGTGAGTGTGAGTGTGTGTGTGTGTGTGTGTGTGTGTGTGTGTATAGAGAGACAGCCCCCCACCCCGGCCCGCCGCTCTCTGCCCGCCCCGCCCCGCCCCGCCCCGCCTGTCACCCCCGTCCCTCGGAGCCCGCCGGACCCGGCCGGTGAACTCAACAGGCCCGGCCCGGTGCGGGTCAGCGCCGGCGCGGGGCCTGGGGCGGGGGGAGGAGGCGGCGGGGAAGCGCAGAGAGGCTCGGCTTCTTGAGCGGGGCAGGGGCGCCCTCCGCCGTCTAGGGCCACACCACCCTGAACGCGCCCGATCTCGTCTGGTCTCGGAAGCTAAGCAGGGTCGGGCCTGGTTAGTACTTGGATGGGAGACCGCCTGGGAATACCGGGTGCCGTAGGCTTCTTCTTTTTTTTTTTTTTGTTTTGCCTCTTGTTCTGTCCTCTTTCTGGGAGAGAGTCGGCGGCCCGGGGTGGGGTCACCCCCACCCTCAGCGCCCGCCGCGGTGCCTGGCGCCCCAGCCCGCACCGTGGGGCCTCCTCTTGTCCCAAGCCGCGACACCGCCGTCACGCGGCAGCATGCGTGGCTTCTGGACTGTCAGGTCTCAGACCAAAGGTCTGCTCTGTGGGAACCGACACGCTGGAGGAAACCTTGAGAGTCTGAGAGGGGAGGGAGTTCCAGAAGAAGGCCAGGATGTCATTTTGAGGGAGTATGTGACCAGAACTCGTCCCGTTGCTTTTGGGGTTCTATGGGCTACACGTAGGAATCTTTGGTGGTGGCACCTGATGTTGGGGGATCCGGAGTCACACCCAGACCTGCTCCACAGGCCTCCTTTTACTTTTCTCTTCGGATTCATTATGTTTAAAAAGTGTCTCTTATCTCTATGATTGCATTTTCTTTTCTCTCTCTTTTCAAGCAGATGATGGGAGTCCAAGTATTAAGGTGACATGTGTTGCCCGTGCCCCCCTCCCCCCTGTGTTCTTATTCATTTACCTCTGATGTTGTTCCAGCGTATTGTGGGGGTACCAATGTTAAGGTCGGGTACGTTGCCCTCTCCCAGCCTCCCCCCTCGGGTCAGAGCCTCAAGTGCGCCCATCCCCCAGTCGGTGCGCACCCACCCCGTTCCTAATGGAGGTGTATGCCCATCCCCTCCCCCCACCCGCCCGACCCCCACCCGATGAAGGTGATTCCTCTGTGTCCACTTAGGTGTCCATCGGTTCGTACCCATTTGCTGGTGAGCGCGAGCACGTGGTGCTCGTGTGTCCATTCTTGGGCTACCTGGCTTACTGGAACGGGTTCCAGCTCTGGCCAGGAGAACCACGAGAGGTGCCCTCTCACCGCTGCTCCTCCTAGCTGAATAGCACTCCGTGGTGTCCACGCGCCACATTTCATTTACGCACTCGTGGGTCGATGGGCACTCGGGTCGCTTCCAGGTCTTTGCGATTGTGACTTGTGCCCTGACTCTAACCCTAACCCTTACCCAGCCCGTCTCCTCCTCGGCCCCTGCCTGACTGACTCCTTCCCGCCCGGCCTGTCACCTGTCACCGTCCTCTGCCCCTGCCTGACACGCTCCTCCCCGCCCGGGCCGTCACCGTCCTCGGCCCCTGCCTGACGGGGCTCCTCCGTCGCCTGGGCCTTCCAAGGGCTTGGTGTGGACGCTGGTTCCAGGACGCCCTCCCAGGGACCCGGTAGCAGGGCGGCCGCAGCGTCTCGCGCCACCCAACCGTCCGCCGGCCGGCGGCCGGCGCTAAGTGGCCTGCGGGGGACGTGCCCCCACTGTGGGGCGGGCGCCCAGCCTGGTGTCTTCTCTGAGGCCCCGTGGCTGCTTTTCCCCCCCGCAAGGGGAGAGCCGCGGAGGTGGGGACCGCCTCCTCGTGGGGACGTACACCCAGCTCTCCACGTCGGATTCCGGGGCTCTCTGTCCTGCCAGAAGGCCCAGCTGGCCTGCGGGTCCTTAGAGTGGCAAAAACATCCGAAAACTGAGATTGAGGGTCCGGTGGTTGTCTGCACTTTTGTGCTGGGCACCCCAGGGAGGCCCGGGGGCTGGCTGGACAACGCGGTCTGCTGGGCACGGGGGGGGGTTTGGAGGAGCAACTGATGCCCTTTGCACTTTGGGTAGCAAGTGTCTGAGGTGTCTCTGAGCCCTGCGCCATGTCGGGGGGTGGGGTGGGGGGGTGGGAGGTCGGGGGGGGGTGTGGAGGAGCAGGAGGAGGAGGAGGAGGAGGTGGGAAGGGCCGTGGCCTGCAGTCGTGTTCCCGGGGTGGCTTCTTCCACAGGCTGCTTGGCCTGGGCTCCCTGCACCTGGGCCTTTGGAGGACTGGCCCTGTGCTTGCCAACGCTTCCCCTGCAGGGACCCAGAGCTGGGAGGTTGCATCTCTCAGCCCTGGGTCGGGCAGAGCCCCAGCGGGCCATGCCCACAACCTCTCTCAGCACGGGTCCCCCAGAAGGCTCCTTTGGGACCAGGATTCTCTTGCGGGTGACTCTTTAAGGTCTGGCCCCTGGATGGAGGGGCACCAGGAGTAGAGGAGCAGGAAGGGGAAGGGGGTGGCCATGCGAGGGGACACTTTCAGGCCAAGTCCCAGCTTCAGCCTGATCCTCCTGGGAACCCCGGGGTGTACGTCACACCTCCTGGTTGTCCCGCTCTGAGACAAGGGCTCTGAGACAAGGAGCCGGGCTTCGCATTCCCCCAGCAGCCAGTCGTGGGCTGAGGACACCTGGGGCGTTGGGAACTCCCTGGCTTCTCCTTGGCTTAACATCTGGAGCTGCTTGTGAATCGTGCCGCCACACACACCCGAGTGCAGGTGTCTTCTGCACAGACTGCGGGCCTCGCTCTTCTGAATGCCGCTAGCTCGCCACCCACCCACGGGTGAACCTGGTCAGGGTACTTTCTCTCGGGGGCAGACTCTGATCCTGGCGGGCTACCGGTGTTTCTGTTTGCTCGTTTCTTTCTTCCATTTCGGGAAAGGCTTCCTTACTGGGTGTGGAAATCTCCTATGCCTTTCCTCGCCTATTCTGTCAGCTTTAAAATTCTCTTTCAGTTGCCACCCTCACAGATGGATTAGGAAACTCTTTCCGGTGCACTCATTAGTGAAATGACCTCAATGAAGCTGGAATCCAATATCTAATCGCCGATTTTTAGCGAGTCCACACGCCAGGGTGGTCGGGGTCCAATGCAGCCCCGGCCAGGCCCAGGCCCCTTGGACTGGGCCACAGGAGGACACAGAGGAGGGTCCCGGCCCCCACGGTCGCGTTGCCGGCAGTTCTCCAAGGGCTTGGGCGTTTTCCAGAGGTAGGAGATGGAGGGGACTGATTTCTTCAGCGCCCCACAAACCACGCCACCCCACCCATGGGACACATCCCTAGAGAGAGAGAGAGACGCCCCATACACTCGCTCCCCTCCCCCATGCGCTGTGCCCCAGCCCCGGCCCGGGGGAATAGGCGGCAGCCCACCCACAGGGTGGGGGGCGCAGCTGAAAGGGGTTGTCGGGGATGGCGGCCCCTGCCTGGGGTCAAAGGGCGGGCGACCCGCGCGTGCGCAATCGGCGGCGGCGGCGGCGGCGGCCACGAGCGGGGGGTGGGCCAGGCGAGGAGAGGAAGGGGGCTGGAAGGTCTCCACCTTGGCGAGTCCAGCCGTGGAGGCGCATCTTGTGTGAGTGTGAGTGAGTGAGTGTGAGTGTGAGTGTGTGTGTGTGTGTGTGTGTGTGTGTGTGTATAGAGAGACAGCCCCCCACCCCGGCCCGCCGCTCCCTGCCCGCCCCGCCCCGCCCCGCCCCGCCCCGCCTGTCACCCCCGTCCCTCGGAGCCCGCCGGACCCGGCCGGTGAACTCAACAGGCCCGGCCCGGTGCGGGTCAGCGCCGGCGCGGGGCCTGGGGCGGGGGGAGGAGGCGGCGGGGAAGCGCAGAGAGGCTCGGCTTCTTGAGCGGGGCAGGGGCCACACCACCCTGAACGCGCCCGATCTCGTCTGGTCTCGGAAGCTAAGCAGGGTCGGGCCTGGTTAGTACTTGGATGGGAGACCGCCTGGGAATACCGGGTGCCGTAGGCTTCTTCTTTTTTTTTTTTTTGTTTTGCCTCTTGTTCTGTCCCCTTTCTGGGAGCGAGTCGGCGGCCCGGGGTGGGGGTCACCCCCACCCTCAGCGCCCGCCGCGGTGCCTGGCGCCCCAGCCCGCACCGTGGGGCCTCCTCTTGTCCCAAGCCGCGACACCGCCGTCACGCGGCAGCATGCGTGGCTTCTGGACTGTCAGGTCTCAGACCAAAGGTCTGCTCTGTGGGAACCGACACGCTGGAGGAAACCTTGAGAGTCTGAGAGGGGAGGGAGTTCCAGAAGAAGGCCAGGATGTCATTTTGAGGGAGTATGTGACCAGAACTCGTCCCGTTGCTTTTGGGGTTCTATGGGCTACACGTAGGAATCTTTGGTGGTGGCACCTGATGTTGGGGGATCCGGAGTCACACCCAGACCTGCTCCACAGGCCTCCTTTTACTTTTCTCTTCGGATTCATTATGTTTAAAAAGTGTCTCTTATCTCTATGATTGCATTTTCTTTTCTCTCTCTTTTCAAGCAGATGATGGGAGTCCAAGTATTAAGGTGACATGTGTTGCCCGTGCCCCCCTCCCCCCTGTGTTCTTATTCATTTACCTCTGATGTTGTTCCAGCGTATTGTGGGGGTACCAATGTTAAGGTCGGGTACGTTGCCCTCTCCCAGCCTCCCCCCTCGGGTCAGAGCCTCAAGTGCGCCCATCCCCCAGTCGGTGCGCACCCACCCCGTTCCTAATGGAGGTGTATGCCCATCCCCTCCCCCCACCCGCCCGACACCCACCCGATGAAGGTGATTCCTCTGTGTCCACTTAGGTGTCCATCGGTTCGTACCCATTTGCTGGTGAGCGCGAGCACGTGGTGCTCGTGTGTCCATTCTTGGGCTACCTGGCTTACTGGAACGGGTTCCAGCTCTGGCCAGGAGAACCACGAGAGGTGCCCTCTCACCGCTGCTCCTCCTAGCTGAATAGCACTCCGTGGTGTCCACGCGCCACATTTCATTTACGCACTCGTGGGTCGATGGGCACTCGGGTCGCTTCCAGGTCTTTGCGATTGTGACTTGTGCCCTGACTCTAACCCTAACCCTTACCCAGCCCGTCTCCTCCTCGGCCCCTGCCTGACTGACTCCTTCCCGCCCGGCCTGTCACCTGTCACCGTCCTCTGCCCCTGCCTGACACGCTCCTCCCCGCCCGGGCCGTCACCGTCCTCGGCCCCTGCCTGACGGGGCTCCTCCGTCGCCTGGGCCTTCCAAGGGCTTGGTGTGGACGCTGGTTCCAGGACGCCCTCCCAGGGACCCGGTAGCAGGGCGGCCGCAGCGTCTCGCGCCACCCAACCGTCCGCCGGCCGGCGGCCGGCGCTAAGTGGCCTGCGGGGGACGTGCCCCCACTGTGGGGCGGGCGCCCAGCCTGGTGTCTTCTCTGAGGCCCCGTGGCTGCTTTTCCCCCCCGCAAGGGGAGAGCCGCGGAGGTGGGGACCGCCTCCTCGTGGGGACGTACACCCAGCTCTCCACGTCGGATTCCGGGGCTCTCTGTCCTGCCAGAAGGCCCAGCTGGCCTGCGGGTCCTTAGAGTGGCAAAAACATCCGAAAACTGAGATTGAGGGTCCGGTGGTTGTCTGCACTTTTGTGCTGGGCACCCCAGGGAGGCCCGGGGGCTGGCTGGACAACGCGGTCTGCTGGGCACGGGGGGGGGTTTGGAGGAGCAACTGATGCCCTTTGCACTTTGGGTAGCAAGTGTCTGAGGTGTCTCTGAGCCCTGCGCCATGTCGGGGGGTGGGGTGGGGGGGTGGGAGGTCGGGGGGGGGTGTGGAGGAGCAGGAGGAGGAGGAGGAGGAGGTGGGAAGGGCCGTGGCCTGCAGTCGTGTTCCCGGGGTGGCTTCTTCCACAGGCTGCTTGGCCTGGGCTCCCTGCACCTGGGCCTTTGGAGGACTGGCCCTGTGCTTGCCAACGCTTCCCCTGCAGGGACCCAGAGCTGGGAGGTTGCATCTCTCAGCCCTGGGTCGGGCAGAGCCCCAGCGGGCCATGCCCACAACCTCTCTCAGCACGGGTCCCCCAGAAGGCTCCTTTGGGACCAGGATTCTCTTGCGGGTGACTCTTTAAGGTCTGGCCCCTGGATGGAGGGGCACCAGGAGTAGAGGAGCAGGAAGGGGAAGGGGGTGGCCATGCGAGGGGACACTTTCAGGCCAAGTCCCAGCTTCAGCCTGATCCTCCTGGGAACCCCGGGGTGTACGTCACACCTCCTGGTTGTCCCGCTCTGAGACAAGGGCTCTGAGACAAGGAGCCGGGCTTCGCATTCCCCCAGCAGCCAGTCGTGGGCTGAGGACACCTGGGGCGTTGGGAACTCCCTGGCTTCTCCTTGGCTTAACATCTGGAGCTGCTTGTGAATCGTGCCGCCACACACACCCGAGTGCAGGTGTCTTCTGCACAGACTGCGGGCCTCGCTCTTCTGAATGCCGCTAGCTCGCCACCCACCCACGGGTGAACCTGGTCAGGGTACTTTCTCTCGGGGGCAGACTCTGATCCTGGCGGGCTACCGGTGTTTCTGTTTGCTCGTTTCTTTCTTCCATTTCGGGAAAGGCTTCCTTACTGGGTGTGGAAATCTCCTATGCCTTTCCTCGCCTATTCTGTCAGCTTTAAAATTCTCTTTCAGTTGCCACCCTCACAGATGGATTAGGAAACTCTTTCCGGTGCACTCATTAGTGAAATGACCTCAATGAAGCTGGAATCCAATATCTAATCGCCGATTTTTAGCGAGTCCACACGCCAGGGTGGTCGGGGTCCAATGCAGCCCCGGCCAGGCCCAGGCCCCTTGGACTGGGCCACAGGAGGACACAGAGGAGGGTCCCGGCCCCCACGGTCGCGTTGCCGGCAGTTCTCCAAGGGCTTGGGCGTTTTCCAGAGGTAGGAGATGGAGGGGACTGATTTCTTCAGCGCCCCACAAACCACGCCACCCCACCCATGGGACACATCCCTAGAGAGAGAGAGAGACGCCCCATACACTCGCTCCCCTCCCCCATGCGCTGTGCCCCAGCCCCGGCCCGGGGGAATAGGCGGCAGCCCACCCACAGGGTGGGGGGCGCAGCTGAAAGGGGTTGTCGGGGATGGCGGCCCCTGCCTGGGGTCAAAGGGCGGGCGACCCGCGCGTGCGCAATCGGCGGCGGCGGCGGCGGCGGCCACGAGCGGGGGGTGGGCCAGGCGAGGAGAGGAAGGGGGCTGGAAGGTCTCCACCTTGGCGAGTCCAGCCGTGGAGGCGCATCTTGTGTGAGTGTGAGTGAGTGAGTGTGAGTGTGAGTGTGTGTGTGTGTGTGTGTGTGTGTGTGTGTATAGAGAGACAGCCCCCCACCCCGGCCCGCCGCTCCCTGCCCGCCCCGCCCCGCCCCGCCCCGCCCCGCCTGTCACCCCCGTCCCTCGGAGCCCGCCGGACCCGGCCGGTGAACTCAACAGGCCCGGCCCGGTGCGGGTCAGCGCCGGCGCGGGGCCTGGGGCGGGGGGAGGAGGCGGCGGGGAAGCGCAGAGAGGCTCGGCTTCTTGAGCGGGGCAGGGGCCACACCACCCTGAACGCGCCCGATCTCGTCTGGTCTCGGAAGCTAAGCAGGGTCGGGCCTGGTTAGTACTTGGATGGGAGACCGCCTGGGAATACCGGGTGCCGTAGGCTTCTTCTTTTTTTTTTTTTTGTTTTGCCTCTTGTTCTGTCCCCTTTCTGGGAGCGAGTCGGCGGCCCGGGGTGGGGGTCACCCCCACCCTCAGCGCCCGCCACGGTGCCTGGCGCCCCAGCCCGCACCGTGGGGCCTCCTCTTGTCCCAAGCCGCGACACCGCCGTCACGCGGCAGCATGCGTGGCTTCTGGACTGTCAGGTCTCAGACCAAAGGTCTGCTCTGTGGGAACCGACACGCTGGAGGAAACCTTGAGAGTCTGAGAGGGGAGGGAGTTCCAGAAGAAGGCCAGGATGTCATTTTGAGGGAGTATGTGACCAGAACTCGTCCCGTTGCTTTTGGGGTTCTATGGGCTACACGTAGGAATCTTTGGTGGTGGCACCTGATGTTGGGGGATCCGGAGTCACACCCAGACCTGCTCCACAGGCCTCCTTTTACTTTTCTCTTCGGATTCATTATGTTTAAAAAGTGTCTCTTATCTCTATGATTGCATTTTCTTTTCTCTCTCTTTTCAAGCAGATGATGGGAGTCCAAGTATTAAGGTGACATGTGTTGCCCGTGCCCCCCTCCCCCCTGTGTTCTTATTCATTTACCTCTGATGTTGTTCCAGCGTATTGTGGGGGTACCAATGTTAAGGTCGGGTACGTTGCCCTCTCCCAGCCTCCCCCCTCGGGTCAGAGCCTCAAGTGCGCCCATCCCCCAGTCGGTGCGCACCCACCCCGTTCCTAATGGAGGTGTATGCCCATCCCCTCCCCCCACCCGCCCGACACCCACCCGATGAAGGTGATTCCTCTGTGTCCACTTAGGTGTCCATCGGTTCGTACCCATTTGCTGGTGAGCGCGAGCACGTGGTGCTCGTGTGTCCATTCTTGGGCTACCTGGCTTACTGGAACGGGTTCCAGCTCTGGCCAGGAGAACCACGAGAGGTGCCCTCTCACCGCTGCTCCTCCTAGCTGAATAGCACTCCGTGGTGTCCACGCGCCACATTTCATTTACGCACTCGTGGGTCGATGGGCACTCGGGTCGCTTCCAGGTCTTTGCGATTGTGACTTGTGCCCTGACTCTAACCCTAACCCTTACCCAGCCCGTCTCCTCCTCGGCCCCTGCCTGACTGACTCCTTCCCGCCCGGCCTGTCACCTGTCACCGTCCTCTGCCCCTGCCTGACACGCTCCTCCCCGCCCGGGCCGTCACCGTCCTCGGCCCCTGCCTGACGGGGCTCCTCCGTCGCCTGGGCCTTCCAAGGGCTTGGTGTGGACGCTGGTTCCAGGACGCCCTCCCAGGGACCCGGTAGCAGGGCGGCCGCAGCGTCTCGCGCCACCCAACCGTCCGCCGGCCGGCGGCCGGCGCTAAGTGGCCTGCGGGGGACGTGCCCCCACTGTGGGGCGGGCGCCCAGCCTGGTGTCTTCTCTGAGGCCCCGTGGCTGCTTTTCCCCCCCGCAAGGGGAGAGCCGCGGAGGTGGGGACCGCCTCCTCGTGGGGACGTACACCCAGCTCTCCACGTCGGATTCCGGGGCTCTCTGTCCTGCCAGAAGGCCCAGCTGGCCTGCGGGTCCTTAGAGTGGCAAAAACATCCGAAAACTGAGATTGAGGGTCCGGTGGTTGTCTGCACTTTTGTGCTGGGCACCCCAGGGAGGCCCGGGGGCTGGCTGGACAACGCGGTCTGCTGGGCAGGGGGGGGGTTTGGAGGAGCAACTGATGCCCTTTGCACTTTGGGTAGCAAGTGTCTGAGGTGTCTCTGAGCCCTGCGCCATGTCGGGGGGTGGGGTGGGGGGGTGGGAGGTCGGGGGGGGGTGGAGGAGCAGGAGGAGGAGGAGGTGGGAAGGGCCGTGGCCTGCAGTCGTGTTCCCGGGGTGGCTTCTTCCACAGGCTGCTTGGCCTGGGCTCCCTGCACCTGGGCCTTTGGAGGACTGGCCCTGTGCTTGCCAACGCTTCCCCTGCAGGGACCCAGAGCTGGGAGGTTGCATCTCTCAGCCCTGGGTCGGGCAGAGCCCCAGCGGGCCATGCCCACAACCTCTCTCAGCACGGGTCCCCCAGAAGGCTCCTTTGGGACCAGGATTCTCTTGCGGGTGACTCTTTAAGGTCTGGCCCCTGGATGGAGGGGCACCAGGAGTAGAGGAGCAGGAAGGGGAAGGGGGTGGCCATGCGAGGGGACACTTTCAGGCCAAGTCCCAGCTTCAGCCTGATCCTCCTGGGAACCCCGGGGTGTACGTCACACCTCCTGGTTGTCCCGCTCTGAGACAAGGGCTCTGAGACAAGGAGCCGGGCTTCGCATTCCCCCAGCAGCCAGTCGTGGGCTGAGGACACCTGGGGCGTTGGGAACTCCCTGGCTTCTCCTTGGCTTAACATCTGGAGCTGCTTGTGAATCGTGCCGCCACACACACCCGAGTGCAGGTGTCTTCTGCACAGACTGCGGGCCTCGCTCTTCTGAATGCCGCTAGCTCGCCACCCACCCACGGGTGAACCTGGTCAGGGTACTTTCTCTCGGGGGCAGACTCTGATCCTGGCGGGCTACCGGTGTTTCTGTTTGCTCGTTTCTTTCTTCCATTTCGGGAAAGGCTTCCTTACTGGGTGTGGAAATCTCCTATGCCTTTCCTCGCCTATTCTGTCAGCTTTAAAATTCTCTTTCAGTTGCCACCCTCACAGATGGATTAGGAAACTCTTTCCGGTGCACTCATTAGTGAAATGACCTCAATGAAGCTGGAATCCAATATCTAATCGCCGATTTTTAGCGAGTCCACACGCCAGGGTGGTCGGGGTCCAATGCAGCCCCGGCCAGGCCCAGGCCCCTTGGACTGGGCCACAGGAGGACACAGAGGAGGGTCCCGGCCCCCACGGTCGCGTTGCCGGCAGTTCTCCAAGGGCTTGGGCGTTTTCCAGAGGTAGGAGATGGAGGGGACTGATTTCTTCAGCGCCCCACAAACCACGCCACCCCACCCATGGGACACATCCCTAGAGAGAGAGAGAGACGCCCCATACACTCGCTCCCCTCCCCCATGCGCTGTGCCCCAGCCCGGGCCCGGGGGAATAGGCGGCAGCCCACCCACAGGGTGGGGGGCCCAGCTGAAAGGGGTTGTCGGGGAGGGCGGCCCCTGCCTGGGGTCAAAGGGCGGGCGACCCGCGCGTGCGCAATCGGCGGCGGCGGCGGCGGCCGGCCAGGAGCTGGGGGTGGGCCAGGCGAGGAGAGGAAGGGGGCTGGAAGGTCTCCACCTTGGCGAGTCCAGCCGTGGAGGCGCATCTTGTGTGAGTGTGAGTGAGTGAGTGTGAGTGTGAGTGTGTGTGTGTGTGTGTGTGTGTGTGTGTGTATAGAGAGACAGCCCCCCACCCCGGCCCGCCGCTCCCTGCCCGCCCCGCCCCGCCCCGCCCCGCCCCGCCTGTCACCCCCGTCCCTCGGAGCCCGCCGGACCCGGCCGGTGAACTCAACAGGCCCGGCCCGGTGCGGGTCAGCGCCGGCGCGGGGCCTGGGGCGGGGGGAGGAGGCGGCGGGGAAGCGCAGAGAGGCTCGGCTTCTTGAGCGGGGCAGGGGCGCCCTCCGCCGTCTAGGGCCACACCACCCTGAACGCGCCCGATCTCGTCTGGTCTCGGAAGCTAAGCAGGGTCGGGCCTGGTTAGTACTTGGATGGGAGACCGCCTGGGAATACCGGGTGCCGTAGGCTTCTTCTTTTTTTTTTTTTTGTTTTGCCTCTTGTTCTGTCCCCTTTCTGGGAGCGAGTCGGCGGCCCGGGGTGGGGTCACCCCCACCCTCAGCGCCCGCCGCGGTGCCTGGCGCCCCAGCCCGCACCGTGGGGCCTCCTCTTGTCCCAAGCCGCGACACCGCCGTCACGCGGCAGCATGCGTGGCTTCTGGACTGTCAGGTCTCAGACCAAAGGTCTGCTCTGTGGGAACCGACACGCTGGAGGAAACCTTGAGAGTCTGAGAGGGGAGGGAGTTCCAGAAGAAGGCCAGGATGTCATTTTGAGGGAGTATGTGACCAGAACTCGTCCCGTTGCTTTTGGGGTTCTATGGGCTACACGTAGGAATCTTTGGTGGTGGCACCTGATGTTGGGGGATCCGGAGTCACACCCAGACCTGCTCCACAGGCCTCCTTTTACTTTTCTCTTCGGATTCATTATGTTTAAAAAGTGTCTCTTATCTCTATGATTGCATTTTCTTTTCTCTCTCTTTTCAAGCAGATGATGGGAGTCCAAGTATTAAGGTGACATGTGTTGCCCGTGCCCCCCTCCCCCCTGTGTTCTTATTCATTTACCTCTGATGTTGTTCCAGCGTATTGTGGGGGTACCAATGTTAAGGTCGGGTACGTTGCCCTCTCCCAGCCTCCCCCCTCGGGTCAGAGCCTCAAGTGCGCCCATCCCCCAGTCGGTGCGCACCCACCCCGTTCCTAATGGAGGTGTATGCCCATCCCCTCCCCCCACCCGCCCGACACCCACCCGATGAAGGTGATTCCTCTGTGTCCACTTAGGTGTCCATCGGTTCGTACCCATTTGCTGGTGAGCGCGAGCACGTGGTGCTCGTGTGTCCATTCTTGGGCTACCTGGCTTACTGGAACGGGTTCCAGCTCTGGCCAGGAGAACCACGAGAGGTGCCCTCTCACCGCTGCTCCTCCTAGCTGAATAGCACTCCGTGGTGTCCACGCGCCACATTTCATTTACGCACTCGTGGGTCGATGGGCACTCGGGTCGCTTCCAGGTCTTTGCGATTGTGACTTGTGCCCTGACTCTAACCCTAACCCTTACCCAGCCCGTCTCCTCCTCGGCCCCTGCCTGACTGACTCCTTCCCGCCCGGCCTGTCACCTGTCACCGTCCTCTGCCCCTGCCTGACACGCTCCTCCCCGCCCGGGCCGTCACCGTCCTCGGCCCCTGCCTGACGGGGCTCCTCCGTCGCCTGGGCCTTCCAAGGGCTTGGTGTGGACGCTGGTTCCAGGACGCCCTCCCAGGGACCCGGTAGCAGGGCGGCCGCAGCGTCTCGCGCCACCCAACCGTCCGCCGGCCGGCGGCCGGCGCTAAGTGGCCTGCGGGGGACGTGCCCCCACTGTGGGGCGGGCGCCCAGCCTGGTGTCTTCTCTGAGGCCCCGTGGCTGCTTTTCCCCCCCGCAAGGGGAGAGCCGCGGAGGTGGGGACCGCCTCCTCGTGGGGACGTACACCCAGCTCTCCACGTCGGATTCCGGGGCTCTCTGTCCTGCCAGAAGGCCCAGCTGGCCTGCGGGTCCTTAGAGTGGCAAAAACATCCGAAAACTGAGATTGAGGGTCCGGTGGTTGTCTGCACTTTTGTGCTGGGCACCCCAGGGAGGCCCGGGGGCTGGCTGGACAACGCGGTCTGCTGGGCACGGGGGGGGGTTTGGAGGAGCAACTGATGCCCTTTGCACTTTGGGTAGCAAGTGTCTGAGGTGTCTCTGAGCCCTGCGCCATGTCGGGGGGTGGGGTGGGGGGGTGGGAGGTCGGGGGGGGGTGTGGAGGAGCAGGAGGAGGAGGAGGAGGAGGTGGGAAGGGCCGTGGCCTGCAGTCGTGTTCCCGGGGTGGCTTCTTCCACAGGCTGCTTGGCCTGGGCTCCCTGCACCTGGGCCTTTGGAGGACTGGCCCTGTGCTTGCCAACGCTTCCCCTGCAGGGACCCAGAGCTGGGAGGTTGCATCTCTCAGCCCTGGGTCGGGCAGAGCCCCAGCGGGCCATGCCCACAACCTCTCTCAGCACGGGTCCCCCAGAAGGCTCCTTTGGGACCAGGATTCTCTTGCGGGTGACTCTTTAAGGTCTGGCCCCTGGATGGAGGGGCACCAGGAGTAGAGGAGCAGGAAGGGGAAGGGGGTGGCCATGCGAGGGGACACTTTCAGGCCAAGTCCCAGCTTCAGCCTGATCCTCCTGGGAACCCCGGGGTGTACGTCACACCTCCTGGTTGTCCCGCTCTGAGACAAGGGCTCTGAGACAAGGAGCCGGGCTTCGCATTCCCCCAGCAGCCAGTCGTGGGCTGAGGACACCTGGGGCGTTGGGAACTCCCTGGCTTCTCCTTGGCTTAACATCTGGAGCTGCTTGTGAATCGTGCCGCCACACACACCCGAGTGCAGGTGTCTTCTGCACAGACTGCGGGCCTCGCTCTTCTGAATGCCGCTAGCTCGCCACCCACCCACGGGTGAACCTGGTCAGGGTACTTTCTCTCGGGGGCAGACTCTGATCCTGGCGGGCTACCGGTGTTTCTGTTTGCTCGTTTCTTTCTTCCATTTCGGGAAAGGCTTCCTTACTGGGTGTGGAAATCTCCTATGCCTTTCCTCGCCTATTCTGTCAGCTTTAAAATTCTCTTTCAGTTGCCACCCTCACAGATGGATTAGGAAACTCTTTCCGGTGCACTCATTAGTGAAATGACCTCAATGAAGCTGGAATCCAATATCTAATCGCCGATTTTTAGCGAGTCCACACGCCAGGGTGGTCGGGGTCCAATGCAGCCCCGGCCAGGCCCAGGCCCCTTGGACTGGGCCACAGGAGGACACAGAGGAGGGTCCCGGCCCCCACGGTCGCGTTGCCGGCAGTTCTCCAAGGGCTTGGGCGTTTTCCAGAGGTAGGAGATGGAGGGGACTGATTTCTTCAGCGCCCCACAAACCACGCCACCCCACCCATGGGACACATCCCTAGAGAGAGAGAGAGACGCCCCATACACTCGCTCCCCTCCCCCATGCGCTGTGCCCCAGCCCCGGCCCGGGGGAATAGGCGGCAGCCCACCCACAGGGTGGGGGGCGCAGCTGAAAGGGGTTGTCGGGGATGGCGGCCCCTGCCTGGGGTCAAAGGGCGGGCGACCCGCGCGTGCGCAATCGGCGGCGGCGGCGGCGGCGGCCACGAGCGGGGGGTGGGCCAGGCGAGGAGAGGAAGGGGGCTGGAAGGTCTCCACCTTGGCGAGTCCAGCCGTGGAGGCGCATCTTGTGTGAGTGTGAGTGAGTGAGTGTGAGTGTGAGTGTGTGTGTGTGTGTGTGTGTGTGTGTGTATAGAGAGACAGCCCCCCACCCCGGCCCGCCGCTCCCTGCCCGCCCCGCCCCGCCCCGCCCCGCCCCGCCTGTCACCCCCGTCCCTCGGAGCCCGCCGGACCCGGCCGGTGAACTCAACAGGCCCGGCCCGGTGCGGGTCAGCGCCGGCGCGGGGCCTGGGGCGGGGGGAGGAGGCGGCGGGGAAGCGCAGAGAGGCTCGGCTTCTTGAGCGGGGCAGGGGCCACACCACCCTGAACGCGCCCGATCTCGTCTGGTCTCGGAAGCTAAGCAGGGTCGGGCCTGGTTAGTACTTGGATGGGAGACCGCCTGGGAATACCGGGTGCCGTAGGCTTCTTCTTTTTTTTTTTTTTGTTTTGCCTCTTGTTCTGTCCCCTTTCTGGGAGCGAGTCGGCGGCCCGGGGTGGGGGTCACCCCCACCCTCAGCGCCCGCCACGGTGCCTGGCGCCCCAGCCCGCACCGTGGGGCCTCCTCTTGTCCCAAGCCGCGACACCGCCGTCACGCGGCAGCATGCGTGGCTTCTGGACTGTCAGGTCTCAGACCAAAGGTCTGCTCTGTGGGAACCGACACGCTGGAGGAAACCTTGAGAGTCTGAGAGGGGAGGGAGTTCCAGAAGAAGGCCAGGATGTCATTTTGAGGGAGTATGTGACCAGAACTCGTCCCGTTGCTTTTGGGGTTCTATGGGCTACACGTAGGAATCTTTGGTGGTGGCACCTGATGTTGGGGGATCCGGAGTCA
Organism: Microcebus murinus; assembly: GCF_040939455.1. NCBI lineage: Eukaryota > Metazoa > Chordata > Mammalia > Primates > Cheirogaleidae > Microcebus > Microcebus murinus. The sequence continues at coordinate 157,150 of NW_027438965.1, read as the reverse complement.
CACCCAGACCTGCTCCACAGGCCTCCTTTTACTTTTCTCTTCGGATTCATTATGTTTAAAAAGTGTCTCTTATCTCTATGATTGCATTTTCTTTTCTCTCTCTTTTCAAGCAGATGATGGGAGTCCAAGTATTAAGGTGACATGTGTTGCCCGTGCCCCCCTCCCCCCTGTGTTCTTATTCATTTACCTCTGATGTTGTTCCAGCGTATTGTGGGGGTACCAATGTTAAGGTCGGGTACGTTGCCCTCTCCCAGCCTCCCCCCTCGGGTCAGAGCCTCAAGTGCGCCCATCCCCCAGTCGGTGCGCACCCACCCCGTTCCTAATGGAGGTGTATGCCCATCCCCTCCCCCCACCCGCCCGACACCCACCCGATGAAGGTGATTCCTCTGTGTCCACTTAGGTGTCCATCGGTTCGTACCCATTTGCTGGTGAGCGCGAGCACGTGGTGCTCGTGTGTCCATTCTTGGGCTACCTGGCTTACTGGAACGGGTTCCAGCTCTGGCCAGGAGAACCACGAGAGGTGCCCTCTCACCGCTGCTCCTCCTAGCTGAATAGCACTCCGTGGTGTCCACGCGCCACATTTCATTTACGCACTCGTGGGTCGATGGGCACTCGGGTCGCTTCCAGGTCTTTGCGATTGTGACTTGTGCCCTGACTCTAACCCTAACCCTTACCCAGCCCGTCTCCTCCTCGGCCCCTGCCTGACTGACTCCTTCCCGCCCGGCCTGTCACCTGTCACCGTCCTCTGCCCCTGCCTGACACGCTCCTCCCCGCCCGGGCCGTCACCGTCCTCGGCCCCTGCCTGACGGGGCTCCTCCGTCGCCTGGGCCTTCCAAGGGCTTGGTGTGGACGCTGGTTCCAGGACGCCCTCCCAGGGACCCGGTAGCAGGGCGGCCGCAGCGTCTCGCGCCACCCAACCGTCCGCCGGCCGGCGGCCGGCGCTAAGTGGCCTGCGGGGGACGTGCCCCCACTGTGGGGCGGGCGCCCAGCCTGGTGTCTTCTCTGAGGCCCCGTGGCTGCTTTTCCCCCCCGCAAGGGGAGAGCCGCGGAGGTGGGGACCGCCTCCTCGTGGGGACGTACACCCAGCTCTCCACGTCGGATTCCGGGGCTCTCTGTCCTGCCAGAAGGCCCAGCTGGCCTGCGGGTCCTTAGAGTGGCAAAAACATCCGAAAACTGAGATTGAGGGTCCGGTGGTTGTCTGCACTTTTGTGCTGGGCACCCCAGGGAGGCCCGGGGGCTGGCTGGACAACGCGGTCTGCTGGGCAGGGGGGGGGTTTGGAGGAGCAACTGATGCCCTTTGCACTTTGGGTAGCAAGTGTCTGAGGTGTCTCTGAGCCCTGCGCCATGTCGGGGGGTGGGGTGGGGGGGTGGGAGGTCGGGGGGGGGTGGAGGAGCAGGAGGAGGAGGAGGAGGAGGTGGGAAGGGCCGTGGCCTGCAGTCGTGTTCCCGGGGTGGCTTCTTCCACAGGCTGCTTGGCCTGGGCTCCCTGCACCTGGGCCTTTGGAGGACTGGCCCTGTGCTTGCCAACGCTTCCCCTGCAGGGACCCAGAGCTGGGAGGTTGCATCTCTCAGCCCTGGGTCGGGCAGAGCCCCAGCGGGCCATGCCCACAACCTCTCTCAGCACGGGTCCCCCAGAAGGCTCCTTTGGGACCAGGATTCTCTTGCGGGTGACTCTTTAAGGTCTGGCCCCTGGATGGAGGGGCACCAGGAGTAGAGGAGCAGGAAGGGGAAGGGGGTGGCCATGCGAGGGGACACTTTCAGGCCAAGTCCCAGCTTCAGCCTGATCCTCCTGGGAACCCCGGGGTGTACGTCACACCTCCTGGTTGTCCCGCTCTGAGACAAGGGCTCTGAGACAAGGAGCCGGGCTTCGCATTCCCCCAGCAGCCAGTCGTGGGCTGAGGACACCTGGGGCGTTGGGAACTCCCTGGCTTCTCCTTGGCTTAACATCTGGAGCTGCTTGTGAATCGTGCCGCCACACACACCCGAGTGCAGGTGTCTTCTGCACAGACTGCGGGCCTCGCTCTTCTGAATGCCGCTAGCTCGCCACCCACCCACGGGTGAACCTGGTCAGGGTACTTTCTCTCGGGGGCAGACTCTGATCCTGGCGGGCTACCGGTGTTTCTGTTTGCTCGTTTCTTTCTTCCATTTCGGGAAAGGCTTCCTTACTGGGTGTGGAAATCTCCTATGCCTTTCCTCGCCTATTCTGTCAGCTTTAAAATTCTCTTTCAGTTGCCACCCTCACAGATGGATTAGGAAACTCTTTCCGGTGCACTCATTAGTGAAATGACCTCAATGAAGCTGGAATCCAATATCTAATCGCCGATTTTTAGCGAGTCCACACGCCAGGGTGGTCGGGGTCCAATGCAGCCCCGGCCAGGCCCAGGCCCCTTGGACTGGGCCACAGGAGGACACAGAGGAGGGTCCCGGCCCCCACGGTCGCGTTGCCGGCAGTTCTCCAAGGGCTTGGGCGTTTTCCAGAGGTAGGAGATGGAGGGGACTGATTTCTTCAGCGCCCCACAAACCACGCCACCCCACCCATGGGACACATCCCTAGAGAGAGAGAGAGACGCCCCATACACTCGCTCCCCTCCCCCATGCGCTGTGCCCCAGCCCGGGCCCGGGGGAATAGGCAGCAGCCCACCCACAGGGTGGGGGGCCCAGCTGAAAGGGGTTGTCGGGGAGGGCGGCCCCTGCCTGGGGTCAAAGGGCGGGCGACCCGCGCGTGCGCAATCGGCGGCGGCGGCGGCGGCCGGCCAGGAGCTGGGGGTGGGCCAGGCGAGGAGAGGAAGGGGGCTGGAAGGTCTCCACCTTGGCGAGTCCAGCCGTGGAGGCGCATCTTGTGTGAGTGTGAGTGAGTGAGTGTGAGTGTGAGTGTGTGTGTGTGTGTGTGTGTGTGTGTGTGTATAGAGAGACAGCCCCCCACCCCGGCCCGCCGCTCCCTGCCCGCCCCGCCCCGCCCCGCCCCGCCCCGCCTGTCACCCCCGTCCCTCGGAGCCCGCCGGACCCGGCCGGTGAACTCAACAGGCCCGGCCCGGTGCGGGTCAGCGCCGGCGCGGGGCCTGGGGCGGGGGGAGGAGGCGGCGGGGAAGCGCAGAGAGGCTCGGCTTCTTGAGCGGGGCAGGGGCCACACCACCCTGAACGCGCCCGATCTCGTCTGGTCTCGGAAGCTAAGCAGGGTCGGGCCTGGTTAGTACTTGGATGGGAGACCGCCTGGGAATACCGGGTGCCGTAGGCTTCTTCTTTTTTTTTTTTTTGTTTTGCCTCTTGTTCTGTCCCCTTTCTGGGAGCGAGTCGGCGGCCCGGGGTGGGGGTCACCCCCACCCTCAGCGCCCGCCGCGGTGCCTGGCGCCCCAGCCCGCACCGTGGGGCCTCCTCTTGTCCCAAGCCGCGACACCGCCGTCACGCGGCAGCATGCGTGGCTTCTGGACTGTCAGGTCTCAGACCAAAGGTCTGCTCTGTGGGAACCGACACGCTGGAGGAAACCTTGAGAGTCTGAGAGGGGAGGGAGTTCCAGAAGAAGGCCAGGATGTCATTTTGAGGGAGTATGTGACCAGAACTCGTCCCGTTGCTTTTGGGGTTCTATGGGCTACACGTAGGAATCTTTGGTGGTGGCACCTGATGTTGGGGGATCCGGAGTCACACCCAGACCTGCTCCACAGGCCTCCTTTTACTTTTCTCTTCGGATTCATTATGTTTAAAAAGTGTCTCTTATCTCTATGATTGCATTTTCTTTTCTCTCTCTTTTCAAGCAGATGATGGGAGTCCAAGTATTAAGGTGACATGTGTTGCCCGTGCCCCCCTCCCCCCTGTGTTCTTATTCATTTACCTCTGATGTTGTTCCAGCGTATTGTGGGGGTACCAATGTTAAGGTCGGGTACGTTGCCCTCTCCCAGCCTCCCCCCTCGGGTCAGAGCCTCAAGTGCGCCCATCCCCCAGTCGGTGCGCACCCACCCCGTTCCTAATGGAGGTGTATGCCCATCCCCTCCCCCCACCCGCCCGACACCCACCCGATGAAGGTGATTCCTCTGTGTCCACTTAGGTGTCCATCGGTTCGTACCCATTTGCTGGTGAGCGCGAGCACGTGGTGCTCGTGTGTCCATTCTTGGGCTACCTGGCTTACTGGAACGGGTTCCAGCTCTGGCCAGGAGAACCACGAGAGGTGCCCTCTCACCGCTGCTCCTCCTAGCTGAATAGCACTCCGTGGTGTCCACGCGCCACATTTCATTTACGCACTCGTGGGTCGATGGGCACTCGGGTCGCTTCCAGGTCTTTGCGATTGTGACTTGTGCCCTGACTCTAACCCTAACCCTTACCCAGCCCGTCTCCTCCTCGGCCCCTGCCTGACTGACTCCTTCCCGCCCGGCCTGTCACCTGTCACCGTCCTCTGCCCCTGCCTGACACGCTCCTCCCCGCCCGGGCCGTCACCGTCCTCGGCCCCTGCCTGACGGGGCTCCTCCGTCGCCTGGGCCTTCCAAGGGCTTGGTGTGGACGCTGGTTCCAGGACGCCCTCCCAGGGACCCGGTAGCAGGGCGGCCGCAGCGTCTCGCGCCACCCAACCGTCCGCCGGCCGGCGGCCGGCGCTAAGTGGCCTGCGGGGGACGTGCCCCCACTGTGGGGCGGGCGCCCAGCCTGGTGTCTTCTCTGAGGCCCCGTGGCTGCTTTTCCCCCCCGCAAGGGGAGAGCCGCGGAGGTGGGGACCGCCTCCTCGTGGGGACGTACACCCAGCTCTCCACGTCGGATTCCGGGGCTCTCTGTCCTGCCAGAAGGCCCAGCTGGCCTGCGGGTCCTTAGAGTGGCAAAAACATCCGAAAACTGAGATTGAGGGTCCGGTGGTTGTCTGCACTTTTGTGCTGGGCACCCCAGGGAGGCCCGGGGGCTGGCTGGACAACGCGGTCTGCTGGGCACGGGGGGGGGTTTGGAGGAGCAACTGATGCCCTTTGCACTTTGGGTAGCAAGTGTCTGAGGTGTCTCTGAGCCCTGTGCCATGTCGGGGGGTGGGGTGGGGGGGTGGGAGGTCGGGGGGGGGTGTGGAGGAGCAGGAGGAGGAGGAGGAGGAGGTGGGAAGGGCCGTGGCCTGCAGTCGTGTTCCCGGGGTGGCTTCTTCCACAGGCTGCTTGGCCTGGGCTCCCTGCACCTGGGCCTTTGGAGGACTGGCCCTGTGCTTGCCAACGCTTCCCCTGCAGGGACCCAGAGCTGGGAGGTTGCATCTCTCAGCCCTGGGTCGGGCAGAGCCCCAGCGGGCCATGCCCACAACCTCTCTCAGCACGGGTCCCCCAGAAGGCTCCTTTGGGACCAGGATTCTCTTGCGGGTGACTCTTTAAGGTCTGGCCCCTGGATGGAGGGGCACCAGGAGTAGAGGAGCAGGAAGGGGAAGGGGGTGGCCATGCGAGGGGACACTTTCAGGCCAAGTCCCAGCTTCAGCCTGATCCTCCTGGGAACCCCGGGGTGTACGTCACACCTCCTGGTTGTCCCGCTCTGAGACAAGGGCTCTGAGACAAGGAGCCGGGCTTCGCATTCCCCCAGCAGCCAGTCGTGGGCTGAGGACACCTGGGGCGTTGGGAACTCCCTGGCTTCTCCTTGGCTTAACATCTGGAGCTGCTTGTGAATCGTGCCGCCACACACACCCGAGTGCAGGTGTCTTCTGCACAGACTGCGGGCCTCGCTCTTCTGAATGCCGCTAGCTCGCCACCCACCCACGGGTGAACCTGGTCAGGGTACTTTCTCTCGGGGGCAGACTCTGATCCTGGCGGGCTACCGGTGTTTCTGTTTGCTCGTTTCTTTCTTCCATTTCGGGAAAGGCTTCCTTACTGGGTGTGGAAATCTCCTATGCCTTTCCTCGCCTATTCTGTCAGCTTTAAAATTCTCTTTCAGTTGCCACCCTCACAGATGGATTAGGAAACTCTTTCCGGTGCACTCATTAGTGAAATGACCTCAATGAAGCTGGAATCCAATATCTAATCGCCGATTTTTAGCGAGTCCACACGCCAGGGTGGTCGGGGTCCAATGCAGCCCCGGCCAGGCCCAGGCCCCTTGGACTGGGCCACAGGAGGACACAGAGGAGGGTCCCGGCCCCCACGGTCGCGTTGCCGGCAGTTCTCCAAGGGCTTGGGCGTTTTCCAGAGGTAGGAGATGGAGGGGACTGATTTCTTCAGCGCCCCACAAACCACGCCACCCCACCCATGGGACACATCCCTAGAGAGAGAGAGAGACGCCCCATACACTCGCTCCCCTCCCCCATGCGCTGTGCCCCAGCCCCGGCCCGGGGGAATAGGCGGCAGCCCACCCACAGGGTGGGGGGCGCAGCTGAAAGGGGTTGTCGGGGATGGCGGCCCCTGCCTGGGGTCAAAGGGCGGGCGACCCGCGCGTGCGCAATCGGCGGCGGCGGCGGCGGCGGCCACGAGCGGGGGGTGGGCCAGGCGAGGAGAGGAAGGGGGCTGGAAGGTCTCCACCTTGGCGAGTCCAGCCGTGGAGGCGCATCTTGTGTGAGTGTGAGTGAGTGAGTGTGAGTGTGAGTGTGTGTGTGTGTGTGTGTGTGTGTGTGTGTATAGAGAGACAGCCCCCCACCCCGGCCCGCCGCTCCCTGCCCGCCCCGCCCCGCCCCGCCCCGCCCCGCCTGTCACCCCCGTCCCTCGGAGCCCGCCGGACCCGGCCGGTGAACTCAACAGGCCCGGCCCGGTGCGGGTCAGCGCCGGCGCGGGGCCTGGGGCGGGGGGAGGAGGCGGCGGGGAAGCGCAGAGAGGCTCGGCTTCTTGAGCGGGGCAGGGGCCACACCACCCTGAACGCGCCCGATCTCGTCTGGTCTCGGAAGCTAAGCAGGGTCGGGCCTGGTTAGTACTTGGATGGGAGACCGCCTGGGAATACCGGGTGCCGTAGGCTTCTTCTTTTTTTTTTTTTTGTTTTGCCTCTTGTTCTGTCCCCTTTCTGGGAGCGAGTCGGCGGCCCGGGGTGGGGGTCACCCCCACCCTCAGCGCCCGCCGCGGTGCCTGGCGCCCCAGCCCGCACCGTGGGGCCTCCTCTTGTCCCAAGCCGCGACACCGCCGTCACGCGGCAGCATGCGTGGCTTCTGGACTGTCAGGTCTCAGACCAAAGGTCTGCTCTGTGGGAACCGACACGCTGGAGGAAACCTTGAGAGTCTGAGAGGGGAGGGAGTTCCAGAAGAAGGCCAGGATGTCATTTTGAGGGAGTATGTGACCAGAACTCGTCCCGTTGCTTTTGGGGTTCTATGGGCTACACGTAGGAATCTTTGGTGGTGGCACCTGATGTTGGGGGATCCGGAGTCACACCCAGACCTGCTCCACAGGCCTCCTTTTACTTTTCTCTTCGGATTCATTATGTTTAAAAAGTGTCTCTTATCTCTATGATTGCATTTTCTTTTCTCTCTCTTTTCAAGCAGATGATGGGAGTCCAAGTATTAAGGTGACATGTGTTGCCCGTGCCCCCCTCCCCCCTGTGTTCTTATTCATTTACCTCTGATGTTGTTCCAGCGTATTGTGGGGGTACCAATGTTAAGGTCGGGTACGTTGCCCTCTCCCAGCCTCCCCCCTCGGGTCAGAGCCTCAAGTGCGCCCATCCCCCAGTCGGTGCGCACCCACCCCGTTCCTAATGGAGGTGTATGCCCATCCCCTCCCCCCACCCGCCCGACACCCACCCGATGAAGGTGATTCCTCTGTGTCCACTTAGGTGTCCATCGGTTCGTACCCATTTGCTGGTGAGCGCGAGCACGTGGTGCTCGTGTGTCCATTCTTGGGCTACCTGGCTTACTGGAACGGGTTCCAGCTCTGGCCAGGAGAACCACGAGAGGTGCCCTCTCACCGCTGCTCCTCCTAGCTGAATAGCACTCCGTGGTGTCCACGCGCCACATTTCATTTACGCACTCGTGGGTCGATGGGCACTCGGGTCGCTTCCAGGTCTTTGCGATTGTGACTTGTGCCCTGACTCTAACCCTAACCCTTACCCAGCCCGTCTCCTCCTCGGCCCCTGCCTGACTGACTCCTTCCCGCCCGGCCTGTCACCTGTCACCGTCCTCTGCCCCTGCCTGACACGCTCCTCCCCGCCCGGGCCGTCACCGTCCTCGGCCCCTGCCTGACGGGGCTCCTCCGTCGCCTGGGCCTTCCAAGGGCTTGGTGTGGACGCTGGTTCCAGGACGCCCTCCCAGGAACCCGGTAGCAGGGCGGCCGCAGCGTCTCGCGCCACCCAACCGTCCGCCGGCCGGCGGCCGGCGCTAAGTGGCCTGCGGGGGACGTGCCCCCACTGTGGGGCGGGCGCCCAGCCTGGTGTCTTCTCTGAGGCCCCGTGGCTGCTTTTCCCCCCCGCAAGGGGAGAGCCGCGGAGGTGGGGACCGCCTCCTCGTGGGGACGTACACCCAGCTCTCCACGTCGGATTCCGGGGCTCTCTGTCCTGCCAGAAGGCCCAGCTGGCCTGCGGGTCCTTAGAGTGGCAAAAACATCCGAAAACTGAGATTGAGGGTCCGGTGGTTGTCTGCACTTTTGTGCTGGGCACCCCAGGGAGGCCCGGGGGCTGGCTGGACAACGCGGTCTGCTGGGCAGGGGGGGGGTTTGGAGGAGCAACTGATGCCCTTTGCACTTTGGGTAGCAAGTGTCTGAGGTGTCTCTGAGCCCTGCGCCATGTCGGGGGGTGGGGTGGGGGGGTGGGAGGTCGGGGGGGGGTGGAGGAGCAGGAGGAGGAGGAGGAGGAGGTGGGAAGGGCCGTGGCCTGCAGTCGTGTTCCCGGGGTGGCTTCTTCCACAGGCTGCTTGGCCTGGGCTCCCTGCACCTGGGCCTTTGGAGGACTGGCCCTGTGCTTGCCAACGCTTCCCCTGCAGGGACCCAGAGCTGGGAGGTTGCATCTCTCAGCCCTGGGTCGGGCAGAGCCCCAGCGGGCCATGCCCACAACCTCTCTCAGCACGGGTCCCCCAGAAGGCTCCTTTGGGACCAGGATTCTCTTGCGGGTGACTCTTTAAGGTCTGGCCCCTGGATGGAGGGGCACCAGGAGTAGAGGAGCAGGAAGGGGAAGGGGGTGGCCATGCGAGGGGACACTTTCAGGCCAAGTCCCAGCTTCAGCCTGATCCTCCTGGGAACCCCGGGGTGTACGTCACACCTCCTGGTTGTCCCGCTCTGAGACAAGGGCTCTGAGACAAGGAGCCGGGCTTCGCATTCCCCCAGCAGCCAGTCGTGGGCTGAGGACACCTGGGGCGTTGGGAACTCCCTGGCTTCTCCTTGGCTTAACATCTGGAGCTGCTTGTGAATCGTGCCGCCACACACACCCGAGTGCAGGTGTCTTCTGCACAGACTGCGGGCCTCGCTCTTCTGAATGCCGCTAGCTCGCCACCCACCCACGGGTGAACCTGGTCAGGGTACTTTCTCTCGGGGGCAGACTCTGATCCTGGCGGGCTACCGGTGTTTCTGTTTGCTCGTTTCTTTCTTCCATTTCGGGAAAGGCTTCCTTACTGGGTGTGGAAATCTCCTATGCCTTTCCTCGCCTATTCTGTCAGCTTTAAAATTCTCTTTCAGTTGCCACCCTCACAGATGGATTAGGAAACTCTTTCCGGTGCACTCATTAGTGAAATGACCTCAATGAAGCTGGAATCCAATATCTAATCGCCGATTTTTAGCGAGTCCACACGCCAGGGTGGTCGGGGTCCAATGCAGCCCCGGCCAGGCCCAGGCCCCTTGGACTGGGCCACAGGAGGACACAGAGGAGGGTCCCGGCCCCCACGGTCGCGTTGCCGGCAGTTCTCCAAGGGCTTGGGCGTTTTCCAGAGGTAGGAGATGGAGGGGACTGATTTCTTCAGCGCCCCACAAACCACGCCACCCCACCCATGGGACACATCCCTAGAGAGAGAGAGAGACGCCCCATACACTCGCTCCCCTCCCCCATGCGCTGTGCCCCAGCCCGGGCCCGGGGGAATAGGCGGCAGCCCACCCACAGGGTGGGGGGCCCAGCTGAAAGGGGTTGTCGGGGAGGGCGGCCCCTGCCTGGGGTCAAAGGGCGGGCGACCCGCGCGTGCGCAATCGGCGGCGGCGGCGGCGGCCGGCCAGGAGCTGGGGGTGGGCCAGGCGAGGAGAGGAAGGGGGCTGGAAGGTCTCCACCTTGGCGAGTCCAGCCGTGGAGGCGCATCTTGTGTGAGTGTGAGTGAGTGAGTGTGAGTGTGAGTGTGTGTGTGTGTGTGTGTGTGTGTGTGTGTATAGAGAGACAGCCCCCCACCCCGGCCCGCCGCTCCCTGCCCGCCCCGCCCCGCCCCGCCCCGCCCCGCCTGTCACCCCCGTCCCTCGGAGCCCGCCGGACCCGGCCGGTGAACTCAACAGGCCCGGCCCGGTGCGGGTCAGCGCCGGCGCGGGGCCTGGGGCGGGGGGAGGAGGCGGCGGGGAAGCGCAGAGAGGCTCGGCTTCTTGAGCGGGGCAGGGGCGCCCTCCGCCGTCTAGGGCCACACCACCCTGAACGCGCCCGATCTCGTCTGGTCTCGGAAGCTAAGCAGGGTCGGGCCTGGTTAGTACTTGGATGGGAGACCGCCTGGGAATTCCGGGTGCCGTAGGCTTCTTCTTTTTTTTTGTTTTGTTTTGCCTCTTGTTCTGTCCCCTTTCTGGGAGCGAGTCGGCGGCCCGGGGTGGGGGTCACCCCCACCCTCAGCGCCCGCCGCGGTGCCTGGCGCCCCAGCCCGCACCGTGGGGCCTCCTCTTGTCCCAAGCCGCGACACCGCCGTCACGCGGCAGCATGCGTGGCTTCTGGACTGTCAGGTCTCAGACCAAAGGTCTGCTCTGTGGGAACCGACACGCTGGAGGAAACCTTGAGAGTCTGAGAGGGGAGGGAGTTCCAGAAGAAGGCCAGGATGTCATTTTGAGGGAGTATGTGACCAGAACTCGTCCCGTTGCTTTTGGGGTTCTATGGGCTACACGTAGGAATCTTTGGTGGTGGCACCTGATGTTGGGGGATCCGGAGTCACACCCAGACCTGCTCCACAGGCCTCCTTTTACTTTTCTCTTCGGATTCATTATGTTTAAAAAGTGTCTCTTATCTCTATGATTGCATTTTCTTTTCTCTCTCTTTTCAAGCAGATGATGGGAGTCCAAGTATTAAGGTGACATGTGTTGCCCGTGCCCCCCTCCCCCCTGTGTTCTTATTCATTTACCTCTGATGTTGTTCCAGCGTATTGTGGGGGTACCAATGTTAAGGTCGGGTACGTTGCCCTCTCCCAGCCTCCCCCCTCGGGTCAGAGCCTCAAGTGCGCCCATCCCCCAGTCGGTGCGCACCCACCCCGTTCCTAATGGAGGTGTATGCCCATCCCCTCCCCCCACCCGCCCGACACCCACCCGATGAAGGTGATTCCTCTGTGTCCACTTAGGTGTCCATCGGTTCGTACCCATTTGCTGGTGAGCGCGAGCACGTGGTGCTCGTGTGTCCATTCTTGGGCTACCTGGCTTACTGGAACGGGTTCCAGCTCTGGCCAGGAGAACCACGAGAGGTGCCCTCTCACCGCTGCTCCTCCTAGCTGAATAGCACTCCGTGGTGTCCACGCGCCACATTTCATTTACGCACTCGTGGGTCGATGGGCACTCGGGTCGCTTCCAGGTCTTTGCGATTGTGACTTGTGCCCTGACTCTAACCCTAACCCTTACCCAGCCCGTCTCCTCCTCGGCCCCTGCCTGACTGACTCCTTCCCGCCCGGCCTGTCACCTGTCACCGTCCTCTGCCCCTGCCTGACACGCTCCTCCCCGCCCGGGCCGTCACCGTCCTCGGCCCCTGCCTGACGGGGCTCCTCCGTCGCCTGGGCCTTCCAAGGGCTTGGTGTGGACGCTGGTTCCAGGACGCCCTCCCAGGGACCCGGTAGCAGGGCGGCCGCAGCGTCTCGCGCCACCCAACCGTCCGCCGGCCGGCGGCCGGCGCTAAGTGGCCTGCGGGGGACGTGCCCCCACTGTGGGGCGGGCGCCCAGCCTGGTGTCTTCTCTGAGGCCCCGTGGCTGCTTTTCCCCCCCGCAAGGGGAGAGCCGCGGAGGTGGGGACCGCCTCCTCGTGGGGACGTACACCCAGCTCTCCACGTCGGATTCCGGGGCTCTCTGTCCTGCCAGAAGGCCCAGCTGGCCTGCGGGTCCTTAGAGTGGCAAAAACATCCGAAAACTGAGATTGAGGGTCCGGTGGTTGTCTGCACTTTTGTGCTGGGCACCCCAGGGAGGCCCGGGGGCTGGCTGGACAACGCGGTCTGCTGGGCACGGGGGGGGGTTTGGAGGAGCAACTGATGCCCTTTGCACTTTGGGTAGCAAGTGTCTGAGGTGTCTCTGAGCCCTGCGCCATGTCGGGGGGTGGGGTGGGGGGGTGGGAGGTCGGGGGGGGGTGTGGAGGAGCAGGAGGAGGAGGAGGAGGAGGTGGGAAGGGCCGTGGCCTGCAGTCGTGTTCCCGGGGTGGCTTCTTCCACAGGCTGCTTGGCCTGGGCTCCCTGCACCTGGGCCTTTGGAGGACTGGCCCTGTGCTTGCCAACGCTTCCCCTGCAGGGACCCAGAGCTGGGAGGTTGCATCTCTCAGCCCTGGGTCGGGCAGAGCCCCAGCGGGCCATGCCCACAACCTCTCTCAGCACGGGTCCCCCAGAAGGCTCCTTTGGGACCAGGATTCTCTTGCGGGTGACTCTTTAAGGTCTGGCCCCTGGATGGAGGGGCACCAGGAGTAGAGGAGCAGGAAGGGGAAGGGGGTGGCCATGCGAGGGGACACTTTCAGGCCAAGTCCCAGCTTCAGCCTGATCCTCCTGGGAACCCCGGGGTGTACGTCACACCTCCTGGTTGTCCCGCTCTGAGACAAGGGCTCTGAGACAAGGAGCCGGGCTTCGCATTCCCCCAGCAGCCAGTCGTGGGCTGAGGACACCTGGGGCGTTGGGAACTCCCTGGCTTCTCCTTGGCTTAACATCTGGAGCTGCTTGTGAATCGTGCCGCCACACACACCCGAGTGCAGGTGTCTTCTGCACAGACTGCGGGCCTCGCTCTTCTGAATGCCGCTAGCTCGCCACCCACCCACGGGTGAACCTGGTCAGGGTACTTTCTCTCGGGGGCAGACTCTGATCCTGGCGGGCTACCGGTGTTTCTGTTTGCTCGTTTCTTTCTTCCATTTCGGGAAAGGCTTCCTTACTGGGTGTGGAAATCTCCTATGCCTTTCCTCGCCTATTCTGTCAGCTTTAAAATTCTCTTTCAGTTGCCACCCTCACAGATGGATTAGGAAACTCTTTCCGGTGCACTCATTAGTGAAATGACCTCAATGAAGCTGGAATCCAATATCTAATCGCCGATTTTTAGCGAGTCCACACGCCAGGGTGGTCGGGGTCCAATGCAGCCCCGGCCAGGCCCAGGCCCCTTGGACTGGGCCACAGGAGGACACAGAGGAGGGTCCCGGCCCCCACGGTCGCGTTGCCGGCAGTTCTCCAAGGGCTTGGGCGTTTTCCAGAGGTAGGAGATGGAGGGGACTGATTTCTTCAGCGCCCCACAAACCACGCCACCCGACCCATGGGACACATCCCTAGAGAGAGAGAGAGACGCCCCATACACTCGCTCCCCTCCCCCATGCGCTGTGCCCCAGCCCGGGCCCGGGGGAATAGGCGGCAGCCCACCCACAGGGTGGGGGGCCCAGCTGAAAGGGGTTGTCGGGGAGGGCGGCCCCTGCCTGGGGTCAAAGGGCGGGCGACCCGCGCGTGCGCAATCGGCGGCGGCGGCGGCGGCCGGCCAGGAGCTGGGGGTGGGCCAGGCGAGGAGAGGAAGGGGGCTGGAAGGTCTCCACCTTGGCGAGTCCAGCCGTGGAGGCGCATCTTGTGTGAGTGTGAGTGAGTGAGTGTGAGTGTGAGTGTGTGTGTGTGTGTGTGTGTGTGTATAGAGAGACAGCCCCCCACCCCGGCCCGCCGCTCCCTGCCCGCCCCGCCCCGCCCCGCCCCGCCCCGCCTGTCACCCCCGTCCCTCGGAGCCCGCCGGACCCGGCCGGTGAACTCAACAGGCCCGGCCCGGTGCGGGTCAGCGCCGGCGCGGGGCCTGGGGCGGGGGGAGGAGGCGGCGGGGAAGCGCAGAGAGGCTCGGCTTCTTGAGCGGGGCAGGGGCGCCCTCCGCCGTCTAGGGCCACACCACCCTGAACGCGCCCGATCTCGTCTGGTCTCGGAAGCTAAGCAGGGTCGGGCCTGGTTAGTACTTGGATGGGAGACCGCCTGGGAATACCGGGTGCCGTAGGCGGCTTCTTTTTTTTTTTTTTGTTTTGCCTCTTGTTCTGTCCCCTTTCTGGGAGCGAGTCGGCGGCCCGGGGTGGGGGTCACCCCCACCCTCAGCGCCCGCCGCGGTGCCTGGCGCCCCAGCCCGCACCGTGGGGCCTCCTCTTGTCCCAAGCCGCGACACCGCCGTCACGCGGCAGCATGCGTGGCTTCTGGACTGTCAGGTCTCAGACCAAAGGTCTGCTCTGTGGGAACCGACACGCTGGAGGAAACCTTGAGAGTCTGAGAGGGGAGGGAGTTCCAGAAGAAGGCCAGGATGTCATTTTGAGGGAGTATGTGACCAGAACTCGTCCCGTTGCTTTTGGGGTTCTATGGGCTACACGTAGGAATCTTTGGTGGTGGCACCTGATGTTGGGGGATCCGGAGTCACACCCAGACCTGCTCCACAGGCCTCCTTTTACTTTTCTCTTCGGATTCATTATGTTTAAAAAGTGTCTCTTATCTCTATGATTGCATTTTCTTTTCTCTCTCTTTTCAAGCAGATGATGGGAGTCCAAGTATTAAGGTGACATGTGTTGCCCGTGCCCCCCTCCCCCCTGTGTTCTTATTCATTTACCTCTGATGTTGTTCCAGCGTATTGTGGGGGTACCAATGTTAAGGTCGGGTACGTTGCCCTCTCCCAGCCTCCCCCCTCGGGTCAGAGCCTCAAGTGCGCCCATCCCCCAGTCGGTGCGCACCCACCCCGTTCCTAATGGAGGTGTATGCCCATCCCCTCCCCCCACCCGCCCGACACCCACCCGATGAAGGTGATTCCTCTGTGTCCACTTAGGTGTCCATCGGTTCGTACCCATTTGCTGGTGAGCGCGAGCACGTGGTGCTCGTGTGTCCATTCTTGGGCTACCTGGCTTACTGGAACGGGTTCCAGCTCTGGCCAGGAGAACCACGAGAGGTGCCCTCTCACCGCTGCTCCTCCTAGCTGAATAGCACTCCGTGGTGTCCACGCGCCACATTTCATTTACGCACTCGTGGGTCGATGGGCACTCGGGTCGCTTCCAGGTCTTTGCGATTGTGACTTGTGCCCTGACTCTAACCCTAACCCTTACCCAGCCCGTCTCCTCCTCGGCCCCTGCCTGACTGACTCCTTCCCGCCCGGCCTGTCACCTGTCACCGTCCTCTGCCCCTGCCTGACACGCTCCTCCCCACCCGGGCCGTCACCGTCCTCGGCCCCTGCCTGACGGGGCTCCTCCGTCGCCTGGGCCTTCCAAGGGCTTGGTGTGGACGCTGGTTCCAGGACGCCCTCCCAGGAACCCGGTAGCAGGGCGGCCGCAGCGTCTCGCGCCACCCAACCGTCCGCCGGCCGGCGGCCGGCGCTAAGTGGCCTGCGGGGGACGTGCCCCCACTGTGGGGCGGGCGCCCAGCCTGGTGTCTTCTCTGAGGCCCCGTGGCTGCTTTTCCCCCCCGCAAGGGGAGAGCCGCGGAGGTGGGGACCGCCTCCTCGTGGGGACGTACACCCAGCTCTCCACGTCGGATTCCGGGGCTCTCTGTCCTGCCAGAAGGCCCAGCTGGCCTGCGGGTCCTTAGAGTGGCAAAAACATCCGAAAACTGAGATTGAGGGTCCGGTGGTTGTCTGCACTTTTGTGCTGGGCACCCCAGGGAGGCCCGGGGGCTGGCTGGACAACGCGGTCTGCTGGGCACGGGGGGGGGTTTGGAGGAGCAACTGATGCCCTTTGCACTTTGGGTAGCAAGTGTCTGAGGTGTCTCTGAGCCCTGCGCCATGTCGGGGGGTGGGGTGGGGGGGTGGGAGGTCGGGGGGGGGTGGAGGAGCAGGAGGAGGAGGAGGAGGAGGTGGGAAGGGCCGTGGCCTGCAGTCGTGTTCCCGGGGTGGCTTCTTCCACAGGCTGCTTGGCCTGGGCTCCCTGCACCTGGGCCTTTGGAGGACTGGCCCTGTGCTTGCCAACGCTTCCCCTGCAGGGACCCAGAGCTGGGAGGTTGCATCTCTCAGCCCTGGGTCGGGCAGAGCCCCAGCGGGCCATGCCCACAACCTCTCTCAGCACGGGTCCCCCAGAAGGCTCCTTTGGGACCAGGATTCTCTTGCGGGTGACTCTTTAAGGTCTGGCCCCTGGATGGAGGGGCACCAGGAGTAGAGGAGCAGGAAGGGGAAGGGGGTGGCCATGCGAGGGGACACTTTCAGGCCAAGTCCCAGCTTCAGCCTGATCCTCCTGGGAACCCCGGGGTGTACGTCACACCTCCTGGTTGTCCCGCTCTGAGACAAGGGCTCTGAGACAAGGAGCCGGGCTTCGCATTCCCCCAGCAGCCAGTCGTGGGCTGAGGACACCTGGGGCGTTGGGAACTCCCTGGCTTCTCCTTGGCTTAACATCTGGAGCTGCTTGTGAATCGTGCCGCCACACACACCCGAGTGCAGGTGTCTTCTGCACAGACTGCGGGCCTCGCTCTTCTGAATGCCGCTAGCTCGCCACCCACCCACGGGTGAACCTGGTCAGGGTACTTTCTCTCGGGGGCAGACTCTGATCCTGGCGGGCTACCGGTGTTTCTGTTTGCTCGTTTCTTTCTTCCATTTCGGGAAAGGCTTCCTTACTGGGTGTGGAAATCTCCTATGCCTTTCCTCGCCTATTCTGTCAGCTTTAAAATTCTCTTTCAGTTGCCACCCTCACAGATGGATTAGGAAACTCTTTCCGGTGCACTCATTAGTGAAATGACCTCAATGAAGCTGGAATCCAATATCTAATCGCCGATTTTTAGCGAGTCCACACGCCAGGGTGGTCGGGGTCCAATGCAGCCCCGGCCAGGCCCAGGCCCCTTGGACTGGGCCACAGGAGGACACAGAGGAGGGTCCCGGCCCCCACGGTCGCGTTGCCGGCAGTTCTCCAAGGGCTTGGGCGTTTTCCAGAGGTAGGAGATGGAGGGGACTGATTTCTTCAGCGCCCCACAAACCACGCCACCCCACCCATGGGACACATCCCTAGAGAGAGAGAGAGACGCCCCATACACTCGCTCCCCTCCCCCATGCGCTGTGCCCCAGCCCGGGCCCGGGGGAATAGGCGGCAGCCCACCCACAGGGTGGGGGGCGCAGCTGAAAGGGGTTGTCGGGGATGGCGGACCCTGCCTGGGGTCAAAGGGCGGGCGACCCGCGCGTGCGCAATCGGCGGCGGCGGCGGCGGCGGCCACGAGCTGGGGGTGGGCCAGGCGAGGAGAGGAAGGGGGCTGGAAGGTCTCCACCTTGGCGAGTCCAGCCGTGGAGGCGCATCTTGTGTGAGTGTGAGTGAGTGAGTGTGAGTGTGAGTGTGTGTGTGTGTGTGTGTGTGTGTGTGTGTGTATAGAGAGACAGCCCCCCACCCCGGCCCACCGCTCCCTGCCCGCCCCGCCCCGCCCCGCCTGTCACCCCCGTCCCTCGGAGCCCGCCGGACCCGGCCGGTGAACTCAACAGGCCCGGCCCGGTGCGGGTCAGCGCCGGCGCGGGGCCTGGGGCGGGGGGAGGAGGCGGCGGGGAAGCGCAGAGAGGCTCGGCTTCTTGAGCGGGGCAGGGGCGCCCTCCGCCGTCTAGGGCCACACCACCCTGAACGCGCCCGATCTCGTCTGGTCTCGGAAGCTAAGCAGGGTCGGGCCTGGTTAGTACTTGGATGGGAGACCGCCTGGGAATACCGGGTGCCGTAGGCTTCTTCTTTTTTTTTTTTTTGTTTTGCCTCTTGTTCTGTCCCCTTTCTGGGAGCGAGTCGGCGGCCCGGGGTGGGGTCACCCCCACCCTCAGCGCCCGCCGCGGTGCCTGGCGCCCCAGCCCGCACCGTGGGGCCTCCTCTTGTCCCAAGCCGCGACACCGCCGTCACGCGGCAGCATGCGTGGCTTCTGGACTGTCAGGTCTCAGACCAAAGGTCTGCTCTGTGGGAACCGACACGCTGGAGGAAACCTTGAGAGTCTGAGAGGGGAGGGAGTTCCAGAAGAAGGCCAGGATGTCATTTTGAGGGAGTATGTGACCAGAACTCGTCCCGTTGCTTTTGGGGTTCTATGGGCTACACGTAGGAATCTTTGGTGGTGGCACCTGATGTTGGGGGATCCGGAGTCACACCCAGACCTGCTCCACAGGCCTCCTTTTACTTTTCTCTTCGGATTCATTATGTTTAAAAAGTGTCTCTTATCTCTATGATTGCATTTTCTTTTCTCTCTCTTTTCAAGCAGATGATGGGAGTCCAAGTATTAAGGTGACATGTGTTGCCCGTGCCCCCCTCCCCCCTGTGTTCTTATTCATTTACCTCTGATGTTGTTCCAGCGTATTGTGGGGGTACCAATGTTAAGGTCGGGTACGTTGCCCTCTCCCAGCCTCCCCCCTCGGGTCAGAGCCTCAAGTGCGCCCATCCCCCAGTCGGTGCGCACCCACCCCGTTCCTAATGGAGGTGTATGCCCATCCCCTCCCCCCACCCGCCCGACACCCACCCGATGAAGGTGATTCCTCTGTGTCCACTTAGGTGTCCATCGGTTCGTACCCATTTGCTGGTGAGCGCGAGCACGTGGTGCTCGTGTGTCCATTCTTGGGCTACCTGGCTTACTGGAACGGGTTCCAGCTCTGGCCAGGAGAACCACGAGAGGTGCCCTCTCACCGCTGCTCCTCCTAGCTGAATAGCACTCCGTGGTGTCCACGCGCCACATTTCATTTACGCACTCGTGGGTCGATGGGCACTCGGGTCGCTTCCAGGTCTTTGCGATTGTGACTTGTGCCCTGACTCTAACCCTAACCCTTACCCAGCCCGTCTCCTCCTCGGCCCCTGCCTGACTGACTCCTTCCCGCCCGGCCTGTCACCTGTCACCGTCCTCTGCCCCTGCCTGACACGCTCCTCCCCACCCGGGCCGTCACCGTCCTCGGCCCCTGCCTGACGGGGCTCCTCCGTCGCCTGGGCCTTCCAAGGGCTTGGTGTGGACGCTGGTTCCAGGACGCCCTCCCAGGAACCCGGTAGCAGGGCGGCCGCAGCGTCTCGCGCCACCCAACCGTCCGCCGGCCGGCGGCCGGCGCTAAGTGGCCTGCGGGGGACGTGCCCCCACTGTGGGGCGGGCGCCCAGCCTGGTGTCTTCTCTGAGGCCCCGTGGCTGCTTTTCCCCCCCGCAAGGGGAGAGCCGCGGAGGTGGGGACCGCCTCCTCGTGGGGACGTACACCCAGCTCTCCACGTCGGATTCCGGGGCTCTCTGTCCTGCCAGAAGGCCCAGCTGGCCTGCGGGTCCTTAGAGTGGCAAAAACATCCGAAAACTGAGATTGAGGGTCCGGTGGTTGTCTGCACTTTTGTGCTGGGCACCCCAGGGAGGCCCGGGGGCTGGCTGGACAACGCGGTCTGCTGGGCACGGGGGGGGGTTTGGAGGAGCAACTGATGCCCTTTGCACTTTGGGTAGCAAGTGTCTGAGGTGTCTCTGAGCCCTGCGCCATGTCGGGGGGTGGGGTGGGGGGGTGGGAGGTCGGGGGGGGTGGAGGAGCAGGAGGAGGAGGAGGAGGAGGTGGGAAGGGCCGTGGCCTGCAGTCGTGTTCCCGGGGTGGCTTCTTCCACAGGCTGCTTGGCCTGGGCTCCCTGCACCTGGGCCTTTGGAGGACTGGCCCTGTGCTTGCCAACGCTTCCCCTGCAGGGACCCAGAGCTGGGAGGTTGCATCTCTCAGCCCTGGGTCGGGCAGAGCCCCAGCGGGCCATGCCCACAACCTCTCTCAGCACGGGTCCCCCAGAAGGCTCCTTTGGGACCAGGATTCTCTTGCGGGTGACTCTTTAAGGTCTGGCCCCTGGATGGAGGGGCACCAGGAGTAGAGGAGCAGGAAGGGGAAGGGGGTGGCCATGCGAGGGGACACTTTCAGGCCAAGTCCCAGCTTCAGCCTGATCCTCCTGGGAACCCCGGGGTGTACGTCACACCTCCTGGTTGTCCCGCTCTGAGACAAGGGCTCTGAGACAAGGAGCCGGGCTTCGCATTCCCCCAGCAGCCAGTCGTGGGCTGAGGACACCTGGGGCGTTGGGAACTCCCTGGCTTCTCCTTGGCTTAACATCTGGAGCTGCTTGTGAATCGTGCCGCCACACACACCCGAGTGCAGGTGTCTTCTGCACAGACTGCGGGCCTCGCTCTTCTGAATGCCGCTAGCTCGCCACCCACCCACGGGTGAACCTGGTCAGGGTACTTTCTCTCGGGGGCAGACTCTCATCCTGGCGGGCTACCGGTGTTTCTGTTTGCTCGTTTCTTTCTTCCATTTCGGGAAAGGCTTCCTTACTGGGTGTGGAAATCTCCTATGCCTTTCCTCGCCTATTCTGTCAGCTTTAAAATTCTCTTTCAGTTGCCACCCTCACAGATGGATTAGGAAACTCTTTCCGGTGCACTCATTAGTGAAATGACCTCAATGAAGCTGGAATCCAATATCTAATCGCCGATTTTTAGCGAGTCCACACGCCAGGGTGGTCGGGGTCCAATGCAGCCCCGGCCAGGCCCAGGCCCCTTGGACTGGGCCACAGGAGGACACAGAGGAGGGTCCCGGCCCCCACGGTCGCGTTGCCGGCAGTTCTCCAAGGGCTTGGGCGTTTTCCAGAGGTAGGAGATGGAGGGGACTGATTTCTTCAGCGCCCCACAAACCACGCCACCCCACCCATGGGACACATCCCTAGAGAGAGAGAGAGACGCCCCATACACTCGCTCCCCTCCCCCATGCGCTGTGCCCCAGCCCGGGCCCGGGGGAATAGGCGGCAGCCCACCCACAGGGTGGGGGGCGCAGCTGAAAGGGGTTGTCGGGGATGGCGGACCCTGCCTGGGGTCAAAGGGCGGGCGACCCGCGCGTGCGCAATCGGCGGCGGCGGCGGCGGCGGCCACGAGCTGGGGGTGGGCCAGGCGAGGAGAGGAAGGGGGCTGGAAGGTCTCCACCTTGGCGAGTCCAGCCGTGGAGGCGCATCTTGTGTGAGTGTGAGTGAGTGAGTGTGAGTGTGAGTGTGTGTGTGTGTGTGTGTGTGTGTGTGTGTATAGAGAGACAGCCCCCCACCCCGGCCCGCCGCTCCCTGCCCGCCCCGCCCCGCCCCGCCTGTCACCCCCGTCCCTCGGAGCCCGCCGGACCCGGCCGGTGAACTCAACAGGCCCGGCCCGGTGCGGGTCAGCGCCGGCGCGGGGCCTGGGGCGGGGGGAGGAGGCGGCGGGGAAGCGCAGAGAGGCTCGGCTTCTTGAGCGGGGCAGGGGCGCCCTCCGCCGTCTAGGGCCACACCACCCTGAACGCGCCCGATCTCGTCTGGTCTCGGAAGCTAAGCAGGGTCGGGCCTGGTTAGTACTTGGATGGGAGACCGCCTGGGAATACCGGGTGCCGTAGGCTTCTTCTTTTTTTTTTTTTTGTTTTGCCTCTTGTTCTGTCCCCTTTCTGGGAGCGAGTCGGCGGCCCGGGGTGGGGGTCACCCCCACCCTCAGCGCCCGCCGCGGTGCCTGGCGCCCCAGCCCGCACCGTGGGGCCTCCTCTTGTCCCAAGCCGCGACACCGCCGTCACGCGGCAGCATGCGTGGCTTCTGGACTGTCAGGTCTCAGACCAAAGGTCTGCTCTGTGGGAACCGACACGCTGGAGGAAACCTTGAGAGTCTGAGAGGGGAGGGAGTTCCAGAAGAAGGCCAGGATGTCATTTTGAGGGAGTATGTGACCAGAACTCGTCCCGTTGCTTTTGGGGTTCTATGGGCTACACGTAGGAATCTTTGGTGGTGGCACCTGATGTTGGGGGATCCGGAGTCACACCCAGACCTGCTCCACAGGCCTCCTTTTACTTTTCTCTTCGGATTCATTATGTTTAAAAAGTGTCTCTTATCTCTATGATTGCATTTTCTTTTCTCTCTCTTTTCAAGCAGATGATGGGAGTCCAAGTATTAAGGTGACATGTGTTGCCCGTGCCCCCCTCCCCCCTGTGTTCTTATTCATTTACCTCTGATGTTGTTCCAGCGTATTGTGGGGGTACCAATGTTAAGGTCGGGTACGTTGCCCTCTCCCAGCCTCCCCCCTCGGGTCAGAGCCTCAAGTGCGCCCATCCCCCAGTCGGTGCGCACCCACCCCGTTCCTAATGGAGGTGTATGCCCATCCCCTCCCCCCACCCGCCCGACACCCACCCGATGAAGGTGATTCCTCTGTGTCCACTTAGGTGTCCATCGGTTCGTACCCATTTGCTGGTGAGCGCGAGCACGTGGTGCTCGTGTGTCCATTCTTGGGCTACCTGGCTTACTGGAACGGGTTCCAGCTCTGGCCAGGAGAACCACGAGAGGTGCCCTCTCACCGCTGCTCCTCCTAGCTGAATAGCACTCCGTGGTGTCCACGCGCCACATTTCATTTACGCACTCGTGGGTCGATGGGCACTCGGGTCGCTTCCAGGTCTTTGCGATTGTGACTTGTGCCCTGACTCTAACCCTAACCCTTACCCAGCCCGTCTCCTCCTCGGCCCCTGCCTGACTGACTCCTTCCCGCCCGGCCTGTCACCTGTCACCGTCCTCTGCCCCTGCCTGACACGCTCCTCCCCGCCCGGGCCGTCACCGTCCTCGGCCCCTGCCTGACGGGGCTCCTCCGTCGCCTGGGCCTTCCAAGGGCTTGGTGTGGACGCTGGTTCCAGGACGCCCTCCCAGGAACCCGGTAGCAGGGCGGCCGCAGCGTCTCGCGCCACCCAACCGTCCGCCGGCCGGCGGCCGGCGCTAAGTGGCCTGCGGGGGACGTGCCCCCACTGTGGGGCGGGCGCCCAGCCTGGTGTCTTCTCTGAGGCCCCGTGGCTGCTTTTCCCCCCCGCAAGGGGAGAGCCGCGGAGGTGGGGACCGCCTCCTCGTGGGGACGTACACCCAGCTCTCCACGTCGGATTCCGGGGCTCTCTGTCCTGCCAGAAGGCCCAGCTGGCCTGCGGGTCCTTAGAGTGGCAAAAACATCCGAAAACTGAGATTGAGGGTCCGGTGGTTGTCTGCACTTTTGTGCTGGGCACCCCAGGGAGGCCCGGGGGCTGGCTGGACAACGCGGTCTGCTGGGCACGGGGGGGGGTTTGGAGGAGCAACTGATGCCCTTTGCACTTTGGGTAGCAAGTGTCTGAGGTGTCTCTGAGCCCTGCGCCATGTCGGGGGGTGGGGTGGGGGGGTGGGAGGTCGGGGGGGGTGGAGGAGCAGGAGGAGGAGGAGGAGGAGGTGGGAAGGGCCGTGGCCTGCAGTCGTGTTCCCGGGGTGGCTTCTTCCACAGGCTGCTTGGCCTGGGCTCCCTGCACCTGGGCCTTTGGAGGACTGGCCCTGTGCTTGCCAACGCTTCCCCTGCAGGGACCCAGAGCTGGGAGGTTGCATCTCTCAGCCCTGGGTCGGGCAGAGCCCCAGCGGGCCATGCCCACAACCTCTCTCAGCACGGGTCCCCCAGAAGGCTCCTTTGGGACCAGGATTCTCTTGCGGGTGACTCTTTAAGGTCTGGCCCCTGGATGGAGGGGCACCAGGAGTAGAGGAGCAGGAAGGGGAAGGGGGTGGCCATGCGAGGGGACACTTTCAGGCCAAGTCCCAGCTTCAGCCTGATCCTCCTGGGAACCCCGGGGTGTACGTCACACCTCCTGGTTGTCCCGCTCTGAGACAAGGGCTCTGAGACAAGGAGCCGGGCTTCGCATTCCCCCAGCAGCCAGTCGTGGGCTGAGGACACCTGGGGCGTTGGGAACTCCCTGGCTTCTCCTTGGCTTAACATCTGGAGCTGCTTGTGAATCGTGCCGCCACACACACCCGAGTGCAGGTGTCTTCTGCACAGACTGCGGGCCTCGCTCTTCTGAATGCCGCTAGCTCGCCACCCACCCACGGGTGAACCTGGTCAGGGTACTTTCTCTCGGGGGCAGACTCTGATCCTGGCGGGCTACCGGTGTTTCTGTTTGCTCGTTTCTTTCTTCCATTTCGGGAAAGGCTTCCTTACTGGGTGTGGAAATCTCCTATGCCTTTCCTCGCCTATTCTGTCAGCTTTAAAATTCTCTTTCAGTTGCCACCCTCACAGATGGATTAGGAAACTCTTTCCGGTGCACTCATTAGTGAAATGACCTCAATGAAGCTGGAATCCAATATCTAATCGCCGATTTTTAGCGAGTCCACACGCCAGGGTGGTCGGGGTCCAATGCAGCCCCGGCCAGGCCCAGGCCCCTTGGACTGGGCCACAGGAGGACACAGAGGAGGGTCCCGGCCCCCACGGTCGCGTTGCCGGCAGTTCTCCAAGGGCTTGGGCGTTTTCCAGAGGTAGGAGATGGAGGGGACTGATTTCTTCAGCGCCCCACAAACCACGCCACCCCACCCATGGGACACATCCCTAGAGAGAGAGAGAGACGCCCCATACACTCGCTCCCCTCCCCCATGCGCTGTGCCCCAGCCCGGGCCCGGGGGAATAGGCGGCAGCCCACCCACAGGGTGGGGGGCGCAGCTGAAAGGGGTTGTCGGGGATGGCGGACCCTGCCTGGGGTCAAAGGGCGGGCGACCCGCGCGTGCGCAATCGGCGGCGGCGGCGGCGGCGGCCACGAGCTGGGGGTGGGCCAGGCGAGGAGAGGAAGGGGGCTGGAAGGTCTCCACCTTGGCGAGTCCAGCCGTGGAGGCGCATCTTGTGTGAGTGTGAGTGAGTGAGTGTGAGTGTGAGTGTGTGTGTGTGTGTGTGTGTGTGTGTGTGTATAGAGAGACAGCCCCCCACCCCGGCCCGCCGCTCCCTGCCCGCCCCGCCCCGCCCCGCCTGTCACCCCCGTCCCTCGGAGCCCGCCGGACCCGGCCGGTGAACTCAACAGGCCCGGCCCGGTGCGGGTCAGCGCCGGCGCGGGGCCTGGGGCGGGGGGAGGAGGCGGCGGGGAAGCGCAGAGAGGCTCGGCTTCTTGAGCGGGGCAGGGGCCACACCACCCTGAACGCGCCCGATCTCGTCTGGTCTCGGAAGCTAAGCAGGGTCGGGCCTGGTTAGTACTTGGATGGGAGACCGCCTGGGAATACCGGGTGCCGTAGGCTTCTTCTTTTTTTTTTTTTTGTTTTGCCTCTTGTTCTGTCCCCTTTCTGGGAGCGAGTCGGCGGCCCGGGGTGGGGGTCACCCCCACCCTCAGCGCCCGCCGCGGTGCCTGGCGCCCCAGCCCGCACCGTGGGGCCTCCTCTTGTCCCAAGCCGCGACACCGCCGTCACGCGGCAGCATGCGTGGCTTCTGGACTGTCAGGTCTCAGACCAAAGGTCTGCTCTGTGGGAACCGACACGCTGGAGGAAACCTTGAGAGTCTGAGAGGGGAGGGAGTTCCAGAAGAAGGCCAGGATGTCATTTTGAGGGAGTATGTGACCAGAACTCGTCCCGTTGCTTTTGGGGTTCTATGGGCTACACGTAGGAATCTTTGGTGGTGGCACCTGATGTTGGGGGATCCGGAGTCACACCCAGACCTGCTCCACAGGCCTCCTTTTACTTTTCTCTTCGGATTCATTATGTTTAAAAAGTGTCTCTTATCTCTATGATTGCATTTTCTTTTCTCTCTCTTTTCAAGCAGATGATGGGAGTCCAAGTATTAAGGTGACATGTGTTGCCCGTGCCCCCCTCCCCCCTGTGTTCTTATTCATTTACCTCTGATGTTGTTCCAGCGTATTGTGGGGGTACCAATGTTAAGGTCGGGTACGTTGCCCTCTCCCAGCCTCCCCCCTCGGGTCAGAGCCTCAAGTGCGCCCATCCCCCAGTCGGTGCGCACCCACCCCGTTCCTAATGGAGGTGTATGCCCATCCCCTCCCCCCACCCGCCCGACACCCACCCGATGAAGGTGATTCCTCTGTGTCCACTTAGGTGTCCATCGGTTCGTACCCATTTGCTGGTGAGCGCGAGCACGTGGTGCTCGTGTGTCCATTCTTGGGCTACCTGGCTTACTGGAACGGGTTCCAGCTCTGGCCAGGAGAACCACGAGAGGTGCCCTCTCACCGCTGCTCCTCCTAGCTGAATAGCACTCCGTGGTGTCCACGCGCCACATTTCATTTACGCACTCGTGGGTCGATGGGCACTCGGGTCGCTTCCAGGTCTTTGCGATTGTGACTTGTGCCCTGACTCTAACCCTAACCCTTACCCAGCCCGTCTCCTCCTCGGCCCCTGCCTGACTGACTCCTTCCCGCCCGGCCTGTCACCTGTCACCGTCCTCTGCCCCTGCCTGACACGCTCCTCCCCACCCGGGCCGTCACCGTCCTCGGCCCCTGCCTGACGGGGCTCCTCCGTCGCCTGGGCCTTCCAAGGGCTTGGTGTGGACGCTGGTTCCAGGACGCCCTCCCAGGAACCCGGTAGCAGGGCGGCCGCAGCGTCTCGCGCCACCCAACCGTCCGCCGGCCGGCGGCCGGCGCTAAGTGGCCTGCGGGGGACGTGCCCCCACTGTGGGGCGGGCGCCCAGCCTGGTGTCTTCTCTGAGGCCCCGTGGCTGCTTTTCCCCCCCGCAAGGGGAGAGCCGCGGAGGTGGGGACCGCCTCCTCGTGGGGACGTACACCCAGCTCTCCACGTCGGATTCCGGGGCTCTCTGTCCTGCCAGAAGGCCCAGCTGGCCTGCGGGTCCTTAGAGTGGCAAAAACATCCGAAAACTGAGATTGAGGGTCCGGTGGTTGTCTGCACTTTTGTGCTGGGCACCCCAGGGAGGCCCGGGGGCTGGCTGGACAACGCGGTCTGCTGGGCACGGGGGGGGGTTTGGAGGAGCAACTGATGCCCTTTGCACTTTGGGTAGCAAGTGTCTGAGGTGTCTCTGAGCCCTGCGCCATGTCGGGGGGTGGGGTGGGGGGGTGGGAGGTCGGGGGGGGTGGAGGAGCAGGAGGAGGAGGAGGAGGAGGTGGGAAGGGGCGTGGCCTGCAGTCGTGTTCCCGGGGTGGCTTCTTCCACAGGCTGCTTGGCCTGGGCTCCCTGCACCTGGGCCTTTGGAGGACTGGCCCTGTGCTTGCCAACGCTTCCCCTGCAGGGACCCAGAGCTGGGAGGTTGCATCTCTCAGCCCTGGGTCGGGCAGAGCCCCAGCGGGCCATGCCCACAACCTCTCTCAGCACGGGTCCCCCAGAAGGCTCCTTTGGGACCAGGATTCTCTTGCGGGTGACTCTTTAAGGTCTGGCCCCTGGATGGAGGGGCACCAGGAGTAGAGGAGCAGGAAGGGGAAGGGGGTGGCCATGCGAGGGGACACTTTCAGGCCAAGTCCCAGCTTCAGCCTGATCCTCCTGGGAACCCCGGGGTGTACGTCACACCTCCTGGTTGTCCCGCTCTGAGACAAGGGCTCTGAGACAAGGAGCCGGGCTTCGCATTCCCCCAGCAGCCAGTCGTGGGCTGAGGACACCTGGGGCGTTGGGAACTCCCTGGCTTCTCCTTGGCTTAACATCTGGAGCTGCTTGTGAATCGTGCCGCCACACACACCCGAGTGCAGGTGTCTTCTGCACAGACTGCGGGCCTCGCTCTTCTGAATGCCGCTAGCTCGCCACCCACCCACGGGTGAACCTGGTCAGGGTACTTTCTCTCGGGGGCAGACTCTGATCCTGGCGGGCTACCGGTGTTTCTGTTTGCTCGTTTCTTTCTTCCATTTCGGGAAAGGCTTCCTTACTGGGTGTGGAAATCTCCTATGCCTTTCCTCGCCTATTCTGTCAGCTTTAAAATTCTCTTTCAGTTGCCACCCTCACAGATGGATTAGGAAACTCTTTCCGGTGCACTCATTAGTGAAATGACCTCAATGAAGCTGGAATCCAATATCTAATCGCCGATTTTTAGCGAGTCCACACGCCAGGGTGGTCGGGGTCCAATGCAGCCCCGGCCAGGCCCAGGCCCCTTGGACTGGGCCACAGGAGGACACAGAGGAGGGTCCCGGCCCCCACGGTCGCGTTGCCGGCAGTTCTCCAAGGGCTTGGGCGTTTTCCAGAGGTAGGAGATGGAGGGGACTGATTTCTTCAGCGCCCCACAAACCACGCCACCCCACCCATGGGACACATCCCTAGAGAGAGAGAGAGACGCCCCATACACTCGCTCCCCTCCCCCATGCGCTGTGCCCCAGCCCGGGCCCGGGGGAATAGGCGGCAGCCCACCCACAGGGTGGGGGGCGCAGCTGAAAGGGGTTGTCGGGGATGGCGGACCCTGCCTGGGGTCAAAGGGCGGGCGACCCGCGCGTGCGCAATCGGCGGCGGCGGCGGCGGCGGCCACGAGCTGGGGGTGGGCCAGGCGAGGAGAGGAAGGGGGCTGGAAGGTCTCCACCTTGGCGAGTCCAGCCGTGGAGGCGCATCTTGTGTGAGTGTGAGTGAGTGAGTGTGAGTGTGAGTGTGTGTGTGTGTGTGTGTGTGTGTGTGTGTGTATAGAGAGACAGCCCCCCACCCCGGCCCGCCGCTCCCTGCCCGCCCCGCCCCGCCCCGCCTGTCACCCCCGTCCCTCGGAGCCCGCCGGACCCGGCCGGTGAACTCAACAGGCCCGGCCCGGTGCGGTTCAGCGCCGGCGCGGGGCCTGGGGCGGGGGGAGGAGGCGGCGGGGAAGCGCAGAGAGGCTCGGCTTCTTGAGCGGGGCAGGGGCGCCCTCCGCCGTCTAGGGCCACACCACCCTGAACGCGCCCGATCTCGTCTGGTCTCGGAAGCTAAGCAGGGTCGGGCATGGTTAGTACTTGGATGGGAGACCGCCTGGGAATACCGGGTGCCGTAGGCTTCTTCTTTTTTTTTTTTTTGTTTTGCCTCTTGTTCTGTCCCCTTTCTGGGAGCGAGTCGGCGGCCCGGGGTGGGGTCACCCCCACCCTCAGCGCCCGCCGCGGTGCCTGGCGCCCCAGCCCGCACCGTGGGGCCTCCTCTTGTCCCAAGCCGCGACACCGCCGTCACGCGGCAGCATGCGTGGCTTCTGGACTGTCAGGTCTCAGACCAAAGGTCTGCTCTGTGGGAACCGACACGCTGGAGGAAACCTTGAGAGTCTGAGAGGGGAGGGAGTTCCAGAAGAAGGCCAGGATGTCATTTTGAGGGAGTATGTGACCAGAACTCGTCCCGTTGCTTTTGGGGTTCTATGGGCTACACGTAGGAATCTTTGGTGGTGGCACCTGATGTTGGGGGATCCGGAGTCACACCCAGACCTGCTCCACAGGCCTCCTTTTACTTTTCTCTTCGGATTCATTATGTTTAAAAAGTGTCTCTTATCTCTATGATTGCATTTTCTTTTCTCTCTCTTTTCAAGCAGATGATGGGAGTCCAAGTATTAAGGTGACATGTGTTGCCCGTGCCCCCCTCCCCCCTGTGTTCTTATTCATTTACCTCTGATGTTGTTCCAGCGTATTGTGGGGGTACCAATGTTAAGGTCGGGTACGTTGCCCTCTCCCAGCCTCCCCCCTCGGGTCAGAGCCTCAAGTGCGCCCATCCCCCAGTCGGTGCGCACCCACCCCGTTCCTAATGGAGGTGTATGCCCATCCCCTCCCCCCACCCGCCCGACACCCACCCGATGAAGGTGATTCCTCTGTGTCCACTTAGGTGTCCATCGGTTCGTACCCATTTGCTGGTGAGCGCGAGCACGTGGTGCTCGTGTGTCCATTCTTGGGCTACCTGGCTTACTGGAACGGGTTCCAGCTCTGGCCAGGAGAACCACGAGAGGTGCCCTCTCACCGCTGCTCCTCCTAGCTGAATAGCACTCCGTGGTGTCCACGCGCCACATTTCATTTACGCACTCGTGGGTCGATGGGCACTCGGGTCGCTTCCAGGTCTTTGCGATTGTGACTTGTGCCCTGACTCTAACCCTAACCCTTACCCAGCCCGTCTCCTCCTCGGCCCCTGCCTGACTGACTCCTTCCCGCCCGGCCTGTCACCTGTCACCGTCCTCTGCCCCTGCCTGACACGCTCCTCCCCGCCCGGGCCGTCACCGTCCTCGGCCCCTGCCTGACGGGGCTCCTCCGTCGCCTGGGCCTTCCAAGGGCTTGGTGTGGACGCTGGTTCCAGGACGCCCTCCCAGGAACCCGGTAGCAGGGCGGCCGCAGCGTCTCGCGCCACCCAACCGTCCGCCGGCCGGCGGCCGGCGCTAAGTGGCCTGCGGGGGACGTGCCCCCACTGTGGGGCGGGCGCCCAGCCTGGTGTCTTCTCTGAGGCCCCGTGGCTGCTTTTCCCCCCCGCAAGGGGAGAGCCGCGGAGGTGGGGACCGCCTCCTCGTGGGGACGTACACCCAGCTCTCCACGTCGGATTCCGGGGCTCTCTGTCCTGCCAGAAGGCCCAGCTGGCCTGCGGGTCCTTAGAGTGGCAAAAACATCCGAAAACTGAGATTGAGGGTCCGGTGGTTGTCTGCACTTTTGTGCTGGGCACCCCAGGGAGGCCCGGGGGCTGGCTGGACAACGCGGTCTGCTGGGCAGGGGGGGGGTTTGGAGGAGCAACTGATGCCCTTTGCACTTTGGGTAGCAAGTGTCTGAGGTGTCTCTGAGCCCTGCGCCATGTCGGGGGGTGGGGTGGGGGGGTGGGAGGTCGGGGGGGGTGGAGGAGCAGGAGGAGGAGGAGGAGGAGGTGGGAAGGGCCGTGGCCTGCAGTCGTGTTCCCGGGGTGGCTTCTTCCACAGGCTGCTTGGCCTGGGCTCCCTGCACCTGGGCCTTTGGAGGACTGGCCCTGTGCTTGCCAACGCTTCCCCTGCAGGGACCCAGAGCTGGGAGGTTGCATCTCTCAGCCCTGGGTCGGGCAGAGCCCCAGCGGGCCATGCCCACAACCTCTCTCAGCACGGGTCCCCCAGAAGGCTCCTTTGGGACCAGGATTCTCTTGCGGGTGACTCTTTAAGGTCTGGCCCCTGGATGGAGGGGCACCAGGAGTAGAGGAGCAGGAAGGGGAAGGGGGTGGCCATGCGAGGGGACACTTTCAGGCCAAGTCCCAGCTTCAGCCTGATCCTCCTGGGAACCCCGGGGTGTACGTCACACCTCCTGGTTGTCCCGCTCTGAGACAAGGGCTCTGAGACAAGGAGCCGGGCTTCGCATTCCCCCAGCAGCCAGTCGTGGGCTGAGGACACCTGGGGCGTTGGGAACTCCCTGGCTTCTCCTTGGCTTAACATCTGGAGCTGCTTGTGAATCGTGCCGCCACACACACCCGAGTGCAGGTGTCTTCTGCACAGACTGCGGGCCTCGCTCTTCTGAATGCCGCTAGCTCGCCACCCACCCACGGGTGAACCTGGTCAGGGTACTTTCTCTCGGGGGCAGACTCTGATCCTGGCGGGCTACCGGTGTTTCTGTTTGCTCGTTTCTTTCTTCCATTTCGGGAAAGGCTTCCTTACTGGGTGTGGAAATCTCCTATGCCTTTCCTCGCCTATTCTGTCAGCTTTAAAATTCTCTTTCAGTTGCCACCCTCACAGATGGATTAGGAAACTCTTTCCGGTGCACTCATTAGTGAAATGACCTCAATGAAGCTGGAATCCAATATCTAATCGCCGATTTTTAGCGAGTCCACACGCCAGGGTGGTCGGGGTCCAATGCAGCCCCGGCCAGGCCCAGGCCCCTTGGACTGGGCCACAGGAGGACACAGAGGAGGGTCCCGGCCCCCACGGTCGCGTTGCCGGCAGTTCTCCAAGGGCTTGGGCGTTTTCCAGAGGTAGGAGATGGAGGGGACTGATTTCTTCAGCGCCCCACAAACCACGCCACCCCACCCATGGGACACATCCCTAGAGAGAGAGAGAGACGCCCCATACACTCGCTCCCCTCCCCCATGCGCTGTGCCCCAGCCCGGGCCCGGGGGAATAGGCGGCAGCCCACCCACAGGGTGGGGGGCGCAGCTGAAAGGGGTTGTCGGGGATGGCGGACCCTGCCTGGGGTCAAAGGGCGGGCGACCCGCGCGTGCGCAATCGGCGGCGGCGGCGGCGGCGGCCACGAGCTGGGGGTGGGCCAGGCGAGGAGAGGAAGGGGGCTGGAAGGTCTCCACCTTGGCGAGTCCAGCCGTGGAGGCGCATCTTGTGTGAGTGTGAGTGAGTGAGTGTGAGTGTGAGTGTGTGTGTGTGTGTGTGTGTGTGTGTGTGTATAGAGAGACAGCCCCCCACCCCGGCCCGCCGCTCCCTGCCCGCCCCGCCCCGCCCCGCCTGTCACCCCCGTCCCTCGGAGCCCGCCGGACCCGGCCGGTGAACTCAACAGGCCCGGCCCGGTGCGGGTCAGCGCCGGCGCGGGGCCTGGGGCGGGGGGAGGAGGCGGCGGGGAAGCGCAGAGAGGCTCGGCTTCTTGAGCGGGGCAGGGGCGCCCTCCGCCGTCTAGGGCCACACCACCCTGAACGCGCCCGATCTCGTCTGGTCTCGGAAGCTAAGCAGGGTCGGGCCTGGTTAGTACTTGGATGGGAGACCGCCTGGGAATACCGGGTGCCGTAGGCTTCTTCTTTTTTTTTTTTTTGTTTTGCCTCTTGTTCTGTCCCCTTTCTGGGAGCGAGTCGGCGGCCCGGGGTGGGGTCACCCCCACCCTCAGCGCCCGCCGCGGTGCCTGGCGCCCCAGCCCGCACCGTGGGGCCTCCTCTTGTCCCAAGCCGCGACACCGCCGTCACGCGGCAGCATGCGTGGCTTCTGGACTGTCAGGTCTCAGACCAAAGGTCTGCTCTGTGGGAACCGACACGCTGGAGGAAACCTTGAGAGTCTGAGAGGGGAGGGAGTTCCAGAAGAAGGCCAGGATGTCATTTTGAGGGAGTATGTGACCAGAACTCGTCCCGTTGCTTTTGGGGTTCTATGGGCTACACGTAGGAATCTTTGGTGGTGGCACCTGATGTTGGGGGATCCGGAGTCACACCCAGACCTGCTCCACAGGCCTCCTTTTACTTTTCTCTTCGGATTCATTATGTTTAAAAAGTGTCTCTTATCTCTATGATTGCATTTTCTTTTCTCTCTCTTTTCAAGCAGATGATGGGAGTCCAAGTATTAAGGTGACATGTGTTGCCCGTGCCCCCCTCCCCCCTGTGTTCTTATTCATTTACCTCTGATGTTGTTCCAGCGTATTGTGGGGGTACCAATGTTAAGGTCGGGTACGTTGCCCTCTCCCAGCCTCCCCCCTCGGGTCAGAGCCTCAAGTGCGCCCATCCCCCAGTCGGTGCGCACCCACCCCGTTCCTAATGGAGGTGTATGCCCATCCCCTCCCCCCACCCGCCCGACACCCACCCGATGAAGGTGATTCCTCTGTGTCCACTTAGGTGTCCATCGGTTCGTACCCATTTGCTGGTGAGCGCGAGCACGTGGTGCTCGTGTGTCCATTCTTGGGCTACCTGGCTTACTGGAACGGGTTCCAGCTCTGGCCAGGAGAACCACGAGAGGTGCCCTCTCACCGCTGCTCCTCCTAGCTGAATAGCACTCCGTGGTGTCCACGCGCCACATTTCATTTACGCACTCGTGGGTCGATGGGCACTCGGGTCGCTTCCAGGTCTTTGCGATTGTGACTTGTGCCCTGACTCTAACCCTAACCCTTACCCAGCCCGTCTCCTCCTCGGCCCCTGCCTGACTGACTCCTTCCCGCCCGGCCTGTCACCTGTCACCGTCCTCTGCCCCTGCCTGACACGCTCCTCCCCACCCGGGCCGTCACCGTCCTCGGCCCCTGCCTGACGGGGCTCCTCCGTCGCCTGGGCCTTCCAAGGGCTTGGTGTGGACGCTGGTTCCAGGACGCCCTCCCAGGAACCCGGTAGCAGGGCGGCCGCAGCGTCTCGCGCCACCCAACCGTCCGCCGGCCGGCGGCCGGCGCTAAGTGGCCTGCGGGGGACGTGCCCCCACTGTGGGGCGGGCGCCCAGCCTGGTGTCTTCTCTGAGGCCCCGTGGCTGCTTTTCCCCCCCGCAAGGGGAGAGCCGCGGAGGTGGGGACCGCCTCCTCGTGGGGACGTACACCCAGCTCTCCACGTCGGATTCCGGGGCTCTCTGTCCTGCCAGAAGGCCCAGCTGGCCTGCGGGTCCTTAGAGTGGCAAAAACATCCGAAAACTGAGATTGAGGGTCCGGTGGTTGTCTGCACTTTTGTGCTGGGCACCCCAGGGAGGCCCGGGGGCTGGCTGGACAACGCGGTCTGCTGGGCACGGGGGGGGGTTTGGAGGAGCAACTGATGCCCTTTGCACTTTGGGTAGCAAGTGTCTGAGGTGTCTCTGAGCCCTGCGCCATGTCGGGGGGTGGGGTGGGGGGGTGGGAGGTCGGGGGGGGTGGAGGAGCAGGAGGAGGAGGAGGAGGAGGTGGGAAGGGGCGTGGCCTGCAGTCGTGTTCCCGGGGTGGCTTCTTCCACAGGCTGCTTGGCCTGGGCTCCCTGCACCTGGGCCTTTGGAGGACTGGCCCTGTGCTTGCCAACGCTTCCCCTGCAGGGACCCAGAGCTGGGAGGTTGCATCTCTCAGCCCTGGGTCGGGCAGAGCCCCAGCGGGCCATGCCCACAACCTCTCTCAGCACGGGTCCCCCAGAAGGCTCCTTTGGGACCAGGATTCTCTTGCGGGTGACTCTTTAAGGTCTGGCCCCTGGATGGAGGGGCACCAGGAGTAGAGGAGCAGGAAGGGGAAGGGGGTGGCCATGCGAGGGGACACTTTCAGGCCAAGTCCCAGCTTCAGCCTGATCCTCCTGGGAACCCCGGGGTGTACGTCACACCTCCTGGTTGTCCCGCTCTGAGACAAGGGCTCTGAGACAAGGAGCCGGGCTTCGCATTCCCCCAGCAGCCAGTCGTGGGCTGAGGACACCTGGGGCGTTGGGAACTCCCTGGCTTCTCCTTGGCTTAACATCTGGAGCTGCTTGTGAATCGTGCCGCCACACACACCCGAGTGCAGGTGTCTTCTGCACAGACTGCGGGCCTCGCTCTTCTGAATGCCGCTAGCTCGCCACCCACCCACGGGTGAACCTGGTCAGGGTACTTTCTCTCGGGGGCAGACTCTGATCCTGGCGGGCTACCGGTGTTTCTGTTTGCTCGTTTCTTTCTTCCATTTCGGGAAAGGCTTCCTTACTGGGTGTGGAAATCTCCTATGCCTTTCCTCGCCTATTCTGTCAGCTTTAAAATTCTCTTTCAGTTGCCACCCTCACAGATGGATTAGGAAACTCTTTCCGGTGCACTCATTAGTGAAATGACCTCAATGAAGCTGGAATCCAATATCTAATCGCCGATTTTTAGCGAGTCCACACGCCAGGGTGGTCGGGGTCCAATGCAGCCCCGGCCAGGCCCAGGCCCCTTGGACTGGGCCACAGGAGGACACAGAGGAGGGTCCCGGCCCCCACGGTCGCGTTGCCGGCAGTTCTCCAAGGGCTTGGGCGTTTTCCAGAGGTAGGAGATGGAGGGGACTGATTTCTTCAGCGCCCCACAAACCACGCCACCCCACCCATGGGACACATCCCTAGAGAGAGAGAGAGACGCCCCATACACTCGCTCCCCTCCCCCATGCGCTGTGCCCCAGCCCGGGCCCGGGGGAATAGGCGGCAGCCCACCCACAGGGTGGGGGGCGCAGCTGAAAGGGGTTGTGGGGATGGCGGCCCCTGCCTGGGGTCAAAGGGCGGGCGACCCGCGCGTGCGCAATCGGCGGCGGCGGCGGCGGCGGCGGCGGCGGTGGCCACGAGCTGGGGGTGGGCCAGGCGAGGAGAGGAAGGGGGCTGGAAGGTCTCCACCTTGGCGAGTCCAGCCGTGGAGGCGCATCTTGTGTGAGTGTGAGTGAGTGAGTGTGAGTGTGTGTGTGTGTGTGTGTGTGTGTGTGTATAGAGAGACAGCCCCCCACCCCGGCCCGCCGCTCCCTGCCCGCCCCGCCCCGCCTGTCACCCCCGTCCCTCGGAGCCCGCCGGACCTGGCCGGTGAACTCAACAGGCCCGGCCCGGTGCGGGTCAGCGCCGGCGCGGGGCCTGGGGCGGGGGGAGGAGGCGGCGGGGAAGCGCAGAGAGGCTCGGCTTCTTGAGCGGGGCAGGGGCGCCCTCCGCCGTCTAGGGCCACACCACCCTGAACGCGCCCGATCTCGTCTGGTCTCGGAAGCTAAGCAGGGTCGGGCCTGGTTAGTACTTGGATGGGAGACCGCCTGGGAATACCGGGTGCCGTAGGCTTCTTCTTTTTTTTTTTTTTGTTTTGCCTCTTGTTCTGTCCCCTTTCTGGGAGCGAGTCGGCGGCCCGGGGTGGGGGTCACCCCCACCCTCAGCGCCCGCCGCGGTGCCTGGCGCCCCAGCCCGCACCGTGGGGCCTCCTCTTGTCCCAAGCCGCGACACCGCCGTCACGCGGCAGCATGCGTGGCTTCTGGACTGTCAGGTCTCAGACCAAAGGTCTGCTCTGTGGGAACCGACACGCTGGAGGAAACCTTGAGAGTCTGAGAGGGGAGGGAGTTCCAGAAGAAGGCCAGGATGTCATTTTGAGGGAGTATGTGACCAGAACTCGTCCCGTTGCTTTTGGGGTTCTATGGGCTACACGTAGGAATCTTTGGTGGTGGCACCTGATGTTGGGGGATCCGGAGTCACACCCAGACCTGCTCCACAGGCCTCCTTTTACTTTTCTCTTCGGATTCATTATGTTTAAAAAGTGTCTCTTATCTCTATGATTGCATTTTCTTTTCTCTCTCTTTTCAAGCAGATGATGGGAGTCCAAGTATTAAGGTGACATGTGTTGCCCGTGCCCCCCTCCCCCCTGTGTTCTTATTCATTTACCTCTGATGTTGTTCCAGCGTATTGTGGGGGTACCAATGTTAAGGTCGGGTACGTTGCCCTCTCCCAGCCTCCCCCCTCGGGTCAGAGCCTCAAGTGCGCCCATCCCCCAGTCGGTGCGCACCCACCCCGTTCCTAATGGAGGTGTATGCCCATCCCCTCCCCCCACCCGCCCGACACCCACCCGATGAAGGTGAT
Source organism: Microcebus murinus (assembly GCF_040939455.1). Classification (NCBI taxonomy): domain Eukaryota; kingdom Metazoa; phylum Chordata; class Mammalia; order Primates; family Cheirogaleidae; genus Microcebus; species Microcebus murinus. The sequence goes on along the minus strand of NW_027438965.1, from coordinate 120,313 downwards.
TCCTCTGTGTCCACTTAGGTGTCCATCGGTTCGTACCCATTTGCTGGTGAGCGCGAGCACGTGGTGCTCGTGTGTCCATTCTTGGGCTACCTGGCTTACTGGAACGGGTTCCAGCTCTGGCCAGGAGAACCACGAGAGGTGCCCTCTCACCGCTGCTCCTCCTAGCTGAATAGCACTCCGTGGTGTCCACGCGCCACATTTCATTTACGCACTCGTGGGTCGATGGGCACTCGGGTCGCTTCCAGGTCTTTGCGATTGTGACTTGTGCCCTGACTCTAACCCTAACCCTTACCCAGCCCGTCTCATCCTCGGCCCCTGCCTGACTGACTCCTTCCCGCCCGGCCTGTCACCTGTCACCGTCCTCTGCCCCTGCCTGACACGCTCCTCCCCGCCCGGGGCCGTCACCGTCCTCGGCCCCTGCCTGACGGGGCTCCTCCGTCGCCTGGGCCTTCCAAGGGCTTGGTGTGGACGCTGGTTCCAGGACGCCCTCCCAGGAACCCGGTAGCAGGGCGGCCGCAGCGTCTCGCGCCACCCAACCGTCCGCCGGCCGGCGGCCGGCGCTAAGTGGCCTGCGGGGGACGTGCCCCCACTGTGGGGCGGGCGCCCAGCCTGGTGTCTTCTCTGAGGCCCCGTGGCTGCTTTTCCCCCCCGCAAGGGGAGAGCCGCGGAGGTGGGGACCGCCTCCTCGTGGGGACGTACACCCAGCTCTCCACGTCGGATTCCGGGGCTCTCTGTCCTGCCAGAAGGCCCAGCTGGCCTGCGGGTCCTTAGAGTGGCAAAAACATCCGAAAACTGAGATTGAGGGTCCGGTGGTTGTCTGCACTTTTGTGCTGGGCACCCCAGGGAGGCCCGGGGGCTGGCTGGACAACGCGGTCTGCTGGGCAGGGGGGGGGTTTGGAGGAGCAACTGATGCCCTTTGCACTTTGGGTAGCAAGTGTCTGAGGTGTCTCTGAGCCCTGCGCCATGTCGGGGGGTGGGGTGGGGGGGTGGGAGGTCGGGGGGGGTGGAGGAGCAGGAGGAGGAGGAGGAGGAGGTGGGAAGGGCCGTGGCCTGCAGTCGTGTTCCCGGGGTGGCTTCTTCCACAGGCTGCTTGGCCTGGGCTCCCTGCACCTGGGCCTTTGGAGGACTGGCCCTGTGCTTGCCAACGCTTCCCCTGCAGGGACCCAGAGCTGGGAGGTTGCATCTCTCAGCCCTGGGTCGGGCAGAGCCCCAGCGGGCCATGCCCACAACCTCTCTCAGCACGGGTCCCCCAGAAGGCTCCTTTGGGACCAGGATTCTCTTGCGGGTGACTCTTTAAGGTCTGGCCCCTGGATGGAGGGGCACCAGGAGTAGAGGAGCAGGAAGGGGAAGGGGGTGGCCATGCGAGGGGACACTTTCAGGCCAAGTCCCAGCTTCAGCCTGATCCTCCTGGGAACCCCGGGGTGTACGTCACACCTCCTGGTTGTCCCGCTCTGAGACAAGGGCTCTGAGACAAGGAGCCGGGCTTCGCATTCCCCCAGCAGCCAGTCGTGGGCTGAGGACACCTGGGGCGTTGGGAACTCCCTGGCTTCTCCTTGGCTTAACATCTGGAGCTGCTTGTGAATCGTGCCGCCACACACACCCGAGTGCAGGTGTCTTCTGCACAGACTGCGGGCCTCGCTCTTCTGAATGCCGCTAGCTCGCCACCCACCCACGGGTGAACCTGGTCAGGGTACTTTCTCTCGGGGGCAGACTCTGATCCTGGCGGGCTACCGGTGTTTCTGTTTGCTCGTTTCTTTCTTCCATTTCGGGAAAGGCTTCCTTACTGGGTGTGGAAATCTCCTATGCCTTTCCTCGCCTATTCTGTCAGCTTTAAAATTCTCTTTCAGTTGCCACCCTCACAGATGGATTAGGAAACTCTTTCCGGTGCACTCATTAGTGAAATGACCTCAATGAAGCTGGAATCCAATATCTAATCGCCGATTTTTAGCGAGTCCACACGCCAGGGTGGTCGGGGTCCAATGCAGCCCCGGCCAGGCCCAGGCCCCTTGGACTGGGCCACAGGAGGACACAGAGGAGGGTCCCGGCCCCCACGGTCGCGTTGCCGGCAGTTCTCCAAGGGCTTGGGCGTTTTCCAGAGGTAGGAGATGGAGGGGACTGATTTCTTCAGCGCCCCACAAACCACGCCACCCCACCCATGGGACACATCCCTAGAGAGAGAGAGAGACGCCCCATACACTCGCTCCCCTCCCCCATGCGCTGTGCCCCAGCCCGGGCCCGGGGGAATAGGCGGCAGCCCACCCACAGGGTGGGGGGCGCAGCTGAAAGGGGTTGTGGGGATGGCGGACCCTGCCTGGGGTCAAAGGGCGGGCGACCCGCGCGTGCGCAATCGGCGGCGGCGGCGGCGGCGGCGGCGGCCACGAGCTGGGGGTGGGCCAGGCGAGGAGAGGAAGGGGGCTGGAAGGTCTCCACCTTGGCGAGTCCAGCCGTGGAGGCGCATCTTGTGTGAGTGTGAGTGAGTGAGTGTGAGTGTGTGTGTGTGTGTGTGTGTGTGTGTATAGAGAGACAGCCCCCCACCCCGGCCCGCCGCTCCCTGCCCGCCCCGCCCCGCCTGTCACCCCCGTCCCTTGGAGCCCGCCGGACCCGGCCGGTGAACTCAACAGGCCCGGCCCGGTGCGGGTCAGCGCCGGCGCGGGGCCTGGGGCGGGGGGAGGAGGCGGCGGGGAAGCGCAGAGAGGCTCGGCTTCTTGAGCGGGGCAGGGGCGCCCTCCGCCGTCTAGGGCCACACCACCCTGAACGCGCCCGATCTCGTCTGGTCTCGGAAGCTAAGCAGCGTCGGGCCTGGTTAGTACTTGGATGGGAGACCGCCTGGGAATACCGGGTGCCGTAGGCTTCTTCTTTTTTTTTTTTTTTGTTTTGCCTCTTGTTCTGTCCCCTTTCTGGGAGCGAGTCGGCGGCCCGGGGTGGGGGTCACCCCCACCCTCAGCGCCCGCCGCGGTGCCTGGCGCCCCAGCCCGCACCGTGGGGCCTCCTCTTGTCCCAAGCCGCGACACCGCCGTCACGCGGCAGCATGCGTGGCTTCTGGACTGTCAGGTCTCAGACCAAAGGTCTGCTCTGTGGGAACCGACACGCTGGAGGAAACCTTGAGAGTCTGAGAGGGGAGGGAGTTCCAGAAGAAGGCCAGGATGTCATTTTGAGGGAGTATGTGACCAGAACTCGTCCCGTTGCTTTTGGGGTTCTATGGGCTACACGTAGGAATCTTTGGTGGTGGCACCTGATGTTGGGGGATCCGGAGTCACACCCAGTCCTGCTCCACAGGCCTCCTTTTACTTTTCTCTTCGGATTCATTATGTTTAAAAAGTGTCTCTTATCTCTATGATTGCATTTTCTTTTCTCTCTCTTTTCAAGCAGATGATGGGAGTCCAAGTATTAAGGTGACATGTGTTGCCCGTGCCCCCCTCCCCCCTGTGTTCTTATTCATTTACCTCTGATGTTGTTCCAGCGTATTGTGGGGGTACCAATGTTAAGGTCGGGTACGTTGCCCTCTCCCAGCCTCCCCCCTCGGGTCAGAGCCTCAAGTGCGCCCATCCCCCAGTCGGTGCGCACCCACCCCGTTCCTAATGGAGGTGTATGCCCATCCCCTCCCCCCACCCGCCCGACACCCACCCGATGAAGGTGATTCCTCTGTGTCCACTTAGGTGTCCATCGGTTCGTACCCATTTGCTGGTGAGCGCGAGCACGTGGTGCTCGTGTGTCCATTCTTGGGCTACCTGGCTTACTGGAACGGGTTCCAGCTCTGGCCAGGAGAACCACGAGAGGTGCCCTCTCACCGCTGCTCCTCCTAGCTGAATAGCACTCCGTGGTGTCCACGCGCCACATTTCATTTACGCACTCGTGGGTCGATGGGCACTCGGGTCGCTTCCAGGTCTTTGCGATTGTGACTTGTGCCCTGACTCTAACCCTAACCCTTACCCAGCCCGTCTCCTCCTCGGCCCCTGCCTGACTGACTCCTTCCCGCCCGGCCTGTCACCTGTCACCGTCCTCTGCCCCTGCCTGACACGCTCCTCCCCGCCCGGGCCGTCACCGTCCTCGGCCCCTGCCTGACGGGGCTCCTCCGTCGCCTGGGCCTTCCAAGGGCTTGGTGTGGACGCTGGTTCCAGGACGCCCTCCCAGGAACCCGGTAGCAGGGCGGCCGCAGCGTCTCGCGCCACCCAACCGTCCGCCGGCCGGCGGCCGGCGCTAAGTGGCCTGCGGGGGACGTGCCCCCACTGTGGGGCGGGCGCCCAGCCTGGTGTCTTCTCTGAGGCCCCGTGGCTGCTTTTCCCCCCCGCAAGGGGAGAGCCGCGGAGGTGGGGACCGCCTCCTCGTGGGGACGTACACCCAGCTCTCCACGTCGGATTCCGGGGCTCTCTGTCCTGCCAGAAGGCCCAGCTGGCCTGCGGGTCCTTAGAGTGGCAAAAACATCCGAAAACTGAGATTGAGGGTCCGGTGGTTGTCTGCACTTTTGTGCTGGGCACCCCAGGGAGGCCCGGGGGCTGGCTGGACAACGCGGTCTGCTGGGCAGGGGGGGGGTTTGGAGGAGCAACTGATGCCCTTTGCACTTTGGGTAGCAAGTGTCTGAGGTGTCTCTGAGCCCTGCGCCATGTCGGGGGGTGGGGTGGGGGGGTGGGAGGTCGGGGGGGGGGTGGAGGAGCAGGAGGAGGAGGAGGAGGAGGTGGGAAGGGCCGTGGCCTGCAGTCGTGTTCCCGGGGTGGCTTCTTCCACAGGCTGCTTGGCCTGGGCTCCCTGCACCTGGGCCTTTGGAGGACTGGCCCTGTGCTTGCCAACGCTTCCCCTGCAGGGACCCAGAGCTGGGAGGTTGCATCTCTCAGCCCTGGGTCGGGCAGAGCCCCAGCGGGCCATGCCCACAACCTCTCTCAGCACGGGTCCCCCAGAAGGCTCCTTTGGGACCAGGATTCTCTTGCGGGTGACTCTTTAAGGTCTGGCCCCTGGATGGAGGGGCACCAGGAGTAGAGGAGCAGGAAGGGGAAGGGGGTGGCCATGCGAGGGGACACTTTCAGGCCAAGTCCCAGCTTCAGCCTGATCCTCCTGGGAACCCCGGGGTGTACGTCACACCTCCTGGTTGTCCCGCTCTGAGACAAGGGCTCTGAGACAAGGAGCCGGGCTTCGCATTCCCCCAGCAGCCAGTCGTGGGCTGAGGACACCTGGGGCGTTGGGAACTCCCTGGCTTCTCCTTGGCTTAACATCTGGAGCTGCTTGTGAATCGTGCCGCCACACACACCCGAGTGCAGGTGTCTTCTGCACAGACTGCGGGCCTCGCTCTTCTGAATGCCGCTAGCTCGCCACCCACCCACGGGTGAACCTGGTCAGGGTACTTTCTCTCGGGGGCAGACTCTCATCCTGGCGGGCTACCGGTGTTTCTGTTTGCTCGTTTCTTTCTTCCATTTCGGGAAAGGCTTCCTTACTGGGTGTGGAAATCTCCTATGCCTTTCCTCGCCTATTCTGTCAGCTTTAAAATTCTCTTTCAGTTGCCACCCTCACAGATGGATTAGGAAACTCTTTCCGGTGCACTCATTAGTGAAATGACCTCAATGAAGCTGGAATCCAATATCTAATCGCCGATTTTTAGCGAGTCCACACGCCAGGGTGGTCGGGGTCCAATGCAGCCCCGGCCAGGCCCAGGCCCCTTGGACTGGGCCACAGGAGGACACAGAGGAGGGTCCCGGCCCCCACGGTCGCGTTGCCGGCAGTTCTCCAAGGGCTTGGGCGTTTTCCAGAGGTAGGAGATGGAGGGGACTGATTTCTTCAGCGCCCCACAAACCACGCCACCCCACCCATGGGACACATCCCTAGAGAGAGAGAGAGACGCCCCATACACTCGCTCCCCTCCCCCATGCGCTGTGCCCCAGCCCGGGCCCGGGGGAATAGGCGGCAGCCCACCCACAGGGTGGGGGGCGCAGCTGAAAGGGGTTGTGGGGATGGCGGCCCCTGCCTGGGGTCAAAGGGCGGGCGACCCGCGCGTGCGCAATCGGCGGCGGCGGCGGCGGCGGCGGCGGCGGCGGCGGCGGCCACGAGCTGGGGGTGGGCCAGGCGAGGAGAGGAAGGGGGCTGGAAGGTCTCCACCTTGGCGAGTCCAGCCGTGGAGGCGCATCTTGTGTGAGTGTGAGTGAGTGAGTGTGAGTGTGTGTGTGTGTGTGTGTGTGTGTGTGTGTGTATAGAGAGACAGCCCCCCACCCCGGCCCGCCGCTCCCTGCCCGCCCCGCCCCGCCTGTCACCCCCGTCCCTCGGAGCCCGCCGGACCTGGCCGGTGAACTCAACAGGCCCGGCCCGGTGCGGGTCAGCGCCGGCGCGGGGCCTGGGGCGGGGGGAGGAGGCGGCGGGGAAGCGCAGAGAGGCTCGGCTTCTTGAGCGGGGCAGGGGCGCCCTCCGCCGTCTAGGGCCACACCACCCTGAACGCGCCCGATCTCGTCTGGTCTCGGAAGCTAAGCAGGGTCGGGCCTGGTTAGTACTTGGATGGGAGACCGCCTGGGAATACCGGGTGCCGTAGGCTTCTTCTTTTTTTTTTTTTTGTTTTGCCTCTTGTTCTGTCCCCTTTCTGGGAGCGAGTCGGCGGCCCGGGGTGGGGGTCACCCCCACCCTCAGCGCCCGCCGCGGTGCCTGGCGCCCCAGCCCGCACCGTGGGGCCTCCTCTTGTCCCAAGCCGCGACACCGCCGTCACGCGGCAGCATGCGTGGCTTCTGGACTGTCAGGTCTCAGACCAAAGGTCTGCTCTGTGGGAACCGACACGCTGGAGGAAACCTTGAGAGTCTGAGAGGGGAGGGAGTTCCAGAAGAAGGCCAGGATGTCATTTTGAGGGAGTATGTGACCAGAACTCGTCCCATTGCTTTTGGGGTTCTATGGGCTACACGTAGGAATCTTTGGTGGTGGCACCTGATGTTGGGGGATCCGGAGTCACACCCAGACCTGCTCCACAGGCCTCCTTTTACTTTTCTCTTCGGATTCATTATGTTTAAAAAGTGTCTCTTATCTCTATGATTGCATTTTCTTTTCTCTCTCTTTTCAAGCAGATGATGGGAGTCCAAGTATTAAGGTGACATGTGTTGCCCGTGCCCCCCTCCCCCCTGTGTTCTTATTCATTTACCTCTGATGTTGTTCCAGCGTATTGTGGGGGTACCAATGTTAAGGTCGGGTACGTTGCCCTCTCCCAGCCTCCCCCCTCGGGTCAGAGCCTCAAGTGCGCCCATCCCCCAGTCGGTGCGCACCCACCCCGTTCCTAATGGAGGTGTATGCCCATCCCCTCCCCCCACCCGCCCGACACCCACCCGATGAAGGTGATTCCTCTGTGTCCACTTAGGTGTCCATCGGTTCGTACCCATTTGCTGGTGAGCGCGAGCACGTGGTGCTCGTGTGTCCATTCTTGGGCTACCTGGCTTACTGGAACGGGTTCCAGCTCTGGCCAGGAGAACCACGAGAGGTGCCCTCTCACCGCTGCTCCTCCTAGCTGAATAGCACTCCGTGGTGTCCACGCGCCACATTTCATTTACGCACTCGTGGGTCGATGGGCACTCGGGTCGCTTCCAGGTCTTTGCGATTGTGACTTGTGCCCTGACTCTAACCCTAACCCTTACCCAGCCCGTCTCCTCCTCGGCCCCTGCCTGACTGACTCCTTCCCGCCCGGCCTGTCACCTGTCACCGTCCTCTGCCCCTGCCTGACACGCTCCTCCCCGCCCGGGCCGTCACCGTCCTCGGCCCCTGCCTGACGGGGCTCCTCCGTCGCCTGGGCCTTCCAAGGGCTTGGTGTGGACGCTGGTTCCAGGACGCCCTCCCAGGAACCCGGTAGCAGGGCGGCCGCAGCGTCTCGCGCCACCCAACCGTCCGCCGGCCGGCGGCCGGCGCTAAGTGGCCTGCGGGGGACGTGCCCCCACTGTGGGGCGGGCGCCCAGCCTGGTGTCTTCTCTGAGGCCCCGTGGCTGCTTTTCCCCCCCGCAAGGGGAGAGCCGCGGAGGTGGGGACCGCCTCCTCGTGGGGACGTACACCCAGCTCTCCACGTCGGATTCCGGGGCTCTCTGTCCTGCCAGAAGGCCCAGCTGGCCTGCGGGTCCTTAGAGTGGCAAAAACATCCGAAAACTGAGATTGAGGGTCCGGTGGTTGTCTGCACTTTTGTGCTGGGCACCCCAGGGAGGCCCGGGGGCTGGCTGGACAACGCGGTCTGCTGGGCAGGGGGGGGGTTTGGAGGAGCAACTGATGCCCTTTGCACTTTGGGTAGCAAGTGTCTGAGGTGTCTCTGAGCCCTGCGCCATGTCGGGGGGTGGGGTGGGGGGGTGGGAGGTCGGGGGGGGGGTGGAGGAGCAGGAGGAGGAGGAGGAGGAGGTGGGAAGGGCCGTGGCCTGCAGTCGTGTTCCCGGGGTGGCTTCTTCCACAGGCTGCTTGGCCTGGGCTCCCTGCACCTGGGCCTTTGGAGGACTGGCCCTGTGCTTGCCAACGCTTCCCCTGCAGGGACCCAGAGCTGGGAGGTTGCATCTCTCAGCCCTGGGTCGGGCAGAGCCCCAGCGGGCCATGCCCACAACCTCTCTCAGCACGGGTCCCCCAGAAGGCTCCTTTGGGACCAGGATTCTCTTGCGGGTGACTCTTTAAGGTCTGGCCCCTGGATGGAGGGGCACCAGGAGTAGAGGAGCAGGAAGGGGAAGGGGGTGGCCATGCGAGGGGACACTTTCAGGCCAAGTCCCAGCTTCAGCCTGATCCTCCTGGGAACCCCGGGGTGTACGTCACACCTCCTGGTTGTCCCGCTCTGAGACAAGGGCTCTGAGACAAGGAGCCGGGCTTCGCATTCCCCCAGCAGCCAGTCGTGGGCTGAGGACACCTGGGGCGTTGGGAACTCCCTGGCTTCTCCTTGGCTTAACATCTGGAGCTGCTTGTGAATCGTGCCGCCACACACACCCGAGTGCAGGTGTCTTCTGCACAGACTGCGGGCCTCGCTCTTCTGAATGCCGCTAGCTCGCCACCCACCCACGGGTGAACCTGGTCAGGGTACTTTCTCTCGGGGGCAGACTCTGATCCTGGCGGGCTACCGGTGTTTCTGTTTGCTCGTTTCTTTCTTCCATTTCGGGAAAGGCTTCCTTACTGGGTGTGGAAATCTCCTATGCCTTTCCTCGCCTATTCTGTCAGCTTTAAAATTCTCTTTCAGTTGCCACCCTCACAGATGGATTAGGAAACTCTTTCCGGTGCACTCATTAGTGAAATGACCTCAATGAAGCTGGAATCCAATATCTAATCGCCGATTTTTAGCGAGTCCACACGCCAGGGTGGTCGGGGTCCAATGCAGCCCCGGCCAGGCCCAGGCCCCTTGGACTGGGCCACAGGAGGACCCAGAGGAGGGTCCCGGCCCCCACGGTCGCGTTGCCGGCAGTTCTCCAAGGGCTTGGGCGTTTTCCAGAGGTAGGAGATGGAGGGGACTGATTTCTTCAGCGCCCCACAAACCACGCCACCCCACCCATGGGACACATCCCTAGAGAGAGAGAGAGACGCCCCATACACTCGCTCCCCTCCCCCATGCGCTGTGCCCCAGCCCGGGCCCGGGGGAATAGGCGGCAGCCCACCCACAGGGTGGGGGGCGCAGCTGAAAGGGGTTGTGGGGATGGCGGCCCCTGCCTGGGGTCAAAGGGCGGGCGACCCGCGCGTGCGCAATCGGCGGCGGCGGCGGCGGCGGCGGCGGCGGCGGCGGCGGCCACGAGCTGGGGGTGGGCCAGGCGAGGAGAGGAAGGGGGCTGGAAGGTCTCCACCTTGGCGAGTCCAGCCGTGGAGGCGCATCTTGTGTGAGTGTGAGTGAGTGAGTGTGAGTGTGTGTGTGTGTGTGTGTGTGTGTGTGTGTATAGAGAGACAGCCCCCCACCCCGGCCCGCCGCTCCCTGCCCGCCCCGCCCCGCCTGTCACCCCCGTCCCTCGGAGCCCGCCGGACCTGGCCGGTGAACTCAACAGGCCCGGCCCGGTGCGGGTCAGCGCCGGCGCGGGGCCTGGGGCGGGGGGAGGAGGCGGCGGGGAAGCGCAGAGAGGCTCGGCTTCTTGAGCGGGGCAGGGGCGCCCTCCGCCGTCTAGGGCCACACCACCCTGAACGCGCCCGATCTCGTCTGGTCTCGGAAGCTAAGCAGGGTCGGGCCTGGTTAGTACTTGGATGGGAGACCGCCTGGGAATACCGGGTGCCGTAGGCTTCTTCTTTTTTTTTTTTTTGTTTTGCCTCTTGTTCTGTCCCCTTTCTGGGAGCGAGTCGGCGGCCCGGGGTGGGGGTCACCCCCACCCTCAGCGCCCGCCGCGGTGCCTGGCGCCCCAGCCCGCACCGTGGGGCCTCCTCTTGTCCCAAGCCGCGACACCGCCGTCACGCGGCAGCATGCGTGGCTTCTGGACTGTCAGGTCTCAGACCAAAGGTCTGCTCTGTGGGAACCGACACGCTGGAGGAAACCTTGAGAGTCTGAGAGGGGAGGGAGTTCCAGAAGAAGGCCAGGATGTCATTTTGAGGGAGTATGTGACCAGAACTCGTCCCGTTGCTTTTGGGGTTCTATGGGCTACACGTAGGAATCTTTGGTGGTGGCACCTGATGTTGGGGGATCCGGAGTCACACCCAGACCTGCTCCACAGGCCTCCTTTTACTTTTCTCTTCGGATTCATTATGTTTAAAAAGTGTCTCTTATCTCTATGATTGCATTTTCTTTTCTCTCTCTTTTCAAGCAGATGATGGGAGTCCAAGTATTAAGGTGACATGTGTTGCCCGTGCCCCCCTCCCCCCTGTGTTCTTATTCATTTACCTCTGATGTTGTTCCAGCGTATTGTGGGGGTACCAATGTTAAGGTCGGGTACGTTGCCCTCTCCCAGCCTCCCCCCTCGGGTCAGAGCCTCAAGTGCGCCCATCCCCCAGTCGGTGCGCACCCACCCCGTTCCTAATGGAGGTGTATGCCCATCCCCTCCCCCCACCCGCCCGACACCCACCCGATGAAGGTGATTCCTCTGTGTCCACTTAGGTGTCCATCGGTTCGTACCCATTTGCTGGTGAGCGCGAGCACGTGGTGCTCGTGTGTCCATTCTTGGGCTACCTGGCTTACTGGAACGGGTTCCAGCTCTGGCCAGGAGAACCACGAGAGGTGCCCTCTCACCGCTGCTCCTCCTAGCTGAATAGCACTCCGTGGTGTCCACGCGCCACATTTCATTTACGCACTCGTGGGTCGATGGGCACTCGGGTCGCTTCCAGGTCTTTGCGATTGTGACTTGTGCCCTGACTCTAACCCTAACCCTTACCCAGCCCGTCTCATCCTCGGCCCCTGCCTGACTGACTCCTTCCCGCCCGGCCTGTCACCTGTCACCGTCCTCTGCCCCTGCCTGACACGCTCCTCCCCGCCCGGGGCCGTCACCGTCCTCGGCCCCTGCCTGACGGGGCTCCTCCGTCGCCTGGGCCTTCCAAGGGCTTGGTGTGGACGCTGGTTCCAGGACGCCCTCCCAGGAACCCGGTAGCAGGGCGGCCGCAGCGTCTCGCGCCACCCAACCGTCCGCCGGCCGGCGGCCGGCGCTAAGTGGCCTGCGGGGGACGTGCCCCCACTGTGGGGCGGGCGCCCAGCCTGGTGTCTTCTCTGAGGCCCCGTGGCTGCTTTTCCCCCCCGCAAGGGGAGAGCCGCGGAGGTGGGGACCGCCTCCTCGTGGGGACGTACACCCAGCTCTCCACGTCGGATTCCGGGGCTCTCTGTCCTGCCAGAAGGCCCAGCTGGCCTGCGGGTCCTTAGAGTGGCAAAAACATCCGAAAACTGAGATTGAGGGTCCGGTGGTTGTCTGCACTTTTGTGCTGGGCACCCCAGGGAGGCCCGGGGGCTGGCTGGACAACGCGGTCTGCTGGGCAGGGGGGGGGTTTGGAGGAGCAACTGATGCCCTTTGCACTTTGGGTAGCAAGTGTCTGAGGTGTCTCTGAGCCCTGCGCCATGTCGGGGGGTGGGGTGGGGGGGTGGGAGGTCGGGGGGGGTGGAGGAGCAGGAGGAGGAGGAGGAGGAGGTGGGAAGGGCCGTGGCCTGCAGTCGTGTTCCCGGGGTGGCTTCTTCCACAGGCTGCTTGGCCTGGGCTCCCTGCACCTGGGCCTTTGGAGGACTGGCCCTGTGCTTGCCAACGCTTCCCCTGCAGGGACCCAGAGCTGGGAGGTTGCATCTCTCAGCCCTGGGTCGGGCAGAGCCCCAGCGGGCCATGCCCACAACCTCTCTCAGCACGGGTCCCCCAGAAGGCTCCTTTGGGACCAGGATTCTCTTGCGGGTGACTCTTTAAGGTCTGGCCCCTGGATGGAGGGGCACCAGGAGTAGAGGAGCAGGAAGGGGAAGGGGGTGGCCATGCGAGGGGACACTTTCAGGCCAAGTCCCAGCTTCAGCCTGATCCTCCTGGGAACCCCGGGGTGTACGTCACACCTCCTGGTTGTCCCGCTCTGAGACAAGGGCTCTGAGACAAGGAGCCGGGCTTCGCATTCCCCCAGCAGCCAGTCGTGGGCTGAGGACACCTGGGGCGTTGGGAACTCCCTGGCTTCTCCTTGGCTTAACATCTGGAGCTGCTTGTGAATCGTGCCGCCACACACACCCGAGTGCAGGTGTCTTCTGCACAGACTGCGGGCCTCGCTCTTCTGAATGCCGCTAGCTCGCCACCCACCCACGGGTGAACCTGGTCAGGGTACTTTCTCTCGGGGGCAGACTCTGATCCTGGCGGGCTACCGGTATTTCTGTTTGCTCGTTTCTTTCTTCCATTTCGGGAAAGGCTTCCTTACTGGGTGTGGAAATCTCCTATGCCTTTCCTCGCCTATTCTGTCAGCTTTAAAATTCTCTTTCAGTTGCCACCCTCACAGATGGATTAGGAAACTCTTTCCGGTGCACTCATTAGTGAAATGACCTCAATGAAGCTGGAATCCAATATCTAATCGCCGATTTTTAGCGAGTCCACACGCCAGGGTGGTCGGGGTCCAATGCAGCCCCGGCCAGGCCCAGGCCCCTTGGACTGGGCCACAGGAGGACACAGAGGAGGGTCCCGGCCCCCACGGTCGCGTTGCCGGCAGTTCTCCAAGGGCTTGGGCGTTTTCCAGAGGTAGGAGATGGAGGGGACTGATTTCTTCAGCGCCCCACAAACCACGCCACCCCACCCATGGGACACATCCCTAGAGAGAGAGAGAGACGCCCCATACACTCGCTCCCCTCCCCCATGCGCTGTGCCCCAGCCCGGGCCCGGGGGAATAGGCGGCAGCCCACCCACAGGGTGGGGGGCGCAGCTGAAAGGGGTTGTGGGGATGGCGGCCCCTGCCTGGGGTCAAAGGGCGGGCGACCCGCGCGTGCGCAATCGGCGGCGGCGGCGGCGGCGGCGGCGGCGGCGGCGGCCACGAGCTGGGGGTGGGCCAGGCGAGGAGAGGAAGGGGGCTGGAAGGTCTCCACCTTGGCGAGTCCAGCCGTGGAGGCGCATCTTGTGTGAGTGTGAGTGAGTGAGTGTGAGTGTGTGTGTGTGTGTGTGTGTGTGTGTATAGAGAGACAGCCCCCCACCCCGGCCCGCCGCTCCCTGCCCGCCCCGCCCCGCCTGTCACCCCCGTCCCTTGGAGCCCGCCGGACCCGGCCGGTGAACTCAACAGGCCCGGCCCGGTGCGGGTCAGCGCCGGCGCGGGGCCTGGGGCGGGGGGAGGAGGCGGCGGGGAAGCGCAGAGAGGCTCGGCTTCTTGAGCGGGGCAGGGGCGCCCTCCGCCGTCTAGGGCCACACCACCCTGAACGCGCCCGATCTCGTCTGGTCTCGGAAGCTAAGCAGGGTCGGGCCTGGTTAGTACTTGGATGGGAGACCGCCTGGGAATACCGGGTGCCGTAGGCTTCTTCTTTTTTTTTTTTTTGTTTTGCCTCTTGTTCTGTCCCCTTTCTGGGAGCGAGTCGGCGGCCCGGGGTGGGGGTCACCCCCACCCTCAGCGCCCGCCGCGGTGCCTGGCGCCCCAGCCCGCACCGTGGGGCCTCCTCTTGTCCCAAGCCGCGACACCGCCGTCACGCGGCAGCATGCGTGGCTTCTGGACTGTCAGGTCTCAGACCAAAGGTCTGCTCTGTGGGAACCGACACGCTGGAGGAAACCTTGAGAGTCTGAGAGGGGAGGGAGTTCCAGAAGAAGGCCAGGATGTCATTTTGAGGGAGTATGTGACCAGAACTCGTCCCGTTGCTTTTGGGGTTCTATGGGCTACACGTAGGAATCTTTGGTGGTGGCACCTGATGTTGGGGGATCCGGAGTCACACCCAGTCCTGCTCCACAGGCCTCCTTTTACTTTTCTCTTCGGATTCATTATGTTTAAAAAGTGTCTCTTATCTCTATGATTGCATTTTCTTTTCTCTCTCTTTTCAAGCAGATGATGGGAGTCCAAGTATTAAGGTGACATGTGTTGCCCGTGCCCCCCTCCCCCCTGTGTTCTTATTCATTTACCTCTGATGTTGTTCCAGCGTATTGTGGGGGTACCAATGTTAAGGTCGGGTACGTTGCCCTCTCCCAGCCTCCCCCCTCGGGTCAGAGCCTCAAGTGCGCCCATCCCCCAGTCGGTGCGCACCCACCCCGTTCCTAATGGAGGTGTATGCCCATCCCCTCCCCCCACCCGCCCGACACCCACCCGATGAAGGTGATTCCTCTGTGTCCACTTAGGTGTCCATCGGTTCGTACCCATTTGCTGGTGAGCGCGAGCACGTGGTGCTCGTGTGTCCATTCTTGGGCTACCTGGCTTACTGGAACGGGTTCCAGCTCTGGCCAGGAGAACCACGAGAGGTGCCCTCTCACCGCTGCTCCTCCTAGCTGAATAGCACTCCGTGGTGTCCACGCGCCACATTTCATTTACGCACTCGTGGGTCGATGGGCACTCGGGTCGCTTCCAGGTCTTTGCGATTGTGACTTGTGCCCTGACTCTAACCCTAACCCTTACCCAGCCCGTCTCCTCCTCGGCCCCTGCCTGACTGACTCCTTCCCGCCCGGCCTGTCACCTGTCACCGTCCTCTGCCCCTGCCTGACACGCTCCTCCCCGCCCGGGCCGTCACCGTCCTCGGCCCCTGCCTGACGGGGCTCCTCCGTCGCCTGGGCCTTCCAAGGGCTTGGTGTGGACGCTGGTTCCAGGACGCCCTCCCAGGAACCCGGTAGCAGGGCGGCCGCAGCGTCTCGCGCCACCCAACCGTCCGCCGGCCGGCGGCCGGCGCTAAGTGGCCTGCGGGGGACGTGCCCCCACTGTGGGGCGGGCGCCCAGCCTGGTGTCTTCTCTGAGGCCCCGTGGCTGCTTTTCCCCCCCGCAAGGGGAGAGCCGCGGAGGTGGGGACCGCCTCCTCGTGGGGACGTACACCCAGCTCTCCACGTCGGATTCCGGGGCTCTCTGTCCTGCCAGAAGGCCCAGCTGGCCTGCGGGTCCTTAGAGTGGCAAAAACATCCGAAAACTGAGATTGAGGGTCCGGTGGTTGTCTGCACTTTTGTGCTGGGCACCCCAGGGAGGCCCGGGGGCTGGCTGGACAACGCGGTCTGCTGGGCAGGGGGGGGGTTTGGAGGAGCAACTGATGCCCTTTGCACTTTGGGTAGCAAGTGTCTGAGGTGTCTCTGAGCCCTGCGCCATGTCGGGGGGTGGGGTGGGGGGGTGGGAGGTCGGGGGGGGGGTGGAGGAGCAGGAGGAGGAGGAGGAGGAGGTGGGAAGGGCCGTGGCCTGCAGTCGTGTTCCCGGGGTGGCTTCTTCCACAGGCTGCTTGGCCTGGGCTCCCTGCACCTGGGCCTTTGGAGGACTGGCCCTGTGCTTGCCAACGCTTCCCCTGCAGGGACCCAGAGCTGGGAGGTTGCATCTCTCAGCCCTGGGTCGGGCAGAGCCCCAGCGGGCCATGCCCACAACCTCTCTCAGCACGGGTCCCCCAGAAGGCTCCTTTGGGACCAGGATTCTCTTGCGGGTGACTCTTTAAGGTCTGGCCCCTGGATGGAGGGGCACCAGGAGTAGAGGAGCAGGAAGGGGAAGGGGGTGGCCATGCGAGGGGACACTTTCAGGCCAAGTCCCAGTTTCAGCCTGATCCTCCTGGGAACCCCGGGGTGTACGTCACACCTCCTGGTTGTCCCGCTCTGAGACAAGGGCTCTGAGACAAGGAGCCGGGCTTCGCATTCCCCCAGCAGCCAGTCGTGGGCTGAGGACACCTGGGGCGTTGGGAACTCCCTGGCTTCTCCTTGGCTTAACATCTGGAGCTGCTTGTGAATCGTGCCGCCACACACACCCGAGTGCAGGTGTCTTCTG
Organism: Microcebus murinus; assembly: GCF_040939455.1. Classification (NCBI taxonomy): domain Eukaryota; kingdom Metazoa; phylum Chordata; class Mammalia; order Primates; family Cheirogaleidae; genus Microcebus; species Microcebus murinus. The sequence continues at coordinate 104,098 of NW_027438965.1, read as the reverse complement.
CACAGACTGCGGGCCTCGCTCTTCTGAATGCCGCTAGCTCGCCACCCACCCACGGGTGAACCTGGTCAGGGTACTTTCTCTCGGGGGCAGACTCTGATCCTGGCGGGCTACCGGTGTTTCTGTTTGCTCGTTTCTTTCTTCCATTTCGGGAAAGGCTTCCTTACTGGGTGTGGAAATCTCCTATGCCTTTCCTCGCCTATTCTGTCAGCTTTAAAATTCTCTTTCAGTTGCCACCCTCACAGATGGATTAGGAAACTCTTTCCGGTGCACTCATTAGTGAAATGACCTCAATGAAGCTGGAATCCAATATCTAATCGCCGATTTTTAGCGAGTCCACACGCCAGGGTGGTCGGGGTCCAATGCAGCCCCGGCCAGGCCCAGGCCCCTTGGACTGGGCCACAGGAGGACCCAGAGGAGGGTCCCGGCCCCCACGGTCGCGTTGCCGGCAGTTCTCCAAGGGCTTGGGCGTTTTCCAGAGGTAGGAGATGGAGGGGACTGATTTCTTCAGCGCCCCACAAACCACGCCACCCCACCCATGGGACACATCCCTAGAGAGAGAGAGAGACGCCCCATACACTCGCTCCCCTCCCCCATGCGCTGTGCCCCAGCCCGGGCCCGGGGGAATAGGCGGCAGCCCACCCACAGGGTGGGGGGCGCAGCTGAAAGGGGTTGTGGGGATGGCGGCCCCTGCCTGGGGTCAAAGGGCGGGCGACCCGCGCGTGCGCAATCGGCGGCGGCGGCGGCGGCGGCGGCGGCGGCGGCGGCCACGAGCTGGGGGTGGGCCAGGCGAGGAGAGGAAGGGGGCTGGAAGGTCTCCACCTTGGCGAGTCCAGCCGTGGAGGCGCATCTTGTGTGAGTGTGAGTGTGTGTGTGTGTGTGTGTGTGTGTGTATATAGAGAGACAGCCCCCCACCCCGGCCCGCCGCTCCCTGCCCGCCCCGCCCCGCCTGTCACCCCCGTCCCTCGGAGCCCGCCGGACCCGGCCGGTGAACTCAACAGGCCCGGCCCGGTGCGGGTCAGCGCCGGCGCGGGGCCTGGGGCGGGGGGAGGAGGCGGCGGGGAAGCGCAGAGAGGCTCGGCTTCTTGAGCGGGGCAGGGGCGCCCTCCGCCGTCTAGGGCCACACCACCCTGAACGCGCCCGATCTCGTCTGGTCTCGGAAGCTAAGCAGGGTCGGGCCTGGTTAGTACTTGGATGGGAGACCGCCTGGGAATACCGGGTGCCGTAGGCTTCTTCTTTTTTTTTTTTTTGTTTTGCCTCTTGTTCTGTCCCCTTTCTGGGAGCGAGTCGGCGGCCCGGGGTGGGGGTCACCCCCACCCTCAGCGCCCGCCGCGGTGCCTGGCGCCCCAGCCCGCACCGTGGGGCCTCCTCTTGTCCCAAGCCGCGACACCGCCGTCACGCGGCAGCATGCGTGGCTTCTGGACTGTCAGGTCTCAGACCAAAGGTCTGCTCTGTGGGAACCGACACGCTGGAGGAAACCTTGAGAGTCTGAGAGGGGAGGGAGTTCCAGAAGAAGGCCAGGATGTCATTTTGAGGGAGTATGTGACCAGAACTCGTCCCATTGCTTTTGGGGTTCTATGGGCTACACGTAGGAATCTTTGGTGGTGGCACCTGATGTTGGGGGATCCGGAGTCACACCCAGACCTGCTCCACAGGCCTCCTTTTACTTTTCTCTTCGGATTCATTATGTTTAAAAAGTGTCTCTTATCTCTATGATTGCATTTTCTTTTCTCTCTCTTTTCAAGCAGATGATGGGAGTCCAAGTATTAAGGTGACATGTGTTGCCCGTGCCCCCCTCCCCCCTGTGTTCTTATTCATTAACCTCTGATGTTGTTCCAGCGTATTGTGGGGGTACCAATGTTAAGGTCGGGTACGTTGCCCTCTCCCAGCCTCCCCCCTCGGGTCAGAGCCTCAAGTGCGCCCATCCCCCAGTCGGTGCGCACACACCCCGTTCCTAATGGAGGTGTATGCCCATCCCCTCCCCCCACCCGCCCGACACCCACCCGATGAAGGTGATTCCTCTGTGTCCACTTAGGTGTCCATCGGTTCGTACCCATTTGCTGGTGAGCGCGAGCACGTGGTGCTCGTGTGTCCATTCTTGGGCTACCTGGCTTACTGGAACGGGTTCCAGCTCTGGCCAGGAGAACCACGAGAGGTGCCCTCTCACCGCTGCTCCTCCTAGCTGAATAGCACTCCGTGGTGTCCACGCGCCACATTTCATTTACGCACTCGTGGGTCGATGGGCACTCGGGTCGCTTCCAGGTCTTTGCGATTGTGACTTGTGCCCTGACTCTAACCCTAACCCTTACCCAGCCCGTCTCCTCCTCAGTCCCTGCCTGACTGACTCCTTCCCGCCCGGCCTGTCACCTGTCACCGTCCTCTGCCCCTGCCTGACACGCTCCTCCCCGCCCGGGCCGTCACCGTCCTCGGCCCCTGCCTGACGGGGCTCCTCCGTCGCCTGGGCCTTCCAAGGGCTTGGTGTGGACGCTGGTTCCAGGACGCCCTCCCAGGAACCCGGTAGCAGGGCGGCCGCAGCGTCTCGCGCCACCCAACCGTCCGCCGGCCGGCGGCCGGCGCTAAGTGGCCTGCGGGGGACGTGCCCCCACTGTGGGGCGGGCGCCCAGCCTGGTGTCTTCTCTGAGGCCCCGTGGCTGCTTTTCCCCCCCGCAAGGGGAGAGCCGCGGAGGTGGGGACCGCCTCCTCGTGGGGACGTACACCCAGCTCTCCACGTCGGATTCCGGGGCTCTCTGTCCTGCCAGAAGGCCCAGCTGGCCTGCGGGTCCTTAGAGTGGCAAAAACATCCGAAAACTGAGATTGAGGGTCCGGTGGTTGTCTGCACTTTTGTGCTGGGCACCCCAGGGAGGCCCGGGGGCTGGCTGGACAACGCGGTCTGCTGGGCAGGGGGGGGGTTTGGAGGAGCAACTGATGCCCTTTGCACTTTGGGTAGCAAGTGTCTGAGGTGTCTCTGAGCCCTGCGCCATGTCGGGGGGTGGGGTGGGGGGGTGGGAGGTCGGGGGGGGGGTGGAGGAGCAGGAGGAGGAGGAGGAGGAGGTGGGAAGGGCCGTGGCCTGCAGTCGTGTTCCCGGGGTGGCTTCTTCCACAGGCTGCTTGGCCTGGGCTCCCTGCACCTGGGCCTTTGGAGGACTGGCCCTGTGCTTGCCAACGCTTCCCCTGCAGGGACCCAGAGCTGGGAGGTTGCATCTCTCAGCCCTGGGTCGGGCAGAGCCCCAGCGGGCCATGCCCACAACCTCTCTCAGCACGGGTCCCCCAGAAGGCTCCTTTGGGACCAGGATTCTCTTGCGGGTGACTCTTTAAGGTCTGGCCCCTGGATGGAGGGGCACCAGGAGTAGAGGAGCAGGAAGGGGAAGGGGGTGGCCATGCGAGGGGACACTTTCAGGCCAAGTCCCAGTTTCAGCCTGATCCTCCTGGGAACCCCGGGGTGTACGTCACACCTCCTGGTTGTCCCGCTCTGAGACAAGGGCTCTGAGACAAGGAGCCGGGCTTCGCATTCCCCCAGCAGCCAGTCGTGGGCTGAGGACACCTGGGGCGTTGGGAACTCCCTGGCTTCTCCTTGGCTTAACATCTGGAGCTGCTTGTGAATCGTGCCGCCACACACACCCGAGTGCAGGTGTCTTCTGCACAGACTGCGGGCCTCGCTCTTCTGAATGCCGCTAGCTCGCCACCCACCCACGGGTGAACCTGGTCAGGGTACTTTCTCTCGGGGGCAGACTCTGATCCTGGCGGGCTACCGGTGTTTCTGTTTGCTCGTTTCTTTCTTCCATTTCGGGAAAGGCTTCCTTACTGGGTGTGGAAATCTCCTATGCCTTTCCTCGCCTATTCTGTCAGCTTTAAAATTCTCTTTCAGTTGCCACCCTCACAGATGGATTAGGAAACTCTTTCCGGTGCACTCATTAGTGAAATGACCTCAATGAAGCTGGAATCCAATATCTAATCGCCGATTTTTAGCGAGTCCACACGCCAGGGTGGTCGGGGTCCAATGCAGCCCCGGCCAGGCCCAGGCCCCTTGGACTGGGCCACAGGAGGACCCAGAGGAGGGTCCCGGCCCCCACGGTCGCGTTGCCGGCAGTTCTCCAAGGGCTTGGGCGTTTTCCAGAGGTAGGAGATGGAGGGGACTGATTTCTTCAGCGCCCCACAAACCACGCCACCCCACCCATGGGACACATCCCTAGAGAGAGAGAGAGACGCCCCATACACTCGCTCCCCTCCCCCATGCGCTGTGCCCCAGCCCGGGCCCGGGGGAATAGGCGGCAGCCCACCCACAGGGTGGGGGGCGCAGCTGAAAGGGGTTGTGGGGATGGCGGCCCCTGCCTGGGGTCAAAGGGCGGGCGACCCGCGCGTGCGCAATCGGCGGCGGCGGCGGCGGCGGCGGCGGCGGCGGCGGCCACGAGCTGGGGGTGGGCCAGGCGAGGAGAGGAAGGGGGCTGGAAGGTCTCCACCTTGGCGAGTCCAGCCGTGGAGGCGCATCTTGTGTGAGTGTGAGTGTGTGTGTGTGTGTGTGTGTGTGTGTATATAGAGAGACAGCCCCCCACCCCGGCCCGCCGCTCCCTGCCCGCCCCGCCCCGCCTGTCACCCCCGTCCCTCGGAGCCCGCCGGACCCGGCCGGTGAACTCAACAGGCCCGGCCCGGTGCGGGTCAGCGCCGGCGCGGGGCCTGGGGCGGGGGGAGGAGGCGGCGGGGAAGCGCAGAGAGGCTCGGCTTCTTGAGCGGGGCAGGGGCGCCCTCCGCCGTCTAGGGCCACACCACCCTGAACGCGCCCGATCTCGTCTGGTCTCGGAAGCTAAGCAGGGTCGGGCCTGGTTAGTACTTGGATGGGAGACCGCCTGGGAATACCGGGTGCCGTAGGCTTCTTCTTTTTTTTTTTTTTGTTTTGCCTCTTGTTCTGTCCCCTTTCTGGGAGCGAGTCGGCGGCCCGGGGTGGGGGTCACCCCCACCCTCAGCGCCCGCCGCGGTGCCTGGCGCCCCAGCCCGCACCGTGGGGCCTCCTCTTGTCCCAAGCCGCGACACCGCCGTCACGCGGCAGCATGCGTGGCTTCTGGACTGTCAGGTCTCAGACCAAAGGTCTGCTCTGTGGGAACCGACACGCTGGAGGAAACCTTGAGAGTCTGAGAGGGGAGGGAGTTCCAGAAGAAGGCCAGGATGTCATTTTGAGGGAGTATGTGACCAGAACTCGTCCCATTGCTTTTGGGGTTCTATGGGCTACACGTAGGAATCTTTGGTGGTGGCACCTGATGTTGGGGGATCCGGAGTCACACCCAGACCTGCTCCACAGGCCTCCTTTTACTTTTCTCTTCGGATTCATTATGTTTAAAAAGTGTCTCTTATCTCTATGATTGCATTTTCTTTTCTCTCTCTTTTCAAGCAGATGATGGGAGTCCAAGTATTAAGGTGACATGTGTTGCCCGTGCCCCCCTCCCCCCTGTGTTCTTATTCATTAACCTCTGATGTTGTTCCAGCGTATTGTGGGGGTACCAATGTTAAGGTCGGGTACGTTGCCCTCTCCCAGCCTCCCCCCTCGGGTCAGAGCCTCAAGTGCGCCCATCCCCCAGTCGGTGCGCACACACCCCGTTCCTAATGGAGGTGTATGCCCATCCCCTCCCCCCACCCGCCCGACACCCACCCGATGAAGGTGATTCCTCTGTGTCCACTTAGGTGTCCATCGGTTCGTACCCATTTGCTGGTGAGCGCGAGCACGTGGTGCTCGTGTGTCCATTCTTGGGCTACCTGGCTTACTGGAACGGGTTCCAGCTCTGGCCAGGAGAACCACGAGAGGTGCCCTCTCACCGCTGCTCCTCCTAGCTGAATAGCACTCCGTGGTGTCCACGCGCCACATTTCATTTACGCACTCGTGGGTCGATGGGCACTCGGGTCGCTTCCAGGTCTTTGCGATTGTGACTTGTGCCCTGACTCTAACCCTAACCCTTACCCAGCCCGTCTCCTCCTCAGTCCCTGCCTGACTGACTCCTTCCCGCCCGGCCTGTCACCTGTCACCGTCCTCTGCCCCTGCCTGACACGCTCCTCCCCGCCCGGGCCGTCACCGTCCTCGGCCCCTGCCTGACGGGGCTCCTCCGTCGCCTGGGCCTTCCAAGGGCTTGGTGTGGACGCTGGTTCCAGGACGCCCTCCCAGGAACCCGGTAGCAGGGCGGCCGCAGCGTCTCGCGCCACCCAACCGTCCGCCGGCCGGCGGCCGGCGCTAAGTGGCCTGCGGGGGACGTGCCCCCACTGTGGGGCGGGCGCCCAGCCTGGTGTCTTCTCTGAGGCCCCGTGGCTGCTTTTCCCCCCCGCAAGGGGAGAGCCGCGGAGGTGGGGACCGCCTCCTCGTGGGGACGTACACCCAGCTCTCCACGTCGGATTCCGGGGCTCTCTGTCCTGCCAGAAGGCCCAGCTGGCCTGCGGGTCCTTAGAGTGGCAAAAACATCCGAAAACTGAGATTGAGGGTCCGGTGGTTGTCTGCACTTTTGTGCTGGGCACCCCAGGGAGGCCCGGGGGCTGGCTGGACAACGCGGTCTGCTGGGCAGGGGGGGGGTTTGGAGGAGCAACTGATGCCCTTTGCACTTTGGGTAGCAAGTGTCTGAGGTGTCTCTGAGCCCTGCGCCATGTCGGGGGGTGGGGTGGGGGGGTGGGAGGTCGGGGGGGGGGTGGAGGAGCAGGAGGAGGAGGAGGAGGAGGTGGGAAGGGCCGTGGCCTGCAGTCGTGTTCCCGGGGTGGCTTCTTCCACAGGCTGCTTGGCCTGGGCTCCCTGCACCTGGGCCTTTGGAGGACTGGCCCTGTGCTTGCCAACGCTTCCCCTGCAGGGACCCAGAGCTGGGAGGTTGCATCTCTCAGCCCTGGGTCGGGCAGAGCCCCAGCGGGCCATGCCCACAACCTCTCTCAGCACGGGTCCCCCAGAAGGCTCCTTTGGGACCAGGATTCTCTTGCGGGTGACTCTTTAAGGTCTGGCCCCTGGATGGAGGGGCACCAGGAGTAGAGGAGCAGGAAGGGGAAGGGGGTGGCCATGCGAGGGGACACTTTCAGGCCAAGTCCCAGTTTCAGCCTGATCCTCCTGGGAACCCCGGGGTGTACGTCACACCTCCTGGTTGTCCCGCTCTGAGACAAGGGCTCTGAGACAAGGAGCCGGGCTTCGCATTCCCCCAGCAGCCAGTCGTGGGCTGAGGACACCTGGGGCGTTGGGAACTCCCTGGCTTCTCCTTGGCTTAACATCTGGAGCTGCTTGTGAATCGTGCCGCCACACACACCCGAGTGCAGGTGTCTTCTGCACAGACTGCGGGCCTCGCTCTTCTGAATGCCGCTAGCTCGCCACCCACCCACGGGTGAACCTGGTCAGGGTACTTTCTCTCGGGGGCAGACTCTGATCCTGGCGGGCTACCGGTGTTTCTGTTTGCTCGTTTCTTTCTTCCATTTCGGGAAAGGCTTCCTTACTGGGTGTGGAAATCTCCTATGCCTTTCCTCGCCTATTCTGTCAGCTTTAAAATTCTCTTTCAGTTGCCACCCTCACAGATGGATTAGGAAACTCTTTCCGGTGCACTCATTAGTGAAATGACCTCAATGAAGCTGGAATCCAATATCTAATCGCCGATTTTTAGCGAGTCCACACGCCAGGGTGGTCGGGGTCCAATGCAGCCCCGGCCAGGCCCAGGCCCCTTGGACTGGGCCACAGGAGGACCCAGAGGAGGGTCCCGGCCCCCACGGTCGCGTTGCCGGCAGTTCTCCAAGGGCTTGGGCGTTTTCCAGAGGTAGGAGATGGAGGGGACTGATTTCTTCAGCGCCCCACAAACCACGCCACCCCACCCATGGGACACATCCCTAGAGAGAGAGAGAGACGCCCCATACACTCGCTCCCCTCCCCCATGCGCTGTGCCCCAGCCCGGGCCCGGGGGAATAGGCGGCAGCCCACCCACAGGGTGGGGGGCGCAGCTGAAAGGGGTTGTGGGGATGGCGGCCCCTGCCTGGGGTCAAAGGGCGGGCGACCCGCGCGTGCGCAATCGGCGGCGGCGGCGGCGGCGGCGGCGGCGGCGGCGGCCACGAGCTGGGGGTGGGCCAGGCGAGGAGAGGAAGGGGGCTGGAAGGTCTCCACCTTGGCGAGTCCAGCCGTGGAGGCGCATCTTGTGTGAGTGTGAGTGTGTGTGTGTGTGTGTGTGTGTGTGTATATAGAGAGACAGCCCCCCACCCCGGCCCGCCGCTCCCTGCCCGCCCCGCCCCGCCTGTCACCCCCGTCCCTCGGAGCCCGCCGGACCCGGCCGGTGAACTCAACAGGCCCGGCCCGGTGCGGGTCAGCGCCGGCGCGGGGCCTGGGGCGGGGGGAGGAGGCGGCGGGGAAGCGCAGAGAGGCTCGGCTTCTTGAGCGGGGCAGGGGCGCCCTCCGCCGTCTAGGGCCACACCACCCTGAACGCGCCCGATCTCGTCTGGTCTCGGAAGCTAAGCAGCGTCGGGCCTGGTTAGTACTTGGATGGGAGACCGCCTGGGAATACCGGGTGCCGTAGGCTTCTTCTTTTTTTTTTTTTTGTTTTGCCTCTTGTTCTGTCCCCTTTCTGGGAGCGAGTCGGCGGCCCGGGGTGGGGGTCACCCCCACCCTCAGCGCCCGCCGCGGTGCCTGGCGCCCCAGCCCGCACCGTGGGGCCTCCTCTTGTCCCAAGCCGCGACACCGCCGTCACGCGGCAGCATGCGTGGCTTCTGGACTGTCAGGTCTCAGACCAAAGGTCTGCTCTGTGGGAACCGACACGCTGGAGGAAACCTTGAGAGTCTGAGAGGGGAGGGAGTTCCAGAAGAAGGCCAGGATGTCATTTTGAGGGAGTATGTGACCAGAACTCGTCCCATTGCTTTTGGGGTTCTATGGGCTACACGTAGGAATCTTTGGTGGTGGCACCTGATGTTGGGGGATCCGGAGTCACACCCAGACCTGCTCCACAGGCCTCCTTTTACTTTTCTCTTCGGATTCATTATGTTTAAAAAGTGTCTCTTATCTCTATGATTGCATTTTCTTTTCTCTCTCTTTTCAAGCAGATGATGGGAGTCCAAGTATTAAGGTGACATGTGTTGCCCGTGCCCCCCTCCCCCCTGTGTTCTTATTCATTAACCTCTGATGTTGTTCCAGCGTATTGTGGGGGTACCAATGTTAAGGTCGGGTACGTTGCCCTCTCCCAGCCTCCCCCCTCGGGTCAGAGCCTCAAGTGCGCCCATCCCCCAGTCGGTGCGCACACACCCCGTTCCTAATGGAGGTGTATGCCCATCCCCTCCCCCCACCCGCCCGACACCCACCCGATGAAGGTGATTCCTCTGTGTCCACTTAGGTGTCCATCGGTTCGTACCCATTTGCTGGTGAGCGCGAGCACGTGGTGCTCGTGTGTCCATTCTTGGGCTACCTGGCTTACTGGAACGGGTTCCAGCTCTGGCCAGGAGAACCACGAGAGGTGCCCTCTCACCGCTGCTCCTCCTAGCTGAATAGCACTCCGTGGTGTCCACGCGCCACATTTCATTTACGCACTCGTGGGTCGATGGGCACTCGGGTCGCTTCCAGGTCTTTGCGATTGTGACTTGTGCCCTGACTCTAACCCTAACCCTTACCCAGCCCGTCTCCTCCTCAGTCCCTGCCTGACTGACTCCTTCCCGCCCGGCCTGTCACCTGTCACCGTCCTCTGCCCCTGCCTGACACGCTCCTCCCCGCCCGGGCCGTCACCGTCCTCGGCCCCTGCCTGACGGGGCTCCTCCGTCGCCTGGGCCTTCCAAGGGCTTGGTGTGGACGCTGGTTCCAGGACGCCCTCCCAGGGACCCGGTAGCAGGGCGGCCGCAGCGTCTCGCGCCACCCAACCGTCCGCCGGCCGGTGGCCGGCGCTAAGTGGCCTGCGGGGGACGTGCCCCCACTGTGGGGCGGGCGCCCAGCCTGGTGTCTTCTCTGAGGCCCCGTGGCTGCTTTTCCCCCCCGCAAGGGGAGAGCCGCGGAGGTGGGGACCGCCTCCTCGTGGGGACGTACACCCAGCTCTCCACGTCGGATTCCGGGGCTCTCTGTCCTGCCAGAAGGCCCAGCTGGCCTGCGGGTCCTTAGAGTGGCAAAAACATCCGAAAACTGAGATTGAGGGTCCGGTGGTTGTCTGCACTTTTGTGCTGGGCACCCCAGGGAGGCCCGGGGGCTGGCTGGACAACGCGGTCTGCTGGGCAGGGGGGGGGTTTGGAGGAGCAACTGATGCCCTTTGCACTTTGGGTAGCAAGTGTCTGAGGTGTCTCTGAGCCCTGCGCCATGTCGGGGGGTGGGGTGGGGGGGTGGGAGGTCGGGGGGGGGTGGAGGAGCAGGAGGAGGAGGAGGAGGAGGTGGGAAGGGCCGTGGCCTGCAGTCGTGTTCCCGGGGTGGCTTCTTCCACAGGCTGCTTGGCCTGGGCTCCCTGCACCTGGGCCTTTGGAGGACTGGCCCTGTGCTTGCCAACGCTTCCCCTGCAGGGACCCAGAGCTGGGAGGTTGCATCTCTCAGCCCTGGGTCGGGCAGAGCCCCAGCGGGCCATGCCCACAACCTCTCTCAGCACGGGTCCCCCAGAAGGCTCCTTTGGGACCAGGATTCTCTTGCGGGTGACTCTTTAAGGTCTGGCCCCTGGATGGAGGGGCACCAGGAGTAGAGGAGCAGGAAGGGGAAGGGGGTGGCCATGCGAGGGGACACTTTCAGGCCAAGTCCCAGCTTCAGCCTGATCCTCCTGGGAACCCCGGGGTGTACGTCACACCTCCTGGTTGTCCCGCTCTGAGACAAGGGCTCTGAGACAAGGAGCCGGGCTTCGCATTCCCCCAGCAGCCAGTCGTGGGCTGAGGACACCTGGGGCATTGGGAACTCCCTGGCTTCTCCTTGGCTTAACATCTGGAGCTGCTTGTGAATCGTGCCGCCACACACACCCGAGTGCAGGTGTCTTCTGCACAGACTGCGGGCCTCGCTCTTCTGAATGCCGCTAGCTCGCCACCCACCCACGGGTGAACCTGGTCAGGGTACTTTCTCTCGGGGGCAGACTCTGATCCTGGCGGGCTACCGGTGTTTCTGTTTGCTCGTTTCTTTCTTCCATTTCGGGAAAGGCTTCCTTACTGGGTGTGGAAATCTCCTATGCCTTTCCTCGCCTATTCTGTCAGCTTTAAAATTCTCTTTCAGTTGCCACCCTCACAGATGGATTAGGAAACTCTTTCCGGTGCACTCATTAGTGAAATGACCTCAATGAAGCTGGAATCCAATATCTAATCGCCGATTTTTAGCGAGTCCACACGCCAGGGTGGTCGGGGTCCAATGCAGCCCCGGCCAGGCCCAGGCCCCTTGGACTGGGCCACAGGAGGACCCAGAGGAGGGTCCCGGCCCCCACGGTCGCGTTGCCGGCAGTTCTCCAAGGGCTTGGGCGTTTTCCAGAGGTAGGAGATGGAGGGGACTGATTTCTTCAGCGCCCCACAAACCACGCCACCCCACCCATGGGACACATCCCTAGAGAGAGAGAGAGACGCCCCATACACTCGCTCCCCTCCCCCATGCGCTGTGCCCCAGCCCGGGCCCGGGGGAATAGGCGGCAGCCCACCCACAGGGTGGGGGGCGCAGCTGAAAGGGGTTGTGGGGATGGCGGCCCCTGCCTGGGGTCAAAGGGCGGGCGACCCGCGCGTGCGCAATCGGCGGCGGCGGCGGCGGCGGCGGCGGCGGCGGCGGCGGCCACGAGCTGGGGGTGGGCCAGGCGAGGAGAGGAAGGGGGCTGGAAGGTCTCCACCTTGGCGAGTCCAGCCGTGGAGGCGCATCTTGTGTGAGTGTGAGTGAGTGAGTGTGAGTGTGAGTGTGTGTGTGTGTGTGTGTGTATATAGAGAGACAGCCCCCCACCCCGGCCCGCCGCTCCCTGCCCGCCCCGCCCCGCCTGTCACCCCCGTCCCTCGGAGCCCGCCGGACCCGGCCGGTGAACTCAACAGGCCCGGCCCGGTGCGGGTCAGCGCCGGCGCGGGGCCTGGGGCGGGGGGAGGAGGCGGCGGGGAAGCGCAGAGAGGCTCGGCTTCTTGAGCGGGGCAGGGGCGCCCTCCGCCGTCTAGGGCCACACCACCCTGAACGCGCCCGATCTCGTCTGGTCTCGGAAGCTAAGCAGGGTCGGGCCTGGTTAGTACTTGGATGGGAGACCGCCTGGGAATACCGGGTGCCGTAGGCTTCTTCTTTTTTTTTTTTTTGTTTTGCCTCTTGTTCTGTCCCCTTTCTGGGAGCGAGTCGGCGGCCCGGGGTGGGGGTCACCCCCACCCTCAGCGCCCGCCGCGGTGCCTGGCGCCCCAGCCCGCACCGTGGGGCCTCCTCTTGTCCCAAGCCGCGACACCGCCGTCACGCGGCAGCATGCGTGGCTTCTGGACTGTCAGGTCTCAGACCAAAGGTCTGCTCTGTGGGAACCGACACGCTGGAGGAAACCTTGAGAGTCTGAGAGGGGAGGGAGTTCCAGAAGAAGGCCAGGATGTCATTTTGAGGGAGTATGTGACCAGAACTCGTCCCGTTGCTTTTGGGGTTCTATGGGCTACACGTAGGAATCTTTGGTGGTGGCACCTGATGTTGGGGGATCCGGAGTCACACCCAGACCTGCTCCACAGGCCTCCTTTTACTTTTCTCTTCGGATTCATTATGTTTAAAAAGTGTCTCTTATCTCTATGATTGCATTTTCTTTTCTCTCTCTTTTCAAGCAGATGATGGGAGTCCAAGTATTAAGGTGACATGTGTTGCCCGTGCCCCCCTCCCCCCTGTGTTCTTATTCATTTACCTCTGATGTTGTTCCAGCGTATTGTGGGGGTACCAATGTTAAGGTCGGGTACGTTGCCCTCTCCCAGCCTCCCCCCTCGGGTCAGAGCCTCAAGTGCGCCCATCCCCCAGTCGGTGCGCACCCACCCCGTTCCTAATGGAGGTGTATGCCCATCCCCTCCCCCCACCCGCCCGACACCCACCCGATGAAGGTGATTCCTCTGTGTCCACTTAGGTGTCCATCGGTTCGTACCCATTTGCTGGTGAGCGCGAGCACGTGGTGCTCGTGTGTCCATTCTTGGGCTACCTGGCTTACTGGAACGGGTTCCAGCTCTGGCCAGGAGAACCACGAGAGGTGCCCTCTCACCGCTGCTCCTCCTAGCTGAATAGCACTCCGTGGTGTCCACGCGCCACATTTCATTTACGCACTCGTGGGTCGATGGGCACTCGGGTCGCTTCCAGGTCTTTGCGATTGTGACTTGTGCCCTGACTCTAACCCTAACCCTTACCCAGCCCGTCTCCTCCTCGGCCCCTGCCTGACTGACTCCTTCCCGCCCGGCCTGTCACCTGTCACCGTCCTCTGCCCCTGCCTGACACGCTCCTCCCCGCCCGGGCCGTCACCGTCCTCGGCCCCTGCCTGACGGGGCTCCTCCGTCGCCTGGGCCTTCCAAGGGCTTGGTGTGGACGCTGGTTCCAGGACGCCCTCCCAGGAACCCGGTAGCAGGGCGGCCGCAGCGTCTCGCGCCACCCAACCGTCCGCCGGCCGGCGGCCGGCGCTAAGTGGCCTGCGGGGGACGTGCCCCCACTGTGGGGCGGGCGCCCAGCCTGGTGTCTTCTCTGAGGCACCGTGGCTGCTTTTCCCCCCCGCAAGGGGAGAGCCGCGGAGGTGGGGACCGCCTCCTCGTGGGGACGTACACCCAGCTCTCCACGTCGGATTCCGGGGCTCTCTGTCCTGCCAGAAGGCCCAGCTGGCCTGCGGGTCCTTAGAGTGGCAAAAACATCCGAAAACTGAGATTGAGGGTCCGGTGGTTGTCTGCACTTTTGTGCTGGGCACCCCAGGGAGGCCCGGGGGCTGGCTGGACAACGCGGTCTGCTGGGCAGGGGGGGGGTTTGGAGGAGCAACTGATGCCCTTTGCACTTTGGGTAGCAAGTGTCTGAGGTGTCTCTGAGCCCTGCGCCATGTCGGGGGGTGGGGTGGGGGGGTGGGAGGTCGGGGGGGGGGTGGAGGAGCAGGAGGAGGAGGAGGAGGAGGTGGGAAGGGCCGTGGCCTGCAGTCGTGTTCCCGGGGTGGCTTCTTCCACAGGCTGCTTGGCCTGGGCTCCCTGCACCTGGGCCTTTGGAGGACTGGCCCTGTGCTTGCCAACGCTTCCCCTGCAGGGACCCAGAGCTGGGAGGTTGCATCTCTCAGCCCTGGGTCGGGCAGAGCCCCAGCGGGCCATGCCCACAACCTCTCTCAGCACGGGTCCCCCAGAAGGCTCCTTTGGGACCAGGATTCTCTTGCGGGTGACTCTTTAAGGTCTGGCCCCTGGATGGAGGGGCACCAGGAGTAGAGGAGCAGGAAGGGGAAGGGGGTGGCCATGCGAGGGGACACTTTCAGGCCAAGTCCCAGCTTCAGCCTGATCCTCCTGGGAACCCCGGGGTGTACGTCACACCTCCTGGTTGTCCCGCTCTGAGACAAGGGCTCTGAGACAAGGAGCCGGGCTTCGCATTCCCCCAGCAGCCAGTCGTGGGCTGAGGACACCTGGGGCGTTGGGAACTCCCTGGCTTCTCCTTGGCTTAACATCTGGAGCTGCTTGTGAATCGTGCCGCCACACACACCCGAGTGCAGGTGTCTTCTGCACAGACTGCGGGCCTCGCTCTTCTGAATGCCGCTAGCTCGCCACCCACCCACGGGTGAACCTGGTCAGGGTACTTTCTCTCGGGGGCAGACTCTGATCCTGGCGGGCTACCGGTGTTTCTGTTTGCTCGTTTCTTTCTTCCATTTCGGGAAAGGCTTCCTTACTGGGTGTGGAAATCTCCTATGCCTTTCCTCGCCTATTCTGTCAGCTTTAAAATTCTCTTTCAGTTGCCACCCTCACAGATGGATTAGGAAACTCTTTCCGGTGCACTCATTAGTGAAATGACCTCAATGAAGCTGGAATCCAATATCTAATCGCCGATTTTTAGCGAGTCCACACGCCAGGGTGGTCGGGGTCCAATGCAGCCCCGGCCAGGCCCAGGCCCCTTGGACTGGGCCACAGGAGGACCCAGAGGAGGGTCCCGGCCCCCACGGTCGCGTTGCCGGCAGTTCTCCAAGGGCTTGGGCGTTTTCCAGAGGTAGGAGATGGAGGGGACTGATTTCTTCAGCGCCCCACAAACCACGCCACCCCACCCATGGGACACATCCCTAGAGAGAGAGAGAGACGCCCCATACACTCGCTCCCCTCCCCCATGCGCTGTGCCCCAGCCCGGGCCCGGGGGAATAGGCGGCAGCCCACCCACAGGGTGGGGGGCGCAGCTGAAAGGGGTTGTGGGGATGGCGGCCCCTGCCTGGGGTCAAAGGGCGGGCGACCCGCGCATGCGCAATCGGCGGCGGCGGCGGCGGCGGCGGCGGCGGCGGCGGCGGCCACGAGCTGGGGGTGGGCCAGGCGAGGAGAGGAAGGGGGCTGGAAGGTCTCCACCTTGGCGAGTCCAGCCGTGGAGGCGCATCTTGTGTGAGTGTGAGTGAGTGAGTGTGAGTGTGTGTGTGTGTGTGTGTGTGTGTGTGTATAGAGAGACAGCCCCCCACCCCGGCCCGCCGCTCCCTGCCCGCCCCGCCCCGCCTGTCACCCCCGTCCCTCGGAGCCCGCCGGACCTGGCCGGTGAACTCAACAGGCCCGGCCCGGTGCGGGTCAGCGCCGGCGCGGGGCCTGGGGCGGGGGGAGGAGGCGGCGGGGAAGCGCAGAGAGGCTCGGCTTCTTGAGCGGGGCAGGGGCGCCCTCCGCCGTCTAGGGCCACACCACCCTGAACGCGCCCGATCTCGTCTGGTCTCGGAAGCTAAGCAGGGTCGGGCCTGGTTAGTACTTGGATGGGAGACCGCCTGGGAATACCGGGTGCCGTAGGCTTCTTCTTTTTTTTTTTTTTGTTTTGCCTCTTGTTCTGTCCCCTTTCTGGGAGCGAGTCGGCGGCCCGGGGTGGGGGTCACCCCCACCCTCAGCGCCCGCCGCGGTGCCTGGCGCCCCAGCCCGCACCGTGGGGCCTCCTCTTGTCCCAAGCCGCGACACCGCCGTCACGCGGCAGCATGCGTGGCTTCTGGACTGTCAGGTCTCAGACCAAAGGTCTGCTCTGTGGGAACCGACACGCTGGAGGAAACCTTGAGAGTCTGAGAGGGGAGGGAGTTCCAGAAGAAGGCCAGGATGTCATTTTGAGGGAGTATGTGACCAGAACTCGTCCCGTTGCTTTTGGGGTTCTATGGGCTACACGTAGGAATCTTTGGTGGTGGCACCTGATGTTGGGGGATCCGGAGTCACACCCAGACCTGCTCCACAGGCCTCCTTTTACTTTTCTCTTCGGATTCATTATGTTTAAAAAGTGTCTCTTATCTCTATGATTGCATTTTCTTTTCTCTCTCTTTTCAAGCAGATGATGGGAGTCCAAGTATTAAGGTGACATGTGTTGCCCGTGCCCCCCTCCCCCCTGTGTTCTTATTCATTTACCTCTGATGTTGTTCCAGCGTATTGTGGGGGTACCAATGTTAAGGTCGGGTACGTTGCCCTCTCCCAGCCTCCCCCCTCGGGTCAGAGCCTCAAGTGCGCCCATCCCCCAGTCGGTGCGCACCCACCCCGTTCCTAATGGAGGTGTATGCCCATCCCCTCCCCCCACCCGCCCGACACCCACCCGATGAAGGTGATTCCTCTGTGTCCACTTAGGTGTCCATCGGTTCGTACCCATTTGCTGGTGAGCGCGAGCACGTGGTGCTCGTGTGTCCATTCTTGGGCTACCTGGCTTACTGGAACGGGTTCCAGCTCTGGCCAGGAGAACCACGAGAGGTGCCCTCTCACCGCTGCTCCTCCTAGCTGAATAGCACTCCGTGGTGTCCACGCGCCACATTTCATTTACGCACTCGTGGGTCGATGGGCACTCGGGTCGCTTCCAGGTCTTTGCGATTGTGACTTGTGCCCTGACTCTAACCCTAACCCTTACCCAGCCCGTCTCATCCTCGGCCCCTGCCTGACTGACTCCTTCCCGCCCGGCCTGTCACCTGTCACCGTCCTCTGCCCCTGCCTGACACGCTCCTCCCCGCCCGGGGCCGTCACCGTCCTCGGCCCCTGCCTGACGGGGCTCCTCCGTCGCCTGGGCCTTCCAAGGGCTTGGTGTGGACGCTGGTTCCAGGACGCCCTCCCAGGAACCCGGTAGCAGGGCGGCCGCAGCGTCTCGCGCCACCCAACCGTCCGCCGGCCGGCGGCCGGCGCTAAGTGGCCTGCGGGGGACGTGCCCCCACTGTGGGGCGGGCGCCCAGCCTGGTGTCTTCTCTGAGGCCCCGTGGCTGCTTTTCCCCCCCGCAAGGGGAGAGCCGCGGAGGTGGGGACCGCCTCCTCGTGGGGACGTACACCCAGCTCTCCACGTCGGATTCCGGGGCTCTCTGTCCTGCCAGAAGGCCCAGCTGGCCTGCGGGTCCTTAGAGTGGCAAAAACATCCGAAAACTGAGATTGAGGGTCCGGTGGTTGTCTGCACTTTTGTGCTGGGCACCCCAGGGAGGCCCGGGGGCTGGCTGGACAACGCGGTCTGCTGGGCAGGGGGGGGGTTTGGAGGAGCAACTGATGCCCTTTGCACTTTGGGTAGCAAGTGTCTGAGGTGTCTCTGAGCCCTGCGCCATGTCGGGGGGTGGGGTGGGGGGGTGGGAGGTCGGGGGGGGTGGAGGAGCAGGAGGAGGAGGAGGAGGAGGTGGGAAGGGCCGTGGCCTGCAGTCGTGTTCCCGGGGTGGCTTCTTCCACAGGCTGCTTGGCCTGGGCTCCCTGCACCTGGGCCTTTGGAGGACTGGCCCTGTGCTTGCCAACGCTTCCCCTGCAGGGACCCAGAGCTGGGAGGTTGCATCTCTCAGCCCTGGGTCGGGCAGAGCCCCAGCGGGCCATGCCCACAACCTCTCTCAGCACGGGTCCCCCAGAAGGCTCCTTTGGGACCAGGATTCTCTTGCGGGTGACTCTTTAAGGTCTGGCCCCTGGATGGAGGGGCACCAGGAGTAGAGGAGCAGGAAGGGGAAGGGGGTGGCCATGCGAGGGGACACTTTCAGGCCAAGTCCCAGCTTCAGCCTGATCCTCCTGGGAACCCCGGGGTGTACGTCACACCTCCTGGTTGTCCCGCTCTGAGACAAGGGCTCTGAGACAAGGAGCCGGGCTTCGCATTCCCCCAGCAGCCAGTCGTGGGCTGAGGACACCTGGGGCGTTGGGAACTCCCTGGCTTCTCCTTGGCTTAACATCTGGAGCTGCTTGTGAATCGTGCCGCCACACACACCCGAGTGCAGGTGTCTTCTGCACAGACTGCGGGCCTCGCTCTTCTGAATGCCGCTAGCTCGCCACCCACCCACGGGTGAACCTGGTCAGGGTACTTTCTCTCGGGGGCAGACTCTCATCCTGGCGGGCTACCGGTGTTTCTGTTTGCTCGTTTCTTTCTTCCATTTCGGGAAAGGCTTCCTTACTGGGTGTGGAAATCTCCTATGCCTTTCCTCGCCTATTCTGTCAGCTTTAAAATTCTCTTTCAGTTGCCACCCTCACAGATGGATTAGGAAACTCTTTCCGGTGCACTCATTAGTGAAATGACCTCAATGAAGCTGGAATCCAATATCTAATCGCCGATTTTTAGCGAGTCCACACGCCAGGGTGGTCGGGGTCCAA
The DNA here is from genome assembly GCF_040939455.1 of Microcebus murinus. Classification (NCBI taxonomy): domain Eukaryota; kingdom Metazoa; phylum Chordata; class Mammalia; order Primates; family Cheirogaleidae; genus Microcebus; species Microcebus murinus. Next base: position 85,531 of record NW_027438965.1, on the reverse strand, counting down.
TGCAGCCCCGGCCAGGCCCAGGCCCCTTGGACTGGGCCACAGGAGGACACAGAGGAGGGTCCCGGCCCCCACGGTCGCGTTGCCGGCAGTTCTCCAAGGGCTTGGGCGTTTTCCAGAGGTAGGAGATGGAGGGGACTGATTTCTTCAGCGCCCCACAAACCACGCCACCCCACCCATGGGACACATCCCTAGAGAGAGAGAGAGACGCCCCATACACTCGCTCCCCTCCCCCATGCGCTGTGCCCCAGCCCGGGCCCGGGGGAATAGGCGGCAGCCCACCCACAGGGTGGGGGGCACAGCTGAAAGGGGTTGTCGGGGATGGCGGCCCCTGCCTGGGGTCAAAGGGCGGGCGACCCGCGCGTGCGCAATCGGCGGCGGCGGCGGCGGCGGCGGCGGCGGCGGCCACGAGCTGGGGGTGGGCCAGGCGAGGAGAGGAAGGGGGCTGGAAGGTCTCCACCTTGGCGAGTCCAGCCGTGGAGGCGCATCTTGTGTGAGTGTGAGTGAGTGAGTGTGAGTGTGTGTGTGTGTGTGTGTGTGTGTGTATAGAGAGACAGCCCCCCACCCCGGCCCGCCGCTCCCTGCCCGCCCCGCCCCGCCTGTCACCCCCGTCCCTCGGAGCCCGCCGGACCCGGCCGGTGAACTCAACAGGCCCGGCCCGGTGCGGGTCAGCGCCGGCGCGGGGCCTGGGGCGGGGGGAGGAGGCGGCGGGGAAGCGCAGAGAGGCTCGGCTTCTTGAGCGGGGCAGGGGCGCCCTCCGCCGTCTAGGGCCACACCACCCTGAACGCGCCCGATCTCGTCTGGTCTCGGAAGCTAAGCAGGGTCGGGCCTGGTTAGTACTTGGATGGGAGACCGCCTGGGAATACCGGGTGCCGTAGGCTTCTTCTTTTTTTTTTTTTTGTTTTGCCTCTTGTTCTGTCCCCTTTCTGGGAGCGAGTCGGCGGCCCGGGGTGGGGGTCACCCCCACCCTCAGCGCCCGCCGCGGTGCCTGGCGCCCCAGCCCGCACCGTGGGGCCTCCTCTTGTCCCAAGCCGCGACACCGCCGTCACGCGGCAGCATGCGTGGCTTCTGGACTGTCAGGTCTCAGACCAAAGGTCTGCTCTGTGGGAACCGACACGCTGGAGGAAACCTTGAGAGTCTGAGAGGGGAGGGAGTTCCAGAAGAAGGCCAGGATGTCATTTTGAGGGAGTATGTGACCAGAACTCGTCCCGTTGCTTTTGGGGTTCTATGGGCTACACGTAGGAATCTTTGGTGGTGGCACCTGATGTTGGGGGATCCGGAGTCACACCCAGACCTGCTCCACAGGCCTCCTTTTACTTTTCTCTTCGGATTCATTATGTTTAAAAAGTGTCTCTTATCTCTATGATTGCATTTTCTTTTCTCTCTCTTTTCAAGCAGATGATGGGAGTCCAAGTATTAAGGTGACATGTGTTGCCCGTGCCCCCCTCCCCCCTGTGTTCTTATTCATTTACCTCTGATGTTGTTCCAGCGTATTGTGGGGGTACCAATGTTAAGGTCGGGTACGTTGCCCTCTCCCAGCCTCCCCCCTCGGGTCAGAGCCTCAAGTGCGCCCATCCCCCAGTCGGTGCGCACCCACCCCGTTCCTAATGGAGGTGTATGCCCATCCCCTCCCCCCACCCGCCCGACACCCACCCGATGAAGGTGATTCCTCTGTGTCCACTTAGGTGTCCATCGGTTCGTACCCATTTGCTGGTGAGCGCGAGCACGTGGTGCTCGTGTGTCCATTCTTGGGCTACCTGGCTTACTGGAACGGGTTCCAGCTCTGGCCAGGAGAACCACGAGAGGTGCCCTCTCACCGCTGCTCCTCCTAGCTGAATAGCACTCCGTGGTGTCCACGCGCCACATTTCATTTACGCACTCGTGGGTCGATGGGCACTCGGGTCGCTTCCAGGTCTTTGCGATTGTGACTTGTGCCCTGACTCTAACCCTAACCCTTACCCAGCCCGTCTCATCCTCGGCCCCTGCCTGACTGACTCCTTCCCGCCCGGCCTGTCACCTGTCACCGTCCTCTGCCCCTGCCTGACACGCTCCTCCCCGCCCGGGGCCGTCACCGTCCTCGGCCCCTGCCTGACGGGGCTCCTCCGTCGCCTGGGCCTTCCAAGGGCTTGGTGTGGACGCTGGTTCCAGGACGCCCTCCCAGGAACCCGGTAGCAGGGCGGCCGCAGCGTCTCGCGCCACCCAACCGTCCGCCGGCCGGCGGCCGGCGCTAAGTGGCCTGCGGGGGACGTGCCCCCACTGTGGGGCGGGCGCCCAGCCTGGTGTCTTCTCTGAGGCCCCGTGGCTGCTTTTCCCCCCCGCAAGGGGAGAGCCGCGGAGGTGGGGACCGCCTCCTCGTGGGGACGTACACCCAGCTCTCCACGTCGGATTCCGGGGCTCTCTGTCCTGCCAGAAGGCCCAGCTGGCCTGCGGGTCCTTAGAGTGGCAAAAACATCCGAAAACTGAGATTGAGGGTCCGGTGGTTGTCTGCACTTTTGTGCTGGGCACCCCAGGGAGGCCCGGGGGCTGGCTGGACAACGCGGTCTGCTGGGCAGGGGGGGGGTTTGGAGGAGCAACTGATGCCCTTTGCACTTTGGGTAGCAAGTGTCTGAGGTGTCTCTGAGCCCTGCGCCATGTCGGGGGGTGGGGTGGGGGGGTGGGAGGTCGGGGGGTGTGGAGGAGCAGGAGGAGGAGGAGGAGGAGGTGGGAAGGGCCGTGGCCTGCAGTCGTGTTCCCGGGGTGGCTTCTTCCACAGGCTGCTTGGCCTGGGCTCCCTGCACCTGGGCCTTTGGAGGACTGGCCCTGTGCTTGCCAACGCTTCCCCTGCAGGGACCCAGAGCTGGGAGGTTGCATCTCTCAGCCCTGGGTCGGGCAGAGCCCCAGCGGGCCATGCCCACAACCTCTCTCAGCACGGGTCCCCCAGAAGGCTCCTTTGGGACCAGGATTCTCTTGCGGGTGACTCTTTAAGGTCTGGCCCCTGGATGGAGGGGCACCAGGAGTAGAGGAGCAGGAAGGGGAAGGGGGTGGCCATGCGAGGGGACACTTTCAGGCCAAGTCCCAGCTTCAGCCTGATCCTCCTGGGAACCCCGGGGTGTACGTCACACCTCCTGGTTGTCCCGCTCTGAGACAAGGGCTCTGAGACAAGGAGCCGGGCTTCGCATTCCCCCAGCAGCCAGTCGTGGGCTGAGGACACCTGGGGCGTTGGGAACTCCCTGGCTTCTCCTTGGCTTAACATCTGGAGCTGCTTGTGAATCGTGCCGCCACACACACCCGAGTGCAGGTGTCTTCTGCACAGACTGCGGGCCTCGCTCTTCTGAATGCCGCTAGCTCGCCACCCACCCACGGGTGAACCTGGTCAGGGTACTTTCTCTCGGGGGCAGACTCTGATCCTGGCGGGCTACCGGTGTTTCTGTTTGCTCGTTTCTTTCTTCCATTTCGGGAAAGGCTTCCTTACTGGGTGTGGAAATCTCCTATGCCTTTCCTCGCCTATTCTGTCAGCTTTAAAATTCTCTTTCAGTTGCCACCCTCACAGATGGATTAGGAAACTCTTTCCGGTGCACTCATTAGTGAAATGACCTCAATGAAGCTGGAATCCAATATCTAATCGCCGATTTTTAGCGAGTCCACACGCCAGGGTGGTCGGGGTCCAATGCAGCCCCGGCCAGGCCCAGGCCCCTTGGACTGGGCCACAGGAGGACACAGAGGAGGGTCCCGGCCCCCACGGTCGCGTTGCCGGCAGTTCTCCAAGGGCTTGGGCGTTTTCCAGAGGTAGGAGATGGAGGGGACTGATTTCTTCAGCGCCCCACAAACCACGCCACCCCACCCATGGGACACATCCCTAGAGAGAGAGAGAGACGCCCCATACACTCGCTCCCCTCCCCCATGCGCTGTGCCCCAGCCCGGGCCCGGGGGAATAGGCGGCAGCCCACCCACAGGGTGGGGGGCACAGCTGAAAGGGGTTGTCGGGGATGGCGGCCCCTGCCTGGGGTCAAAGGGCGGGCGACCCGCGCGTGCGCAATCGGCGGCGGCGGCGGCGGCGGCGGCGGCGGCGGCGGCCACGAGCTGGGGGTGGGCCAGGCGAGGAGAGGAAGGGGGCTGGAAGGTCTCCACCTTGGCGAGTCCAGCCGTGGAGGCGCATCTTGTGTGAGTGTGAGTGAGTGAGTGTGAGTGTGTGTGTGTGTGTGTGTGTGTGTGTATAGAGAGACAGCCCCCCACCCCGGCCCGCCGCTCCCTGCCCGCCCCGCCCCGCCTGTCACCCCCGTCCCTTGGAGCCCGCCGGACCCGGCCGGTGAACTCAACAGGCCCGGCCCGGTGCGGGTCAGCGCCGGCGCGGGGCCTGGGGCGGGGGGAGGAGGCGGCGGGGAAGCGCAGAGAGGCTCGGCTTCTTGAGCGGGGCAGGGGCGCCCTCCGCCGTCTAGGGCCACACCACCCTGAACGCGCCCGATCTCGTCTGGTCTCGGAAGCTAAGCAGGGTCGGGCCTGGTTAGTACTTGGATGGGAGACCGCCTGGGAATACCGGGTGCCGTAGGCTTCTTCTTTTTTTTTTTTTTGTTTTGCCTCTTGTTCTGTCCCCTTTCTGGGAGCGAGTCGGCGGCCCGGGGTGGGGGTCACCCCCACCCTCAGCGCCCGCCGCGGTGCCTGGCGCCCCAGCCCGCACCGTGGGGCCTCCTCTTGTCCCAAGCCGCGACACCGCCGTCACGCGGCAGCATGCGTGGCTTCTGGACTGTCAGGTCTCAGACCAAAGGTCTGCTCTGTGGGAACCGACACGCTGGAGGAAACCTTGAGAGTCTGAGAGGGGAGGGAGTTCCAGAAGAAGGCCAGGATGTCATTTTGAGGGAGTATGTGACCAGAACTCGTCCCGTTGCTTTTGGGGTTCTATGGGCTACACGTAGGAATCTTTGGTGGTGGCACCTGATGTTGGGGGATCCGGAGTCACACCCAGACCTGCTCCACAGGCCTCCTTTTACTTTTCTCTTCGGATTCATTATGTTTAAAAAGTGTCTCTTATCTCTATGATTGCATTTTCTTTTCTCTCTCTTTTCAAGCAGATGATGGGAGTCCAAGTATTAAGGTGACATGTGTTGCCCGTGCCCCCCTCCCCCCTGTGTTCTTATTCATTTACCTCTGATGTAGTTCCAGCGTATTGTGGGGTTACCAATGTTAAGGTCGGGTACGTTGCCCTCTCCCAGCCTCCCCCCTCGGGTCAGAGCCTCAAGTGCGCCCATCCCCCAGTCGGTGCGCACCCACCCCGTTCCTAATGGAGGTGTATGCCCATCCCCTCCCCCCACCCGCCCGACACCCACCCGATGAAGGTGATTCCTCTGTGTCCACTTAGGTGTCCATCGGTTCGTACCCATTTGCTGGTGAGCGCGAGCACGTGGTGCTCGTGTGTCCATTCTTGGGCTACCTGGCTTACTGGAACGGGTTCCAGCTCTGGCCAGGAGAACCACGAGAGGTGCCCTCTCACCGCTGCTCCTCCTAGCTGAATAGCACTCCGTGGTGTCCACGCGCCACATTTCATTTACGCACTCGTGGGTCGATGGGCACTCGGGTCGCTTCCAGGTCTTTGCGATTGTGACTTGTGCCCTGACTCTAACCCTAACCCTTACCCAGCCCGTCTCCTCCTCGGCCCCTGCCTGACTGACTCCTTCCCGCCCGGCCTGTCACCTGTCACCGTCCTCTGCCCCTGCCTGACACGCTCCTTCCCGCCCGGGCCGTCACCGTCCTCGGCCCCTGCCTGACGGGGCTCCTCCGTCGCCTGGGCCTTCCAAGGGCTTGGTGTGGACGCTGGTTCCAGGACGCCCTCCCAGGAACCCGGTAGCAGGGCGGCCGCAGCGTCTCGCGCCACCCAACCGTCCGCCGGCCGGCGGCCGGCGCTAAGTGGCCTGCGGGGGACGTGCCCCCACTGTGGGGCGGGCGCCCAACCTGGTGTCTTCTCTGAGGCCCCGTGGCTGCTTTTCCCCCCCGCAAGGGGAGAGCCGCGGAGGTGGGGACCGCCTCCTCGTGGGGACGTACACCCAGCTCTCCACGTCGGATTCCGGGGCTCTCTGTCCTGCCAGAAGGCCCAGCTGGCCTGCGGGTCCTTAGAGTGGCAAAAACATCCGAAAACTGAGATTGAGGGTCCGGTGGTTGTCTGCACTTTTGTGCTGGGCACCCCAGGGAGGCCCGGGGGCTGGCTGGACAACGCGGTCTGCTGGGCAGGGGGGGGGGTTTGGAGGAGCAACTGATGCCCTTTGCACTTTGGGTAGCAAGTGTCTGAGGTGTCTCTGAGCCCTGCGCCATGTCGGGGGGTGGGGTGGGGGGGTGGGAGGTCGGGGGGTGTGGAGGAGCAGGAGGAGGAGGAGGAGGAGGTGGGAAGGGCCGTGGCCTGCAGTCGTGTTCCCGGGGTGGCTTCTTCCACAGGCTGCTTGGCCTGGGCTCCCTGCACCTGGGCCTTTGGAGGACTGGCCCTGTGCTTGCCAACGCTTCCCCTGCAGGGACCCAGAGCTGGGAGGTTGCATCTCTCAGCCCTGGGTCGGGCAGAGCCCCAGCGGGCCATGCCCACAACCTCTCTCAGCACGGGTCCCCCAGAAGGCTCCTTTGGGACCAGGATTCTCTTGCGGGTGACTCTTTAAGGTCTGGCCCCTGGATGGAGGGGCACCAGGAGTAGAGGAGCAGGAAGGGGAAGGGGGTGGCCATGCGAGGGGACACTTTCAGGCCAAGTCCCAGCTTCAGCCTGATCCTCCTGGGAACCCCGGGGTGTACGTCACACCTCCTGGTTGTCCCGCTCTGAGACAAGGGCTCTGAGACAAGGAGCCGGGCTTCGCATTCCCCCAGCAGCCAGTCGTGGGCTGAGGACACCTGGGGCGTTGGGAACTCCCTGGCTTCTCCTTGGCTTAACATCTGGAGCTGCTTGTGAATCGTGCCACCACACACACCCGAGTGCAGGTGTCTTCTGCACAGACTGCGGGCCTCGCTCTTCTGAATGCCGCTAGCTCGCCACCCACCCACGGGTGAACCTGGTCAGGGTACTTTCTCTCGGGGGCAGACTCTCATCCTGGCGGGCTACCGGTGTTTCTGTTTGCTCGTTTCTTTCTTCCATTTCGGGAAAGGCTTCCTTACTGGGTGTGGAAATCTCCTATGCCTTTCCTCGCCTATTCTGTCAGCTTTAAAATTCTCTTTCAGTTGCCACCCTCACAGATGGATTAGGAAACTCTTTCCGGTGCACTCATTAGTGAAATGACCTCAATGAAGCTGGAATCCAATATCTAATCGCCGATTTTTAGCGAGTCCACACGCCAGGGTGGTCGGGGTCTAATGCAGCCCCGGCCAGGCCCAGGCCCCTTGGACTGGGCCACAGGAGGACCCAGAGGAGGTTCCCGGCCCCCACGGTCGCGTTGCCGGCAGTTCTCCAAGGGCTTGGGCGTTTTCCAGAGGTAGGAGATGGAGGGGACTGATTTCTTCAGCGCCCCACAAACCACGCCACCCCACCCATGGGACACATCCCTAGAGAGAGAGAGAGACGCCCCATACACTCGCTCCCCTCCCCCATGCGCTGTGCCCCAGCCCGGCCCGGGGGAATAGGCGGCAGCCCACCCACAGGGTGGGGGGCGCAGCTGAAAGGGGTTGTGGGGATGGCGGGCCCTGCCAGGGGTCAAAGGGCGGGCGACCCGCGCGTGCGCAATCGGCGGCGGCGGCGGCGGCGGCGGCGGCGGCGGCGGCGGCCACGAGCTGGGGGTGGGCCAGGCGAGGAGAGGAAGGGGGCTGGAAGGTCTCCACCTTGGCGAGTCCAGCCGTGGAGGCGCATCTTGTGTGAGTGTGAGTGTGTGTGTGTGTGTGTGTGTGTGTGTGTGTATAGAGAGACAGCCCCCCACCCCGGCCCGCCGCTCCCTGCCCGCCCCGCCCCGCCCCGCCCCGCTGTCACCCCCGTCCCTCGGAGCCCGCCGGACCCGGCCGGTGAACTCAACAGGCCCGGCCCGGTGCGGGTCAGCGCCGGCGCGGGGCCTTGGGCGGGGGGAGGAGGCGGCGGGGAAGCGCAGAGAGGCTCGGCTTCTTGAGCGGGGCAGGGGCGCCCTCCGCCGTCTAGGGCCACACCACCCTGAACGCGCCCGATCTCGTCTGGTCTCGGAAGCTAAGCAGGGTCGGGCCTGGTTAGTACTTGGATGGGAGACCGCCTGGGAATACCGGGTGCCGTAGGCTTCTTCTTTTTTTTTTTTTTGTTTTGCCTCTTGTTCTGTCCCCTTTCTGGGAGCGAGTCGGCGGCCCGGGGTGGGGGTCACCCCCACCCTCAGCGCCCGCCGCGGTGCCTGGCGCCCCAGCCCGCACCGTGGGGCCTCCTCTTGTCCCAAGCCGCGACACCGCCGTCACGCGGCAGCATGCGTGGCTTCTGGACTGTCAGGTCTCAGACCAAAGGTCTGCTCTGTGGGAACCGACACGCTGGAGGAAACCTTGAGAGTCTGAGAGGGGAGGGAGTTCCAGAAGAAGGCCAGGATGTCATTTTGAGGGAGTATGTGACCAGAACTCGTCCCGTTGCTTTTGGGGTTCTATGGGCTACACGTAGGAATCTTTGGTGGTGGCACCTGATGTTGGGGGATCCGGAGTCACACCCAGACCTGCTCCACAGGCCTCCTTTTACTTTTCTCTTCGGATTCATTATGTTTAAAAAGTGTCTCTTATCTCTATGATTGCATTTTCTTTTCTCTCTCTTTTCAAGCAGATGATGGGAGTCCAAGTATTAAGGTGACATGTGTTGCCCGTGCCCCCCTCCCCCCTGTGTTCTTATTCATTTACCTCTGATGTAGTTCCAGCGTATTGTGGGGTTACCAATGTTAAGGTCGGGTACGTTGCCCTCTCCCAGCCTCCCCCCTCGGGTCAGAGCCTCAAGTGCGCCCATCCCCCAGTCGGTGCGCACCCACCCCGTTCCTAATGGAGGTGTATGCCCATCCCCTCCCCCCACCCGCCCGACACCCACCCGATGAAGGTGATTCCTCTGTGTCCACTTAGGTGTCCATCGGTTCGTACCCATTTGCTGGTGAGCGCGAGCACGTGGTGCTCGTGTGTCCATTCTTGGGCTACCTGGCTTACTGGAACGGGTTCCAGCTCTGGCCAGGAGAACCACGAGAGGTGCCCTCTCACCGCTGCTCCTCCTAGCTGAATAGCACTCCGTGGTGTCCACGCGCCACATTTCATTTACGCACTCGTGGGTCGATGGGCACTCGGGTCGCTTCCAGGTCTTTGCGATTGTGACTTGTGCCCTGACTCTAACCCTAACCCTTACCCAGCCCGTCTCCTCCTCGGCCCCTGCCTGACTGACTCCTTCCCGCCCGGCCTGTCACCTGTCACCGTCCTCTGCCCCTGCCTGACACGCTCCTCCCCGCCCGGGCCGTCACCGTCCTCGGCCCCTGCCTGACGGGGCTCCTCCGTCGCCTGGGCCTTCCAAGGGCTTGGTGTGGACGCTGGTTCCAGGACGCCCTCCCAGGAACCCGGTAGCAGGGCGGCCGCAGCGTCTCGCGCCACCCAACCGTCCGCCGGCCGGCGGCCGGCGCTAAGTGGCCTGCGGGGGACGTGCCCCCACTGTGGGGCGGGCGCCCAACCTGGTGTCTTCTCTGAGGCCCCGTGGCTGCTTTTCCCCCCCGCAAGGGGAGAGCCGCGGAGGTGGGGACCGCCTCCTCGTGGGGACGTACACCCAGCTCTCCACGTCGGATTCCGGGGCTCTCTGTCCTGCCAGAAGGCCCAGCTGGCCTGCGGGTCCTTAGAGTGGCAAAAACATCCGAAAACTGAGATTGAGGGTCCGGTGGTTGTCTGCACTTTTGTGCTGGGCACCCCAGGGAGGCCCGGGGGCTGGCTGGACAACGCGGTCTGCTGGGCAGGGGGGGGGGTTTGGAGGAGCAACTGATGCCCTTTGCACTTTGGGTAGCAAGTGTCTGAGGTGTCTCTGAGCCCTGCGCCATGTCGGGGGGTGGGGTGGGGGGGTGGGAGGTCGGGGGGTGTGGAGGAGCAGGAGGAGGAAGAGGAGGAGGTGGGAAGGGCCGTGGCCTGCAGTCGTGTTCCCGGGGTGGCTTCTTCCACAGGCTGCTTGGCCTGGGCTCCCTGCACCTGGGCCTTTGGAGGACTGGCCCTGTGCTTGCCAACGCTTCCCCTGCAGGGACCCAGAGCTGGGAGGTTGCATCTCTCAGCCCTGGGTCGGGCAGAGCCCCAGCGGGCCATGCCCACAACCTCTCTCAGCACGGGTCCCCCAGAAGGCTCCTTTGGGACCAGGATTCTCTTGCGGGTGACTCTTTAAGGTCTGGCCCCTGGATGGAGGGGCACCAGGAGTAGAGGAGCAGGAAGGGGAAGGGGGTGGCCATGCGAGGGGACACTTTCAGGCCAAGTCCCAGCTTCAGCCTGATCCTCCTGGGAACCCCGGGGTGTACGTCACACCTCCTGGTTGTCCCGCTCTGAGACAAGGGCTCTGAGACAAGGAGCCGGGCTTCGCATTCCCCCAGCAGCCAGTCGTGGGCTGAGGACACCTGGGGCGTTGGGAACTCCCTGGCTTCTCCTTGGCTTAACATCTGGAGCTGCTTGTGAATCGTGCCGCCACACACACCCGAGTGCAGGTGTCTTCTGCACAGACTGCGGGCCTCGCTCTTCTGAATGCCGCTAGCTCGCCACCCACCCACGGGTGAACCTGGTCAGGGTACTTTCTCTCGGGGGCAGACTCTCATCCTGGCGGGCTACCGGTGTTTCTGTTTGCTCGTTTCTTTCTTCCATTTCGGGAAAGGCTTCCTTACTGGGTGTGGAAATCTCCTATGCCTTTCCTCGCCTATTCTGTCAGCTTTAAAATTCTCTTTCAGTTGCCACCCTCACAGATGGATTAGGAAACTCTTTCCGGTGCACTCATTAGTGAAATGACCTCAATGAAGCTGGAATCCAATATCTAATCGCCGATTTTTAGCGAGTCCACACGCCAGGGTGGTCGGGGTCCAATGCAGCCCCGGCCAGGCCCAGGCCCCTTGGACTGGGCCACAGGAGGACACAGAGGAGGGTCCCGGCCCCCACGGTCGCGTTGCCGGCAGTTCTCCAAGGGCTTGGGCGTTTTCCAGAGGTAGGAGATGGAGGGGACTGATTTCTTCAGCGCCCCACAAACCACGCCACCCCACCCATGGGACACATCCCTAGAGAGAGAGAGAGACGCCCCATACACTCGCTCCCCTCCCCCATGCGCTGTGCCCCAGCCCGGGCCCGGGGGAATAGGCGGCAGCCCACCCACAGGGTGGGGGGCGCAGCTGAAAGGGGTTGTCGGGGATGGCGGCCCCTGCCTGGGGTCAAAGGGCGGGCGACCCGCGCGTGCGCAATCGGCGGCGGCGGCGGCGGCGGCGGCGGCGGCGGCCACGAGCTGGGGGTGGGCCAGGCGAGGAGAGGAAGGGGGCTGGAAGGTCTCCACCTTGGCGAGTCCAGCCGTGGAGGCGCATCTTGTGTGAGTGTGAGTGAGTGAGTGTGAGTGTGTGTGTGTGTGTGTGTGTGTGTGTATAGAGAGACAGCCCCCCACCCCGGCCCGCCGCTCCCTGCCCGCCCCGCCCCGCCTGTCACCCCGGTCCCTCGGAGCCCGCCGGACCCGGCCGGTGAACTCAACAGGCCCGGCCCGGTGCGGGTCAGCGCCGGCGCGGGGCCTGGGGCGGGGGGAGGAGGCGGCGGGGAAGCGCAGAGAGGCTCGGCTTCTTGAGCGGGGCAGGGGCGCCCTCCGCCGTCTAGGGCCACACCACCCTGAACGCGCCCGATCTCGTCTGGTCTCGGAAGCTAAGCAGGGTCGGGCCTGGTTAGTACTTGGATGGGAGACCGCCTGGGAATACCGGGTGCCGTAGGCTTCTTCTTTTTTTTTTTTTTGTTTTGCCTCTTGTTCTGTCCCCTTTCTGGGAGCGAGTCGGCGGCCCGGGGTGGGGGTCACCCCCACCCTCAGCGCCCGCCGCGGTGCCTGGCGCCCCAGCCCGCACCGTGGGGCCTCCTCTTGTCCCAAGCCGCGACACCGCCGTCACGCGGCAGCATGCGTGGCTTCTGGACTGTCAGGTCTCAGACCAAAGGTCTGCTCTGTGGGAACCGACACGCTGGAGGAAACCTTGAGAGTCTGAGAGGGGAGGGAGTTCCAGAAGAAGGCCAGGATGTCATTTTGAGGGAGTATGTGACCAGAACTCGTCCCGTTGCTTTTGGGGTTCTATGGGCTACACGTAGGAATCTTTGGTGGTGGCACCTGATGTTGGGGGATCCGGAGTCACACCCAGACCTGCTCCACAGGCCTCCTTTTACTTTTCTCTTCGGATTCATTATGTTTAAAAAGTGTCTCTTATCTCTATGATTGCATTTTCTTTTCTCTCTCTTTTCAAGCAGATGATGGGAGTCCAAGTATTAAGGTGACATGTGTTGCCCGTGCCCCCCTCCCCCCTGTGTTCTTATTCATTTACCTCTGATGTTGTTCCAGCGTATTGTGGGGGTACCAATGTTAAGGTCGGGTACGTTGCCCTCTCCCAGCCTCCCCCCTCGGGTCAGAGCCTCAAGTGCGCCCATCCCCCAGTCGGTGCGCACCCACCCCGTTCCTAATGGAGGTGTATGCCCATCCCCTCCCCCCACCCGCCCGACACCCACCCGATGAAGGTGATTCCTCTGTGTCCACTTAGGTGTCCATCGGTTCGTACCCATTTGCTGGTGAGCGCGAGCACGTGGTGCTCGTGTGTCCATTCTTGGGCTACCTGGCTTACTGGAACGGGTTCCAGCTCTGGCCAGGAGAACCACGAGAGGTGCCCTCTCACCGCTGCTCCTCCTAGCTGAATAGCACTCCGTGGTGTCCACGCGCCACATTTCATTTACGCACTCGTGGGTCGATGGGCACTCGGGTCGCTTCCAGGTCTTTGCGATTGTGACTTGTGCCCTGACTCTAACCCTAACCCTTACCCAGCCCGTCTCATCCTCGGCCCCTGCCTGACTGACTCCTTCCCGCCCGGCCTGTCACCTGTCACCGTCCTCTGCCCCTGCCTGACACGCTCCTCCCCGCCCGGGGCCGTCACCGTCCTCGGCCCCTGCCTGACGGGGCTCCTCCGTCGCCTGGGCCTTCCAAGGGCTTGGTGTGGACGCTGGTTCCAGGACGCCCTCCCAGGAACCCGGTAGCAGGGCGGCCGCAGCGTCTCGCGCCACCCAACCGTCCGCCGGCCGGCGGCCGGCGCTAAGTGGCCTGCGGGGGACGTGCCCCCACTGTGGGGCGGGCGCCCAGCCTGGTGTCTTCTCTGAGGCCCCGTGGCTGCTTTTCCCCCCCGCAAGGGGAGAGCCGCGGAGGTGGGGACCGCCTCCTCGTGGGGACGTACACCCAGCTCTCCACGTCGGATTCCGGGGCTCTCTGTCCTGCCAGAAGGCCCAGCTGGCCTGCGGGTCCTTAGAGTGGCAAAAACATCCGAAAACTGAGATTGAGGGTCCGGTGGTTGTCTGCACTTTTGTGCTGGGCACCCCAGGGAGGCCCGGGGGCTGGCTGGACAACGCGGTCTGCTGGGCAGGGGGGGGGTTTGGAGGAGCAACTGATGCCCTTTGCACTTTGGGTAGCAAGTGTCTGAGGTGTCTCTGAGCCCTGCGCCATGTCGGGGGGTGGGGTGGGGGGGTGGGAGGTCGGGGGGTGTGGAGGAGCAGGAGGAGGAGGAGGAGGAGGTGGGAAGGGCCGTGGCCTGCAGTCGTGTTCCCGGGGTGGCTTCTTCCACAGGCTGCTTGGCCTGGGCTCCCTGCACCTGGGCCTTTGGAGGACTGGCCCTGTGCTTGCCAACGCTTCCCCTGCAGGGACCCAGAGCTGGGAGGTTGCATCTCTCAGCCCTGGGTCGGGCAGAGCCCCAGCGGGCCATGCCCACAACCTCTCTCAGCACGGGTCCCCCAGAAGGCTCCTTTGGGACCAGGATTCTCTTGCGGGTGACTCTTTAAGGTCTGGCCCCTGGATGGAGGGGCACCAGGAGTAGAGGAGCAGGAAGGGGAAGGGGGTGGCCATGCGAGGGGACACTTTCAGGCCAAGTCCCAGCTTCAGCCTGATCCTCCTGGGAACCCCGGGGTGTACGTCACACCTCCTGGTTGTCCCGCTCTGAGACAAGGGCTCTGAGACAAGGAGCCGGGCTTCGCATTCCCCCAGCAGCCAGTCGTGGGCTGAGGACACCTGGGGCGTTGGGAACTCCCTGGCTTCTCCTTGGCTTAACATCTGGAGCTGCTTGTGAATCGTGCCGCCACACACACCCGAGTGCAGGTGTCTTCTGCACAGACTGCGGGCCTCGCTCTTCTGAATGCCGCTAGCTCGCCACCCACCCACGGGTGAACCTGGTCAGGGTACTTTCTCTCGGGGGCAGACTCTGATCCTGGCGGGCTACCGGTGTTTCTGTTTGCTCGTTTCTTTCTTCCATTTCGGGAAAGGCTTCCTTACTGGGTGTGGAAATCTCCTATGCCTTTCCTCGCCTATTCTGTCAGCTTTAAAATTCTCTTTCAGTTGCCACCCTCACAGATGGATTAGGAAACTCTTTCCGGTGCACTCATTAGTGAAATGACCTCAATGAAGCTGGAATCCAATATCTAATCGCCGATTTTTAGCGAGTCCACACGCCAGGGTGGTCGGGGTCCAATGCAGCCCCGGCCAGGCCCAGGCCCCTTGGACTGGGCCACAGGAGGACACAGAGGAGGGTCCCGGCCCCCACGGTCGCGTTGCCGGCAGTTCTCCAAGGGCTTGGGCGTTTTCCAGAGGTAGGAGATGGAGGGGACTGATTTCTTCAGCGCCCCACAAACCACGCCACCCCACCCATGGGACACATCCCTAGAGAGAGAGAGAGACGCCCCATACACTCGCTCCCCTCCCCCATGCGCTGTGCCCCAGCCCGGGCCCGGGGGAATAGGCGGCAGCCCACCCACAGGGTGGGGGGCACAGCTGAAAGGGGTTGTCGGGGATGGCGGCCCCTGCCTGGGGTCAAAGGGCGGGCGACCCGCGCGTGCGCAATCGGCGGCGGCGGCGGCGGCGGCGGCGGCGGCGGCGGCCACGAGCTGGGGGTGGGCCAGGCGAGGAGAGGAAGGGGGCTGGAAGGTCTCCACCTTGGCGAGTCCAGCCGTGGAGGCGCATCTTGTGTGAGTGTGAGTGAGTGAGTGTGAGTGTGTGTGTGTGTGTGTGTGTGTGTGTATAGAGAGACAGCCCCCCACCCCGGCCCGCCGCTCCCTGCCCGCCCCGCCCCGCCTGTCACCCCCGTCCCTTGGAGCCCGCCGGACCCGGCCGGTGAACTCAACAGGCCCGGCCCGGTGCGGGTCAGCGCCGGCGCGGGGCCTGGGGCGGGGGGAGGAGGCGGCGGGGAAGCGCAGAGAGGCTCGGCTTCTTGAGCGGGGCAGGGGCGCCCTCCGCCGTCTAGGGCCACACCACCCTGAACGCGCCCGATCTCGTCTGGTCTCGGAAGCTAAGCAGGGTCGGGCCTGGTTAGTACTTGGATGGGAGACCGCCTGGGAATACCGGGTGCCGTAGGCTTCTTCTTTTTTTTTTTTTTGTTTTGCCTCTTGTTCTGTCCCCTTTCTGGGAGCGAGTCGGCGGCCCGGGGTGGGGGTCACCCCCACCCTCAGCGCCCGCCGCGGTGCCTGGCGCCCCAGCCCGCACCGTGGGGCCTCCTCTTGTCCCAAGCCGCGACACCGCCGTCACGCGGCAGCATGCGTGGCTTCTGGACTGTCAGGTCTCAGACCAAAGGTCTGCTCTGTGGGAACCGACACGCTGGAGGAAACCTTGAGAGTCTGAGAGGGGAGGGAGTTCCAGAAGAAGGCCAGGATGTCATTTTGAGGGAGTATGTGACCAGAACTCGTCCCGTTGCTTTTGGGGTTCTATGGGCTACACGTAGGAATCTTTGGTGGTGGCACCTGATGTTGGGGGATCCGGAGTCACACCCAGACCTGCTCCACAGGCCTCCTTTTACTTTTCTCTTCGGATTCATTATGTTTAAAAAGTGTCTCTTATCTCTATGATTGCATTTTCTTTTCTCTCTCTTTTCAAGCAGATGATGGGAGTCCAAGTATTAAGGTGACATGTGTTGCCCGTGCCCCCCTCCCCCCTGTGTTCTTATTCATTTACCTCTGATGTAGTTCCAGCGTATTGTGGGGTTACCAATGTTAAGGTCGGGTACGTTGCCCTCTCCCAGCCTCCCCCCTCGGGTCAGAGCCTCAAGTGCGCCCATCCCCCAGTCGGTGCGCACCCACCCCGTTCCTAATGGAGGTGTATGCCCATCCCCTCCCCCCACCCGCCCGACACCCACCCGATGAAGGTGATTCCTCTGTGTCCACTTAGGTGTCCATCGGTTCGTACCCATTTGCTGGTGAGCGCGAGCACGTGGTGCTCGTGTGTCCATTCTTGGGCTACCTGGCTTACTGGAACGGGTTCCAGCTCTGGCCAGGAGAACCACGAGAGGTGCCCTCTCACCGCTGCTCCTCCTAGCTGAATAGCACTCCGTGGTGTCCACGCGCCACATTTCATTTACGCACTCGTGGGTCGATGGGCACTCGGGTCGCTTCCAGGTCTTTGCGATTGTGACTTGTGCCCTGACTCTAACCCTAACCCTTACCCAGCCCGTCTCCTCCTCGGCCCCTGCCTGACTGACTCCTTCCCGCCCGGCCTGTCACCTGTCACCGTCCTCTGCCCCTGCCTGACACGCTCCTCCCCGCCCGGGCCGTCACCGTCCTCGGCCCCTGCCTGACGGGGCTCCTCCGTCGCCTGGGCCTTCCAAGGGCTTGGTGTGGACGCTGGTTCCAGGACGCCCTCCCAGGAACCCGGTAGCAGGGCGGCCGCAGCGTCTCGCGCCACCCAACCGTCCGCCGGCCGGCGGCCGGCGCTAAGTGGCCTGCGGGGGACGTGCCCCCACTGTGGGGCGGGCGCCCAACCTGGTGTCTTCTCTGAGGCCCCGTGGCTGCTTTTCCCCCCCGCAAGGGGAGAGCCGCGGAGGTGGGGACCGCCTCCTCGTGGGGACGTACACCCAGCTCTCCACGTCGGATTCCGGGGCTCTCTGTCCTGCCAGAAGGCCCAGCTGGCCTGCGGGTCCTTAGAGTGGCAAAAACATCCGAAAACTGAGATTGAGGGTCCGGTGGTTGTCTGCACTTTTGTGCTGGGCACCCCAGGGAGGCCCGGGGGCTGGCTGGACAACGCGGTCTGCTGGGCAGGGGGGGGGGTTTGGAGGAGCAACTGATGCCCTTTGCACTTTGGGTAGCAAGTGTCTGAGGTGTCTCTGAGCCCTGCGCCATGTCGGGGGGTGGGGTGGGGGGGTGGGAGGTCGGGGGGTGTGGAGGAGCAGGAGGAGGAGGAGGAGGAGGTGGGAAGGGCCGTGGCCTGCAGTCGTGTTCCCGGGGTGGCTTCTTCCACAGGCTGCTTGGCCTGGGCTCCCTGCACCTGGGCCTTTGGAGGACTGGCCCTGTGCTTGCCAACGCTTCCCCTGCAGGGACCCAGAGCTGGGAGGTTGCATCTCTCAGCCCTGGGTCGGGCAGAGCCCCAGCGGGCCATGCCCACAACCTCTCTCAGCACGGGTCCCCCAGAAGGCTCCTTTGGGACCAGGATTCTCTTGCGGGTGACTCTTTAAGGTCTGGCCCCTGGATGGAGGGGCACCAGGAGTAGAGGAGCAGGAAGGGGAAGGGGGTGGCCATGCGAGGGGACACTTTCAGGCCAAGTCCCAGCTTCAGCCTGATCCTCCTGGGAACCCCGGGGTGTACGTCACACCTCCTGGTTGTCCCGCTCTGAGACAAGGGCTCTGAGACAAGGAGCCGGGCTTCGCATTCCCCCAGCAGCCAGTCGTGGGCTGAGGACACCTGGGGCGTTGGGAACTCCCTGGCTTCTCCTTGGCTTAACATCTGGAGCTGCTTGTGAATCGTGCCACCACACACACCCGAGTGCAGGTGTCTTCTGCACAGACTGCGGGCCTCGCTCTTCTGAATGCCGCTAGCTCGCCACCCACCCACGGGTGAACCTGGTCAGGGTACTTTCTCTCGGGGGCAGACTCTCATCCTGGCGGGCTACCGGTGTTTCTGTTTGCTCGTTTCTTTCTTCCATTTCGGGAAAGGCTTCCTTACTGGGTGTGGAAATCTCCTATGCCTTTCCTCGCCTATTCTGTCAGCTTTAAAATTCTCTTTCAGTTGCCACCCTCACAGATGGATTAGGAAACTCTTTCCGGTGCACTCATTAGTGAAATGACCTCAATGAAGCTGGAATCCAATATCTAATCGCCGATTTTTAGCGAGTCCACACGCCAGGGTGGTCGGGGTCTAATGCAGCCCCGGCCAGGCCCAGGCCCCTTGGACTGGGCCACAGGAGGACCCAGAGGAGGTTCCCGGCCCCCACGGTCGCGTTGCCGGCAGTTCTCCAAGGGCTTGGGCGTTTTCCAGAGGTAGGAGATGGAGGGGACTGATTTCTTCAGCGCCCCACAAACCACGCCACCCCACCCATGGGACACATCCCTAGAGAGAGAGAGAGACGCCCCATACACTCGCTCCCCTCCCCCATGCGCTGTGCCCCAGCCCGGCCCGGGGGAATAGGCGGCAGCCCACCCACAGGGTGGGGGGCGCAGCTGAAAGGGGTTGTGGGGATGGCGGGCCCTGCCAGGGGTCAAAGGGCGGGCGACCCGCGCGTGCGCAATCGGCGGCGGCGGCGGCGGCGGCGGCGGCGGCGGCGGCGGCCACGAGCTGGGGGTGGGCCAGGCGAGGAGAGGAAGGGGGCTGGAAGGTCTCCACCTTGGCGAGTCCAGCCGTGGAGGCGCATCTTGTGTGAGTGTGAGTGTGTGTGTGTGTGTGTGTGTGTGTGTGTGTATAGAGAGACAGCCCCCCACCCCGGCCCGCCGCTCCCTGCCCGCCCCGCCCCGCCCCGCCCCGCTGTCACCCCCGTCCCTCGGAGCCCGCCGGACCCGGCCGGTGAACTCAACAGGCCCGGCCCGGTGCGGGTCAGCGCCGGCGCGGGGCCTTGGGCGGGGGGAGGAGGCGGCGGGGAAGCGCAGAGAGGCTCGGCTTCTTGAGCGGGGCAGGGGCGCCCTCCGCCGTCTAGGGCCACACCACCCTGAACGCGCCCGATCTCGTCTGGTCTCGGAAGCTAAGCAGGGTCGGGCCTGGTTAGTACTTGGATGGGAGACCGCCTGGGAATACCGGGTGCCGTAGGCTTCTTCTTTTTTTTTTTTTTGTTTTGCCTCTTGTTCTGTCCCCTTTCTGGGAGCGAGTCGGCGGCCCGGGGTGGGGGTCACCCCCACCCTCAGCGCCCGCCGCGGTGCCTGGCGCCCCAGCCCGCACCGTGGGGCCTCCTCTTGTCCCAAGCCGCGACACCGCCGTCACGCGGCAGCATGCGTGGCTTCTGGACTGTCAGGTCTCAGACCAAAGGTCTGCTCTGTGGGAACCGACACGCTGGAGGAAACCTTGAGAGTCTGAGAGGGGAGGGAGTTCCAGAAGAAGGCCAGGATGTCATTTTGAGGGAGTATGTGACCAGAACTCGTCCCGTTGCTTTTGGGGTTCTATGGGCTACACGTAGGAATCTTTGGTGGTGGCACCTGATGTTGGGGGATCCGGAGTCACACCCAGACCTGCTCCACAGGCCTCCTTTTACTTTTCTCTTCGGATTCATTATGTTTAAAAAGTGTCTCTTATCTCTATGATTGCATTTTCTTTTCTCTCTCTTTTCAAGCAGATGATGGGAGTCCAAGTATTAAGGTGACATGTGTTGCCCGTGCCCCCCTCCCCCCTGTGTTCTTATTCATTTACCTCTGATGTAGTTCCAGCGTATTGTGGGGTTACCAATGTTAAGGTCGGGTACGTTGCCCTCTCCCAGCCTCCCCCCTCGGGTCAGAGCCTCAAGTGCGCCCATCCCCCAGTCGGTGCGCACCCACCCCGTTCCTAATGGAGGTGTATGCCCATCCCCTCCCCCCACCCGCCCGACACCCACCCGATGAAGGTGATTCCTCTGTGTCCACTTAGGTGTCCATCGGTTCGTACCCATTTGCTGGTGAGCGCGAGCACGTGGTGCTCGTGTGTCCATTCTTGGGCTACCTGGCTTACTGGAACGGGTTCCAGCTCTGGCCAGGAGAACCACGAGAGGTGCCCTCTCACCGCTGCTCCTCCTAGCTGAATAGCACTCCGTGGTGTCCACGCGCCACATTTCATTTACGCACTCGTGGGTCGATGGGCACTCGGGTCGCTTCCAGGTCTTTGCGATTGTGACTTGTGCCCTGACTCTAACCCTAACCCTTACCCAGCCCGTCTCCTCCTCGGCCCCTGCCTGACTGACTCCTTCCCGCCCGGCCTGTCACCTGTCACCGTCCTCTGCCCCTGCCTGACACGCTCCTCCCCGCCCGGGCCGTCACCGTCCTCGGCCCCTGCCTGACGGGGCTCCTCCGTCGCCTGGGCCTTCCAAGGGCTTGGTGTGGACGCTGGTTCCAGGACGCCCTCCCAGGAACCCGGTAGCAGGGCGGCCGCAGCGTCTCGCGCCACCCAACCGTCCGCCGGCCGGCGGCCGGCGCTAAGTGGCCTGCGGGGGACGTGCCCCCACTGTGGGGCGGGCGCCCAACCTGGTGTCTTCTCTGAGGCCCCGTGGCTGCTTTTCCCCCCCGCAAGGGGAGAGCCGCGGAGGTGGGGACCGCCTCCTCGTGGGGACGTACACCCAGCTCTCCACGTCGGATTCCGGGGCTCTCTGTCCTGCCAGAAGGCCCAGCTGGCCTGCGGGTCCTTAGAGTGGCAAAAACATCCGAAAACTGAGATTGAGGGTCCGGTGGTTGTCTGCACTTTTGTGCTGGGCACCCCAGGGAGGCCCGGGGGCTGGCTGGACAACGCGGTCTGCTGGGCAGGGGGGGGGGTTTGGAGGAGCAACTGATGCCCTTTGCACTTTGGGTAGCAAGTGTCTGAGGTGTCTCTGAGCCCTGCGCCATGTCGGGGGGTGGGGTGGGGGGGTGGGAGGTCGGGGGGTGTGGAGGAGCAGGAGGAGGAAGAGGAGGAGGTGGGAAGGGCCGTGGCCTGCAGTCGTGTTCCCGGGGTGGCTTCTTCCACAGGCTGCTTGGCCTGGGCTCCCTGCACCTGGGCCTTTGGAGGACTGGCCCTGTGCTTGCCAACGCTTCCCCTGCAGGGACCCAGAGCTGGGAGGTTGCATCTCTCAGCCCTGGGTCGGGCAGAGCCCCAGCGGGCCATGCCCACAACCTCTCTCAGCACGGGTCCCCCAGAAGGCTCCTTTGGGACCAGGATTCTCTTGCGGGTGACTCTTTAAGGTCTGGCCCCTGGATGGAGGGGCACCAGGAGTAGAGGAGCAGGAAGGGGAAGGGGGTGGCCATGCGAGGGGACACTTTCAGGCCAAGTCCCAGCTTCAGCCTGATCCTCCTGGGAACCCCGGGGTGTACGTCACACCTCCTGGTTGTCCCGCTCTGAGACAAGGGCTCTGAGACAAGGAGCCGGGCTTCGCATTCCCCCAGCAGCCAGTCGTGGGCTGAGGACACCTGGGGCGTTGGGAACTCCCTGGCTTCTCCTTGGCTTAACATCTGGAGCTGCTTGTGAATCGTGCCGCCACACACACCCGAGTGCAGGTGTCTTCTGCACAGACTGCGGGCCTCGCTCTTCTGAATGCCGCTAGCTCGCCACCCACCCACGGGTGAACCTGGTCAGGGTACTTTCTCTCGGGGGCAGACTCTCATCCTGGCGGGCTACCGGTGTTTCTGTTTGCTCGTTTCTTTCTTCCATTTCGGGAAAGGCTTCCTTACTGGGTGTGGAAATCTCCTATGCCTTTCCTCGCCTATTCTGTCAGCTTTAAAATTCTCTTTCAGTTGCCACCCTCACAGATGGATTAGGAAACTCTTTCCGGTGCACTCATTAGTGAAATGACCTCAATGAAGCTGGAATCCAATATCTAATCGCCGATTTTTAGCGAGTCCACACGCCAGGGTGGTCGGGGTCCAATGCAGCCCCGGCCAGGCCCAGGCCCCTTGGACTGGGCCACAGGAGGACACAGAGGAGGGTCCCGGCCCCCACGGTCGCGTTGCCGGCAGTTCTCCAAGGGCTTGGGCGTTTTCCAGAGGTAGGAGATGGAGGGGACTGATTTCTTCAGCGCCCCACAAACCACGCCACCCCACCCATGGGACACATCCCTAGAGAGAGAGAGAGACGCCCCATACACTCGCTCCCCTCCCCCATGCGCTGTGCCCCAGCCCGGGCCCGGGGGAATAGGCGGCAGCCCACCCACAGGGTGGGGGGCGCAGCTGAAAGGGGTTGTCGGGGATGGCGGCCCCTGCCTGGGGTCAAAGGGCGGGCGACCCGCGCGTGCGCAATCGGCGGCGGCGGCGGCGGCGGCGGCGGCGGCGGCCACGAGCTGGGGGTGGGCCAGGCGAGGAGAGGAAGGGGGCTGGAAGGTCTCCACCTTGGCGAGTCCAGCCGTGGAGGCGCATCTTGTGTGAGTGTGAGTGAGTGAGTGTGAGTGTGTGTGTGTGTGTGTGTGTGTGTGTATAGAGAGACAGCCCCCCACCCCGGCCCGCCGCTCCCTGCCCGCCCCGCCCCGCCTGTCACCCCGGTCCCTCGGAGCCCGCCGGACCCGGCCGGTGAACTCAACAGGCCCGGCCCGGTGCGGGTCAGCGCCGGCGCGGGGCCTGGGGCGGGGGGAGGAGGCGGCGGGGAAGCGCAGAGAGGCTCGGCTTCTTGAGCGGGGCAGGGGCGCCCTCCGCCGTCTAGGGCCACACCACCCTGAACGCGCCCGATCTCGTCTGGTCTCGGAAGCTAAGCAGGGTCGGGCCTGGTTAGTACTTGGATGGGAGACCGCCTGGGAATACCGGGTGCCGTAGGCTTCTTCTTTTTTTTTTTTTTGTTTTGCCTCTTGTTCTGTCCCCTTTCTGGGAGCGAGTCGGCGGCCCGGGGTGGGGGTCACCCCCACCCTCAGCGCCCGCCGCGGTGCCTGGCGCCCCAGCCCGCACCGTGGGGCCTCCTCTTGTCCCAAGCCGCGACACCGCCGTCACGCGGCAGCATGCGTGGCTTCTGGACTGTCAGGTCTCAGACCAAAGGTCTGCTCTGTGGGAACCGACACGCTGGAGGAAACCTTGAGAGTCTGAGAGGGGAGGGAGTTCCAGAAGAAGGCCAGGATGTCATTTTGAGGGAGTATGTGACCAGAACTCGTCCCGTTGCTTTTGGGGTTCTATGGGCTACACGTAGGAATCTTTGGTGGTGGCACCTGATGTTGGGGGATCCGGAGTCACACCCAGACCTGCTCCACAGGCCTCCTTTTACTTTTCTCTTCGGATTCATTATGTTTAAAAAGTGTCTCTTATCTCTATGATTGCATTTTCTTTTCTCTCTCTTTTCAAGCAGATGATGGGAGTCCAAGTATTAAGGTGACATGTGTTGCCCGTGCCCCCCTCCCCCCTGTGTTCTTATTCATTTACCTCTGATGTTGTTCCAGCGTATTGTGGGGGTACCAATGTTAAGGTCGGGTACGTTGCCCTCTCCCAGCCTCCCCCCTCGGGTCAGAGCCTCAAGTGCGCCCATCCCCCAGTCGGTGCGCACCCACCCCGTTCCTAATGGAGGTGTATGCCCATCCCCTCCCCCCACCCGCCCGACACCCACCCGATGAAGGTGATTCCTCTGTGTCCACTTAGGTGTCCATCGGTTCGTACCCATTTGCTGGTGAGCGCGAGCACGTGGTGCTCGTGTGTCCATTCTTGGGCTACCTGGCTTACTGGAACGGGTTCCAGCTCTGGCCAGGAGAACCACGAGAGGTGCCCTCTCACCGCTGCTCCTCCTAGCTGAATAGCACTCCGTGGTGTCCACGCGCCACATTTCATTTACGCACTCGTGGGTCGATGGGCACTCGGGTCGCTTCCAGGTCTTTGCGATTGTGACTTGTGCCCTGACTCTAACCCTAACCCTTACCCAGCCCGTCTCATCCTCGGCCCCTGCCTGACTGACTCCTTCCCGCCCGGCCTGTCACCTGTCACCGTCCTCTGCCCCTGCCTGACACGCTCCTCCCCGCCCGGGGCCGTCACCGTCCTCGGCCCCTGCCTGACGGGGCTCCTCCGTCGCCTGGGCCTTCCAAGGGCTTGGTGTGGACGCTGGTTCCAGGACGCCCTCCCAGGAACCCGGTAGCAGGGCGGCCGCAGCGTCTCGCGCCACCCAACCGTCCGCCGGCCGGCGGCCGGCGCTAAGTGGCCTGCGGGGGACGTGCCCCCACTGTGGGGCGGGCGCCCAGCCTGGTGTCTTCTCTGAGGCCCCGTGGCTGCTTTTCCCCCCCGCAAGGGGAGAGCCGCGGAGGTGGGGACCGCCTCCTCGTGGGGACGTACACCCAGCTCTCCACGTCGGATTCCGGGGCTCTCTGTCCTGCCAGAAGGCCCAGCTGGCCTGCGGGTCCTTAGAGTGGCAAAAACATCCGAAAACTGAGATTGAGGGTCCGGTGGTTGTCTGCACTTTTGTGCTGGGCACCCCAGGGAGGCCCGGGGGCTGGCTGGACAACGCGGTCTGCTGGGCAGGGGGGGGGTTTGGAGGAGCAACTGATGCCCTTTGCACTTTGGGTAGCAAGTGTCTGAGGTGTCTCTGAGCCCTGCGCCATGTCGGGGGGTGGGGTGGGGGGGTGGGAGGTCGGGGGGTGTGGAGGAGCAGGAGGAGGAGGAGGAGGAGGTGGGAAGGGCCGTGGCCTGCAGTCGTGTTCCCGGGGTGGCTTCTTCCACAGGCTGCTTGGCCTGGGCTCCCTGCACCTGGGCCTTTGGAGGACTGGCCCTGTGCTTGCCAACGCTTCCCCTGCAGGGACCCAGAGCTGGGAGGTTGCATCTCTCAGCCCTGGGTCGGGCAGAGCCCCAGCGGGCCATGCCCACAACCTCTCTCAGCACGGGTCCCCCAGAAGGCTCCTTTGGGACCAGGATTCTCTTGCGGGTGACTCTTTAAGGTCTGGCCCCTGGATGGAGGGGCACCAGGAGTAGAGGAGCAGGAAGGGGAAGGGGGTGGCCATGCGAGGGGACACTTTCAGGCCAAGTCCCAGCTTCAGCCTGATCCTCCTGGGAACCCCGGGGTGTACGTCACACCTCCTGGTTGTCCCGCTCTGAGACAAGGGCTCTGAGACAAGGAGCCGGGCTTCGCATTCCCCCAGCAGCCAGTCGTGGGCTGAGGACACCTGGGGCGTTGGGAACTCCCTGGCTTCTCCTTGGCTTAACATCTGGAGCTGCTTGTGAATCGTGCCGCCACACACACCCGAGTGCAGGTGTCTTCTGCACAGACTGCGGGCCTCGCTCTTCTGAATGCCGCTAGCTCGCCACCCACCCACGGGTGAACCTGGTCAGGGTACTTTCTCTCGGGGGCAGACTCTCATCCTGGCGGGCTACCGGTGTTTCTGTTTGCTCGTTTCTTTCTTCCATTTCGGGAAAGGCTTCCTTACTGGGTGTGGAAATCTCCTATGCCTTTCCTCGCCTATTCTGTCAGCTTTAAAATTCTCTTTCAGTTGCCACCCTCACAGATGGATTAGGAAACTCTTTCCGGTGCACTCATTAGTGAAATGACCTCAATGAAGCTGGAATCCAATATCTAATCGCCGATTTTTAGCGAGTCCACACGCCAGGGTGGTCGGGGTCCAATGCAGCCCCGGCCAGGCCCAGGCCCCTTGGACTGGGCCACAGGAGGACACAGAGGAGGGTCCCGGCCCCCACGGTCGCGTTGCCGGCAGTTCTCCAAGGGCTTGGGCGTTTTCCAGAGGTAGGAGATGGAGGGGACTGATTTCTTCAGCGCCCCACAAACCACGCCACCCCACCCATGGGACACATCCCTAGAGAGAGAGAGAGACGCCCCATACACTCGCTCCCCTCCCCCATGCGCTGTGCCCCAGCCCGGGCCCGGGGGAATAGGCGGCAGCCCACCCACAGGGTGGGGGGCACAGCTGAAAGGGGTTGTCGGGGATGGCGGCCCCTGCCTGGGGTCAAAGGGCGGGCGACCCGCGCGTGCGCAATCGGCGGCGGCGGCGGCGGCGGCGGCGGCGGCGGCGGCCACGAGCTGGGGGTGGGCCAGGCGAGGAGAGGAAGGGGGCTGGAAGGTCTCCACCTTGGCGAGTCCAGCCGTGGAGGCGCATCTTGTGTGAGTGTGAGTGAGTGAGTGTGAGTGTGTGTGTGTGTGTGTGTGTGTGTGTATAGAGAGACAGCCCCCCACCCCGGCCCGCCGCTCCCTGCCCGCCCCGCCCCGCCTGTCACCCCCGTCCCTTGGAGCCCGCCGGACCCGGCCGGTGAACTCAACAGGCCCGGCCCGGTGCGGGTCAGCGCCGGCGCGGGGCCTGGGGCGGGGGGAGGAGGCGGCGGGGAAGCGCAGAGAGGCTCGGCTTCTTGAGCGGGGCAGGGGCGCCCTCCGCCGTCTAGGGCCACACCACCCTGAACGCGCCCGATCTCGTCTGGTCTCGGAAGCTAAGCAGGGTCGGGCCTGGTTAGTACTTGGATGGGAGACCGCCTGGGAATACCGGGTGCCGTAGGCTTCTTCTTTTTTTTTTTTTTGTTTTGCCTCTTGTTCTGTCCCCTTTCTGGGAGCGAGTCGGCGGCCCGGGGTGGGGGTCACCCCCACCCTCAGCGCCCGCCGCGGTGCCTGGCGCCCCAGCCCGCACCGTGGGGCCTCCTCTTGTCCCAAGCCGCGACACCGCCGTCACGCGGCAGCATGCGTGGCTTCTGGACTGTCAGGTCTCAGACCAAAGGTCTGCTCTGTGGGAACCGACACGCTGGAGGAAACCTTGAGAGTCTGAGAGGGGAGGGAGTTCCAGAAGAAGGCCAGGATGTCATTTTGAGGGAGTATGTGACCAGAACTCGTCCCGTTGCTTTTGGGGTTCTATGGGCTACACGTAGGAATCTTTGGTGGTGGCACCTGATGTTGGGGGATCCGGAGTCACACCCAGACCTGCTCCACAGGCCTCCTTTTACTTTTCTCTTCGGATTCATTATGTTTAAAAAGTGTCTCTTATCTCTATGATTGCATTTTCTTTTCTCTCTCTTTTCAAGCAGATGATGGGAGTCCAAGTATTAAGGTGACATGTGTTGCCCGTGCCCCCCTCCCCCCTGTGTTCTTATTCATTTACCTCTGATGTAGTTCCAGCGTATTGTGGGGTTACCAATGTTAAGGTCGGGTACGTTGCCCTCTCCCAGCCTCCCCCCTCGGGTCAGAGCCTCAAGTGCGCCCATCCCCCAGTCGGTGCGCACCCACCCCGTTCCTAATGGAGGTGTATGCCCATCCCCTCCCCCCACCCGCCCGACACCCACCCGATGAAGGTGATTCCTCTGTGTCCACTTAGGTGTCCATCGGTTCGTACCCATTTGCTGGTGAGCGCGAGCACGTGGTGCTCGTGTGTCCATTCTTGGGCTACCTGGCTTACTGGAACGGGTTCCAGCTCTGGCCAGGAGAACCACG
This sequence comes from Microcebus murinus, assembly GCF_040939455.1. Taxonomy (NCBI): domain Eukaryota; kingdom Metazoa; phylum Chordata; class Mammalia; order Primates; family Cheirogaleidae; genus Microcebus; species Microcebus murinus. Next base: position 58,210 of record NW_027438965.1, on the reverse strand, counting down.
AGAGGTGCCCTCTCACCGCTGCTCCTCCTAGCTGAATAGCACTCCGTGGTGTCCACGCGCCACATTTCATTTACGCACTCGTGGGTCGATGGGCACTCGGGTCGCTTCCAGGTCTTTGCGATTGTGACTTGTGCCCTGACTCTAACCCTAACCCTTACCCAGCCCGTCTCCTCCTCGGCCCCTGCCTGACTGACTCCTTCCCGCCCGGCCTGTCACCTGTCACCGTCCTCTGCCCCTGCCTGACACGCTCCTCCCCGCCCGGGCCGTCACCGTCCTCGGCCCCTGCCTGACGGGGCTCCTCCGTCGCCTGGGCCTTCCAAGGGCTTGGTGTGGACGCTGGTTCCAGGACGCCCTCCCAGGAACCCGGTAGCAGGGCGGCCGCAGCGTCTCGCGCCACCCAACCGTCCGCCGGCCGGCGGCCGGCGCTAAGTGGCCTGCGGGGGACGTGCCCCCACTGTGGGGCGGGCGCCCAACCTGGTGTCTTCTCTGAGGCCCCGTGGCTGCTTTTCCCCCCCGCAAGGGGAGAGCCGCGGAGGTGGGGACCGCCTCCTCGTGGGGACGTACACCCAGCTCTCCACGTCGGATTCCGGGGCTCTCTGTCCTGCCAGAAGGCCCAGCTGGCCTGCGGGTCCTTAGAGTGGCAAAAACATCCGAAAACTGAGATTGAGGGTCCGGTGGTTGTCTGCACTTTTGTGCTGGGCACCCCAGGGAGGCCCGGGGGCTGGCTGGACAACGCGGTCTGCTGGGCAGGGGGGGGGGTTTGGAGGAGCAACTGATGCCCTTTGCACTTTGGGTAGCAAGTGTCTGAGGTGTCTCTGAGCCCTGCGCCATGTCGGGGGGTGGGGTGGGGGGGTGGGAGGTCGGGGGGTGTGGAGGAGCAGGAGGAGGAGGAGGAGGAGGTGGGAAGGGCCGTGGCCTGCAGTCGTGTTCCCGGGGTGGCTTCTTCCACAGGCTGCTTGGCCTGGGCTCCCTGCACCTGGGCCTTTGGAGGACTGGCCCTGTGCTTGCCAACGCTTCCCCTGCAGGGACCCAGAGCTGGGAGGTTGCATCTCTCAGCCCTGGGTCGGGCAGAGCCCCAGCGGGCCATGCCCACAACCTCTCTCAGCACGGGTCCCCCAGAAGGCTCCTTTGGGACCAGGATTCTCTTGCGGGTGACTCTTTAAGGTCTGGCCCCTGGATGGAGGGGCACCAGGAGTAGAGGAGCAGGAAGGGGAAGGGGGTGGCCATGCGAGGGGACACTTTCAGGCCAAGTCCCAGCTTCAGCCTGATCCTCCTGGGAACCCCGGGGTGTACGTCACACCTCCTGGTTGTCCCGCTCTGAGACAAGGGCTCTGAGACAAGGAGCCGGGCTTCGCATTCCCCCAGCAGCCAGTCGTGGGCTGAGGACACCTGGGGCGTTGGGAACTCCCTGGCTTCTCCTTGGCTTAACATCTGGAGCTGCTTGTGAATCGTGCCACCACACACACCCGAGTGCAGGTGTCTTCTGCACAGACTGCGGGCCTCGCTCTTCTGAATGCCGCTAGCTCGCCACCCACCCACGGGTGAACCTGGTCAGGGTACTTTCTCTCGGGGGCAGACTCTCATCCTGGCGGGCTACCGGTGTTTCTGTTTGCTCGTTTCTTTCTTCCATTTCGGGAAAGGCTTCCTTACTGGGTGTGGAAATCTCCTATGCCTTTCCTCGCCTATTCTGTCAGCTTTAAAATTCTCTTTCAGTTGCCACCCTCACAGATGGATTAGGAAACTCTTTCCGGTGCACTCATTAGTGAAATGACCTCAATGAAGCTGGAATCCAATATCTAATCGCCGATTTTTAGCGAGTCCACACGCCAGGGTGGTCGGGGTCTAATGCAGCCCCGGCCAGGCCCAGGCCCCTTGGACTGGGCCACAGGAGGACCCAGAGGAGGTTCCCGGCCCCCACGGTCGCGTTGCCGGCAGTTCTCCAAGGGCTTGGGCGTTTTCCAGAGGTAGGAGATGGAGGGGACTGATTTCTTCAGCGCCCCACAAACCACGCCACCCCACCCATGGGACACATCCCTAGAGAGAGAGAGAGACGCCCCATACACTCGCTCCCCTCCCCCATGCGCTGTGCCCCAGCCCGGCCCGGGGGAATAGGCGGCAGCCCACCCACAGGGTGGGGGGCGCAGCTGAAAGGGGTTGTGGGGATGGCGGGCCCTGCCAGGGGTCAAAGGGCGGGCGACCCGCGCGTGCGCAATCGGCGGCGGCGGCGGCGGCGGCGGCGGCGGCGGCGGCGGCCACGAGCTGGGGGTGGGCCAGGCGAGGAGAGGAAGGGGGCTGGAAGGTCTCCACCTTGGCGAGTCCAGCCGTGGAGGCGCATCTTGTGTGAGTGTGAGTGTGTGTGTGTGTGTGTGTGTGTGTGTGTGTATAGAGAGACAGCCCCCCACCCCGGCCCGCCGCTCCCTGCCCGCCCCGCCCCGCCCCGCCCCGCTGTCACCCCCGTCCCTCGGAGCCCGCCGGACCCGGCCGGTGAACTCAACAGGCCCGGCCCGGTGCGGGTCAGCGCCGGCGCGGGGCCTTGGGCGGGGGGAGGAGGCGGCGGGGAAGCGCAGAGAGGCTCGGCTTCTTGAGCGGGGCAGGGGCGCCCTCCGCCGTCTAGGGCCACACCACCCTGAACGCGCCCGATCTCGTCTGGTCTCGGAAGCTAAGCAGGGTCGGGCCTGGTTAGTACTTGGATGGGAGACCGCCTGGGAATACCGGGTGCCGTAGGCTTCTTCTTTTTTTTTTTTTTGTTTTGCCTCTTGTTCTGTCCCCTTTCTGGGAGCGAGTCGGCGGCCCGGGGTGGGGGTCACCCCCACCCTCAGCGCCCGCCGCGGTGCCTGGCGCCCCAGCCCGCACCGTGGGGCCTCCTCTTGTCCCAAGCCGCGACACCGCCGTCACGCGGCAGCATGCGTGGCTTCTGGACTGTCAGGTCTCAGACCAAAGGTCTGCTCTGTGGGAACCGACACGCTGGAGGAAACCTTGAGAGTCTGAGAGGGGAGGGAGTTCCAGAAGAAGGCCAGGATGTCATTTTGAGGGAGTATGTGACCAGAACTCGTCCCGTTGCTTTTGGGGTTCTATGGGCTACACGTAGGAATCTTTGGTGGTGGCACCTGATGTTGGGGGATCCGGAGTCACACCCAGACCTGCTCCACAGGCCTCCTTTTACTTTTCTCTTCGGATTCATTATGTTTAAAAAGTGTCTCTTATCTCTATGATTGCATTTTCTTTTCTCTCTCTTTTCAAGCAGATGATGGGAGTCCAAGTATTAAGGTGACATGTGTTGCCCGTGCCCCCCTCCCCCCTGTGTTCTTATTCATTTACCTCTGATGTAGTTCCAGCGTATTGTGGGGTTACCAATGTTAAGGTCGGGTACGTTGCCCTCTCCCAGCCTCCCCCCTCGGGTCAGAGCCTCAAGTGCGCCCATCCCCCAGTCGGTGCGCACCCACCCCGTTCCTAATGGAGGTGTATGCCCATCCCCTCCCCCCACCCGCCCGACACCCACCCGATGAAGGTGATTCCTCTGTGTCCACTTAGGTGTCCATCGGTTCGTACCCATTTGCTGGTGAGCGCGAGCACGTGGTGCTCGTGTGTCCATTCTTGGGCTACCTGGCTTACTGGAACGGGTTCCAGCTCTGGCCAGGAGAACCACGAGAGGTGCCCTCTCACCGCTGCTCCTCCTAGCTGAATAGCACTCCGTGGTGTCCACGCGCCACATTTCATTTACGCACTCGTGGGTCGATGGGCACTCGGGTCGCTTCCAGGTCTTTGCGATTGTGACTTGTGCCCTGACTCTAACCCTAACCCTTACCCAGCCCGTCTCCTCCTCGGCCCCTGCCTGACTGACTCCTTCCCGCCCGGCCTGTCACCTGTCACCGTCCTCTGCCCCTGCCTGACACGCTCCTCCCCGCCCGGGCCGTCACCGTCCTCGGCCCCTGCCTGACGGGGCTCCTCCGTCGCCTGGGCCTTCCAAGGGCTTGGTGTGGACGCTGGTTCCAGGACGCCCTCCCAGGAACCCGGTAGCAGGGCGGCCGCAGCGTCTCGCGCCACCCAACCGTCCGCCGGCCGGCGGCCGGCGCTAAGTGGCCTGCGGGGGACGTGCCCCCACTGTGGGGCGGGCGCCCAACCTGGTGTCTTCTCTGAGGCCCCGTGGCTGCTTTTCCCCCCCGCAAGGGGAGAGCCGCGGAGGTGGGGACCGCCTCCTCGTGGGGACGTACACCCAGCTCTCCACGTCGGATTCCGGGGCTCTCTGTCCTGCCAGAAGGCCCAGCTGGCCTGCGGGTCCTTAGAGTGGCAAAAACATCCGAAAACTGAGATTGAGGGTCCGGTGGTTGTCTGCACTTTTGTGCTGGGCACCCCAGGGAGGCCCGGGGGCTGGCTGGACAACGCGGTCTGCTGGGCAGGGGGGGGGGTTTGGAGGAGCAACTGATGCCCTTTGCACTTTGGGTAGCAAGTGTCTGAGGTGTCTCTGAGCCCTGCGCCATGTCGGGGGGTGGGGTGGGGGGGTGGGAGGTCGGGGGGTGTGGAGGAGCAGGAGGAGGAAGAGGAGGAGGTGGGAAGGGCCGTGGCCTGCAGTCGTGTTCCCGGGGTGGCTTCTTCCACAGGCTGCTTGGCCTGGGCTCCCTGCACCTGGGCCTTTGGAGGACTGGCCCTGTGCTTGCCAACGCTTCCCCTGCAGGGACCCAGAGCTGGGAGGTTGCATCTCTCAGCCCTGGGTCGGGCAGAGCCCCAGCGGGCCATGCCCACAACCTCTCTCAGCACGGGTCCCCCAGAAGGCTCCTTTGGGACCAGGATTCTCTTGCGGGTGACTCTTTAAGGTCTGGCCCCTGGATGGAGGGGCACCAGGAGTAGAGGAGCAGGAAGGGGAAGGGGGTGGCCATGCGAGGGGACACTTTCAGGCCAAGTCCCAGCTTCAGCCTGATCCTCCTGGGAACCCCGGGGTGTACGTCACACCTCCTGGTTGTCCCGCTCTGAGACAAGGGCTCTGAGACAAGGAGCCGGGCTTCGCATTCCCCCAGCAGCCAGTCGTGGGCTGAGGACACCTGGGGCGTTGGGAACTCCCTGGCTTCTCCTTGGCTTAACATCTGGAGCTGCTTGTGAATCGTGCCGCCACACACACCCGAGTGCAGGTGTCTTCTGCACAGACTGCGGGCCTCGCTCTTCTGAATGCCGCTAGCTCGCCACCCACCCACGGGTGAACCTGGTCAGGGTACTTTCTCTCGGGGGCAGACTCTCATCCTGGCGGGCTACCGGTGTTTCTGTTTGCTCGTTTCTTTCTTCCATTTCGGGAAAGGCTTCCTTACTGGGTGTGGAAATCTCCTATGCCTTTCCTCGCCTATTCTGTCAGCTTTAAAATTCTCTTTCAGTTGCCACCCTCACAGATGGATTAGGAAACTCTTTCCGGTGCACTCATTAGTGAAATGACCTCAATGAAGCTGGAATCCAATATCTAATCGCCGATTTTTAGCGAGTCCACACGCCAGGGTGGTCGGGGTCTAATGCAGCCCCGGCCAGGCCCAGGCCCCTTGGACTGGGCCACAGGAGGACCCAGAGGAGGTTCCCGGCCCCCACGGTCGCGTTGCCGGCAGTTCTCCAAGGGCTTGGGCGTTTTCCAGAGGTAGGAGATGGAGGGGACTGATTTCTTCAGCGCCCCACAAACCACGCCACCCCACCCATGGGACACATCCCTAGAGAGAGAGAGAGACGCCCCATACACTCGCTCCCCTCCCCCATGCGCTGTGCCCCAGCCCGGGCCCGGGGGAATAGGCGGCAGCCCACCCACAGGGTGGGGGGCGCAGCTGAAAGGGGTTGTGGGGATGGCGGGCCCTGCCAGGGGTCAAAGGGCGGGCGACCCGCGCGTGCGCAATCGGCGGCGGCGGCGGCGGCGGCGGCGGCGGCGGCGGCGACGGCCACGAGCTGGGGGTGGGCCAGGCGAGGAGAGGAAGGGGGCTGGAAGGTCTCCACCTTGGCGAGTCCAGCCGTGGAGGCGCATCTTGTGTGAGTGTGAGTGAGTGAGTGTGAGTGTGTGTGTGTGTGTGTGTGTATAGAGAGACAGCCCCCCACCCCGGCCCGCCGCTCCCTGCCCGCCCCGCCCCGCCTGTCACCCCCGTCCCTCGGAGCCCGCCGGACCCGGCCGGTGAACTCAACAGGCCCGGCCCGGTGCGGGTCAGCGCCGGCGCGGGGCCTGGGGCGGGGGGAGGAGGCGGCGGGGAAGCGCAGAGAGGCTCGGCTTCTTGAGCGGGGCAGGGGCGCCCTCCGCCGTCTAGGGCCACACCACCCTGAACGCGCCCGATCTCGTCTGGTCTCGGAAGCTAAGCAGGGTCGGGCCTGGTTAGTACTTGGATGGGAGACCGCCTGGGAATACCGGGTGCCGTAGGCTTCTTCTTTTTTTTTTTTTTGTTTTGCCTCTTGTTCTGTCCCCTTTCTGGGAGCGAGTCGGCGGCCCGGGGTGGGGGTCACCCCCACCCTCAGCGCCCGCCGCGGTGCCTGGCGCCCCAGCCCGCACCGTGGGGCCTCCTCTTGTCCCAAGCCGCGACACCGCCGTCACGCGGCAGCATGCGTGGCTTCTGGACTGTCAGGTCTCAGACCAAAGGTCTGCTCTGTGGGAACCGACACGCTGGAGGAAACCTTGAGAGTCTGAGAGGGGAGGGAGTTCCAGAAGAAGGCCAGGATGTCATTTTGAGGGAGTATGTGACCAGAACTCGTCCCGTTGCTTTTGGGGTTCTATGGGCTACACGTAGGAATCTTTGGTGGTGGCACCTGATGTTGGGGGATCCGGAGTCACACCCAGACCTGCTCCACAGGCCTCCTTTTACTTTTCTCTTCGGATTCATTATGTTTAAAAAGTGTCTCTTATCTCTATGATTGCATTTTCTTTTCTCTCTCTTTTCAAGCAGATGATGGGAGTCCAAGTATTAAGGTGACATGTGTTGCCCGTGCCCCCCTCCCCCCTGTGTTCTTATTCATTTACCTCTGATGTTGTTCCAGCGTATTGTGGGGTTACCAATGTTAAGGTCGGGTACGTTGCCCTCTCCCAGCCTCCCCCCTCGGGTCAGAGCCTCAAGTGCGCCCATCCCCCAGTCGGTGCGCACCCACCCCGTTCCTAATGGAGGTGTATGCCCATCCCCTCCCCCCACCCGCCCGACACCCACCCGATGAAGGTGATTCCTCTGTGTCCACTTAGGTGTCCATCGGTTCGTACCCATTTGCTGGTGAGCGCGAGCACGTGGTGCTCGTGTGTCCATTCTTGGGCTACCTGGCTTACTGGAACGGGTTCCAGCTCTGGCCAGGAGAACCACGAGAGGTGCCCTCTCACCGCTGCTCCTCCTAGCTGAATAGCACTCCGTGGTGTCCACGCGCCACATTTCATTTACGCACTCGTGGGTCGATGGGCACTCGGGTCGCTTCCAGGTCTTTGCGATTGTGACTTGTGCCCTGACTCTAACCCTAACCCTTACCCAGCCCGTCTCCTCCTCGGCCCCTGCCTGACTGACTCCTTCCCGCCCGGCCTGTCACCTGTCACCGTCCTCTGCCCCTGCCTGACACGCTCCTCCCCGCCCGGGGCCGTCACCGTCCTCGGCCCCTGCCTGACGGGGCTCCTCCGTCGCCTGGGCCTTCCAAGGGCTTGGTGTGGACGCTGGTTCCAGGACGCCCTCCCAGGAACCCGGTAGCAGGGCGGCCGCAGCGTCTCGCGCCACCCAACCGTCCGCCGGCCGGCGGCCGGCGCTAAGTGGCCTGCGGGGGACGTGCCCCCACTGTGGGGCGGGCGCCCAACCTGGTGTCTTCTCTGAGGCCCCGTGGCTGCTTTTCCCCCCCGCAAGGGGAGAGCCGCGGAGGTGGGGACCGCCTCCTCGTGGGGACGTACACCCAGCTCTCCACGTCGGATTCCGGGGCTCTCTGTCCTGCCAGAAGGCCCAGCTGGCCTGCGGGTCCTTAGAGTGGCAAAAACATCCGAAAACTGAGATTGAGGGTCCGGTGGTTGTCTGCACTTTTGTGCTGGGCACCCCAGGGAGGCCCGGGGGCTGGCTGGACAACGCGGTCTGCTGGGCAGGGGGGGGGGTTTGGAGGAGCAACTGATGCCCTTTGCACTTTGGGTAGCAAGTGTCTGAGGTGTCTCTGAGCCCTGCGCCATGTCGGGGGGTGGGGTGGGGCGGTGGGAGGTCGGGGGGTGTGGAGGAGCAGGAGGAGGAGGAGGAGGAGGTGGGAAGGGCCGTGGCCTGCAGTCGTGTTCCCGGGGTGGCTTCTTCCACAGGCTGCTTGGCCTGGGCTCCCTGCACCTGGGCCTTTGGAGGACTGGCCCTGTGCTTGCCAACGCTTCCCCTGCAGGGACCCAGAGCTGGGAGGTTGCATCTCTCAGCCCTGGGTCGGGCAGAGCCCCAGCGGGCCATGCCCACAACCTCTCTCAGCACGGGTCCCCCAGAAGGCTCCTTTGGGACCAGGATTCTCTTGCGGGTGACTCTTTAAGGTCTGGCCCCTGGATGGAGGGGCACCAGGAGTAGAGGAGCAGGAAGGGGAAGGGGGTGGCCATGCGAGGGGACACTTTCAGGCCAAGTCCCAGCTTCAGCCTGATCCTCCTGGGAACCCCGGGGTGTACGTCACACCTCCTGGTTGTCCCGCTCTGAGACAAGGGCTCTGAGACAAGGAGCCGGGCTTCGCATTCCCCCAGCAGCCAGTCGTGGGCTGAGGACACCTGGGGCGTTGGGAACTCCCTGGCTTCTCCTTGGCTTAACATCTGGAGCTGCTTGTGAATCGTGCCGCCACACACACCCGAGTGCAGGTGTCTTCTGCACAGACTGCGGGCCTCGCTCTTCTGAATGCCGCTAGCTCGCCACCCACCCACGGGTGAACCTGGTCAGGGTACTTATTCTCGGGGGCAGACTCTCATCCTGGCGGGCTACCGGTGTTTCTGTTTGCTCGTTTCTTTCTTCCATTTCGGGAAAGGCTTCCTTACTGGGTGTGGAAATCTCCTATGCCTTTCCTCGCCTATTCTGTCAGCTTTAAAATTCTCTTTCAGTTGCCACCCTCACAGATGGATTAGGAAACTCTTTCCGGTGCACTCATTAGTGAAATGACCTCAATGAAGCTGGAATCCAATATCTAATCGCCGATTTTTAGCGAGTCCACACGCCAGGGTGGTCGGGGTCTAATGCAGCCCCGGCCAGGCCCAGGCCCCTTGGACTGGGCCACAGGAGGACCCAGAGGAGGTTCCCGGCCCCCACGGTCGCGTTGCCGGCAGTTCTCCAAGGGCTTGGGCGTTTTCCAGAGGTAGGAGATGGAGGGGACTGATTTCTTCAGCGCCCCACAAACCACGCCACCCCACCCATGGGACACATCCCTAGAGAGAGAGAGAGACGCCCCATACACTCGCTCCCCTCCCCCATGCGCTGTGCCCCAGCCCGGCCCGGGGGAATAGGCGGCAGCCCACCCACAGGGTGGGGGGCGCAGCTGAAAGGGGTTGTGGGGATGGCGGGCCCTGCCAGGGGTCAAAGGGCGGGCGACCCGCGCGTGCGCAATCGGCGGCGGCGGCGGCGGCGGCGGCGGCGGCGGCGGCGGCGGCCACGAGCTGGGGGTGGGCCAGGCGAGGAGAGGAAGGGGGCTGGAAGGTCTCCACCTTGGCGAGTCCAGCCGTGGAGGCGCATCTTGTGTGAGTGTGAGTGTGTGTGTGTGTGTGTGTGTGTGTGTGTGTATAGAGAGACAGCCCCCCACCCCGGCCCGCCGCTCCCTGCCCGCCCCGCCCCGCCTGTCACCCCCGTCCCTCGGAGCCCGCCGGACCCGGCCGGTGAACTCAACAGGCCCGGCCCGGTGCGGGTCAGCGCCGGCGCGGGGCCTGGGGCGGGGGGAGGAGGCGGCGGGGAAGCGCAGAGAGGCTCGGCTTCTTGAGCGGGGCAGGGGCGCCCTCCGCCGTCTAGGGCCACACCACCCTGAACGCGCCCGATCTCGTCTGGTCTCGGAAGCTAAGCAGGGTCGGGCCTGGTTAGTACTTGGATGGGAGACCGCCTGGGAATACCGGGTGCCGTAGGCTTCTTCTTTTTTTTTTTTTTGTTTTGCCTCTTGTTCTGTCCCCTTTCTGGGAGCGAGTCGGCGGCCCGGGGTGGGGGTCACCCCCACCCTCAGCGCCCGCCGCGGTGCCTGGCGCCCCAGCCCGCACCGTGGGGCCTCCTCTTGTCCCAAGCCGCGACACCGCCGTCACGCGGCAGCATGCGTGGCTTCTGGACTGTCAGGTCTCAGACCAAAGGTCTGCTCTGTGGGAACCGACACGCTGGAGGAAACCTTGAGAGTCTGAGAGGGGAGGGAGTTCCAGAAGAAGGCCAGGATGTCATTTTGAGGGAGTATGTGACCAGAACTCGTCCCGTTGCTTTTGGGGTTCTATGGGCTACACGTAGGAATCTTTGGTGGTGGCACCTGATGTTGGGGGATCCGGAGTCACACCCAGACCTGCTCCACAGGCCTCCTTTTACTTTTCTCTTCGGATTCATTATGTTTAAAAAGTGTCTCTTATCTCTATGATTGCATTTTCTTTTCTCTCTCTTTTCAAGCAGATGATGGGAGTCCAAGTATTAAGGTGACATGTGTTGCCCGTGCCCCCCTCCCCCCTGTGTTCTTATTCATTTACCTCTGATGTTGTTCCAGCGTATTGTGGGGGTACCAATGTTAAGGTCGGGTACGTTGCCCTCTCCCAGCCTCCCCCCTCGGGTCAGAGCCTCAAGTGCGCCCATCCCCCAGTCGGTGCGCACCCACCCCGTTCCTAATGGAGGTGTATGCCCATCCCCTCCCCCCACCCGCCCGACACCCACCCGATGAAGGTGATTCCTCTGTGTCCACTTAGGTGTCCATCGGTTCGTACCCATTTGCTGATGAGCGCGAGCACGTGGTGCTCGTGTGTCCATTCTTGGGCTACCTGGCTTACTGGAACGGGTTCCAGCTCTGGCCAGGAGAACCACGAGAGGTGCCCTCTCACCGCTGCTCCTCCTAGCTGAATAGCACTCCGTGGTGTCCACGCGCCACATTTCATTTACGCACTCGTGGGTCGATGGGCACTCGGGTCGCTTCCAGGTCTTTGCGATTGTGACTTGTGCCCTGACTCTAACCCTAACCCTTACCCAGCCCGTCTCCTCCTCGGCCCCTGCCTGACTGACTCCTTCCCGCCCGGCCTGTCACCTGTCACCGTCCTCTGCCCCTGCCTGACACGCTCCTCCCCGCCCGGGGCCGTCACCGTCCTCGGCCCCTGCCTGACGGGGCTCCTCCGTCGCCTGGGCCTTCCAAGGGCTTGGTGTGGACGCTGGTTCCAGGACGCCCTCCCAGGAACCCGGTAGCAGGGCGGCCGCTGCGTCTCGCGCCACCCAACCGTCCGCCGGCCGGCGGCCGGCGCTAAGTGGCCTGCGGGGGACGTGCCCCCACTGTGGGGCGGGCGCCCAGCCTGGTGTCTTCTCTGAGGCCCCGTGGCTGCTTTTCCCCCCCGCAAGGGGAGAGCCGCGGAGGTGGGGACCGCCTCCTCGTGGGGACGTACACCCAGCTCTCCACGTCGGATTCCGGGGCTCTCTGTCCTGCCAGAAGGCCCAGCTGGCCTGCGGGTCCTTAGAGTGGCAAAAACATCCGAAAACTGAGATTGAGGGTCCGGTGGTTGTCTGCACTTTTGTGCTGGGCACCCCAGGGAGGCCCGGGGGCTGGCTGGACAACGCGGTCTGCTGGGCAGGGGGGGGGTTTGGAGGAGCAACTGATGCCCTTTGCACTTTGGGTAGCAAGTGTCTGAGGTGTCTCTGAGCCCTGCGCCATGTCGGGGGGTGGGGTGGGGGGGTGGGAGGTCGGGGGGGGGTGGAGGAGCAGGAGGAGGAGGAGGAGGAGGTGGGAAGGGCCGTGGCCTGCAGTCGTGTTCCCGGGGTGGCTTCTTCCACAGGCTGCTTGGCCTGGGCTCCCTGCACCTGGGCCTTTGGAGGACTGGCCCTGTGCTTGCCAACGCTTCCCCTGCTGGGACCCAGAGCTGGGAGGTTGCATCTCTCAGCCCTGGGTCGGGCAGAGCCCCAGCGGGCCATGCCCACAACCTCTCTCAGCACGGGTCCCCCAGAAGGCTCCTTTGGGACCAGGATTCTCTTGCGGGTGACTCTTTAAGGTCTGGCCCCTGGATGGAGGGGCACCAGGAGTAGAGGAGCAGGAAGGGGAAGGGGGTGGCCATGCGAGGGGACACTTTCAGGCCAAGTCCCAGCTTCAGCCTGATCCTCCTGGGAACCCCGGGGTGTACGTCACACCTCCTGGTTGTCCCGCTCTGAGACAAGGGCTCTGAGACAAGGAGCCGGGCTTCGCATTCCCCCAGCAGCCAGTCGTGGGCTGAGGACACCTGGGGCGTTGGGAACTCCCTGGCTTCTCCTTGGCTTAACATCTGGAGCTGCTTGTGAATCGTGCCGCCACACACACCCGAGTGCAGGTGTCTTCTGCACAGACTGCGGGCCTCGCTCTTCTGAATGCCGCTAGCTCGCCACCCACCCACGGGTGAACCTGGTCAGGGTACTTTCTCTCGGGGGCAGACTCTCATCCTGGCGGGCTACCGGTGTTTCTGTTTGCTCGTTTCTTTCTTCCATTTCGGGAAAGGCTTCCTTACTGGGTGTGGAAATCTCCTATGCCTTTCCTCGCCTATTCTGTCAGCTTTAAAATTCTCTTTCAGTTGCCACCCTCACAGATGGATTAGGAAACTCTTTCCGGTGCACTCATTAGTGAAATGACCTCAATGAAGCTGGAATCCAATATCTAATCGCCGATTTTTAGCGAGTCCACACGCCAGGGTGGTCGGGGTCCAATGCAGCCCCGGCCAGGCCCAGGCCCCTTGGACTGGGCCACAGGAGGACACAGAGGAGGGTCCCGGCCCCCACGGTCGCGTTGCCGGCAGTTCTCCAAGGGCTTGGGCGTTTTCCAGAGGTAGGAGATGGAGGGGACTGATTTCTTCAGCGCCCCACAAACCACGCCACCCCACCCATGGGACACATCCCTAGAGAGAGAGACGCCCCATACACTCGCTCCCCTCCCCCATGCGCTGTGCCCCAGCCCGGGCCCGGGGGAATAGGCGGCAGCCCACCCACAGGGTGGGGGGCACAGCTGAAAGGGGTTGTCAGGGATGGCGGCCCCTGCCTGGGGTCAAAGGGCGGGCGACCCGCGCGTGCGCAATCGGCGGCGGCGGCGGCGGCGGCGGCGGCGGCGGCGGCCACGAGCTGGGGGTGGGCCAGGCGAGGAGAGGAAGGGGGCTGGAAGGTCTCCACCTTGGCGAGTCCAGCCGTGGAGGCGCATCTTGTGTGAGTGTGAGTGAGTGAGTGTGAGTGTGTGTGTGTGTGTGTGTGTGTGTGTATAGAGAGACAGCCCCCCACCCCGGCCCGCCGCTCCCTGCCCGCCCCGCCCCGCCTGTCACCCCCGTCCCTCGGAGCCCGCCGGACCCGGCCGGTGAACTCAACAGGCCCGGCCCGGTGCGGGTCAGCGCCGGCGCGGGGCCTGGGGCGGGGGGAGGAGGCGGCGGGGAAGCGCAGAGAGGCTCGGCTTCTTGAGCGGGGCAGGGGCGCCCTCCGCCGTCTAGGGCCACACCACCCTGAACGCGCCCGATCTCGTCTGGTCTCGGAAGCTAAGCAGGGTCGGGCCTGGTTAGTACTTGGATGGGAGACCGCCTGGGAATACCGGGTGCCGTAGGCTTCTTCTTTTTTTTTTTTTTGTTTTGCCTCTTGTTCTGTCCCCTTTCTGGGAGCGAGTCGGCGGCCCGGGGTGGGGGTCACCCCCACCCTCAGCGCCCGCCGCGGTGCCTGGCGCCCCAGCCCGCACCGTGGGGCCTCCTCTTGTCCCAAGCCGCGACACCGCCGTCACGCGGCAGCATGCGTGGCTTCTGGACTGTCAGGTCTCAGACCAAAGGTCTGCTCTGTGGGAACCGACACGCTGGAGGAAACCTTGAGAGTCTGAGAGGGGAGGGAGTTCCAGAAGAAGGCCAGGATGTCATTTTGAGGGAGTATGTGACCAGAACTCGTCCCGTTGCTTTTGGGGTTCTATGGGCTACACGTAGGAATCTTTGGTGGTGGCACCTGATGTTGGGGGATCCGGAGTCACACCCAGTCCTGCTCCACAGGCCTCCTTTTACTTTTCTCTTCGGATTCATTATGTTTAAAAAGTGTCTCTTATCTCTATGATTGCATTTTCTTTTCTCTCTCTTTTCAAGCAGATGATGGGAGTCCAAGTATTAAGGTGACATGTGTTGCCCGTGCCCCCCTCCCCCCTGTGTTCTTATTCATTTACCTCTGATGTTGTTCCAGCGTATTGTGGGGGTACCAATGTTAAGGTCGGGTACGTTGCCCTCTCCCAGCCTCCCCCCTCGGGTCAGAGCCTCAAGTGCGCCCATCCCCCAGTCGGTGCGCACCCACCCCGTTCCTAATGGAGGTGTATGCCCATCCCCTCCCCCCACCCGCCCGACACCCACCCGATGAAGGTGATTCCTCTGTGTCCACTTAGGTGTCCATCGGTTCGTACCCATTTGCTGGTGAGCGCGAGCACGTGGTGCTCGTGTGTCCATTCTTGGGCTACCTGGCTTACTGGAACGGGTTCCAGCTCTGGCCAGGAGAACCACGAGAGGTGCCCTCTCACCGCTGCTCCTCCTAGCTGAATAGCACTCCGTGGTGTCCACGCGCCACATTTCATTTACGCACTCGTGGGTCGATGGGCACTCGGGTCGCTTCCAGGTCTTTGCGATTGTGACTTGTGCCCTGACTCTAACCCTAACCCTTACCCAGCCCGTCTCCTCCTCGGCCCCTGCCTGACTGACTCCTTCCCGCCCGGCCTGTCACCTGTCACCGTCCTCTGCCCCTGCCTGACACGCTCCTCCCCGCCCGGGCCGTCACCGTCCTCGGCCCCTGCCTGACGGGGCTCCTCCGTCGCCTGGGCCTTCCAAGGGCTTGGTGTGGACGCTGGTTCCAGGACGCCCTCCCAGGAACCCGGTAGCAGGGCGGCCGCAGCGTCTCGCGCCACCCAACCGTCCGCCGGCCGGCGGCCGGCGCTAAGTGGCCTGCGGGGGACGTGCCCCCACTGTGGGGCGGGCGCCCAGCCTGGTGTCTTCTCTGAGGCCCCGTGGCTGCTTTTCCCCCCCGCAAGGGGAGAGCCGCGGAGGTGGGGACCGCCTCCTCGTGGGGACGTACACCCAGCTCTCCACGTCGGATTCCGGGGCTCTCTGTCCTGCCAGAAGGCCCAGCTGGCCTGCGGGTCCTTAGAGTGGCAAAAACATCCGAAAACTGAGATTGAGGGTCCGGTGGTTGTCTGCACTTTTGTGCTGGGCACCCCAGGGAGGCCCGGGGGCTGGCTGGACAACGCGGTCTGCTGGGCAGGGGGGGGGTTTGGAGGAGCAACTGATGCCCTTTGCACTTTGGGTAGCAAGTGTCTGAGGTGTCTCTGAGCCCTGCGCCATGTCGGGGGGTGGGGTGGGGGGGTGGGAGGTCGGGGGGGGGGTGGAGGAGCAGGAGGAGGAGGAGGAGGAGGTGGGAAGGGCCGTGGCCTGCAGTCGTGTTCCCGGGGTGGCTTCTTCCACAGGCTGCTTGGCCTGGGCTCCCTGCACCTGGGCCTTTGGAGGACTGGCCCTGTGCTTGCCAACGCTTCCCCTGCAGGGACCCAGAGCTGGGAGGTTGCATCTCTCAGCCCTGGGTCGGGCAGAGCCCCAGCGGGCCATGCCCACAACCTCTCTCAGCACGGGTCCCCCAGAAGGCTCCTTTGGGACCAGGATTCTCTTGCGGGTGACTCTTTAAGGTCTGGCCCCTGGATGGAGGGGCACCAGGAGTAGAGGAGCAGGAAGGGGAAGGGGGTGGCCATGCGAGGGGACACTTTCAGGCCAAGTCCCAGCTTCAGCCTGATCCTCCTGGGAACCCCGGGGTGTACGTCACACCTCCTGGTTGTCCCGCTCTGAGACAAGGGCTCTGAGACAAGGAGCCGGGCTTCGCATTCCCCCAGCAGCCAGTCGTGGGCTGAGGACACCTGGGGCGTTGGGAACTCCCTGGCTTCTCCTTGGCTTAACATCTGGAGCTGCTTGTGAATCGTGCCGCCACACACACCCGAGTGCAGGTGTCTTCTGCACAGACTGCGGGCCTCGCTCTTCTGAATGCCGCTAGCTCGCCACCCACCCACGGGTGAACCTGGTCAGGGTACTTTCTCTCGGGGGCAGACTCTCATCCTGGCGGGCTACCGGTGTTTCTGTTTGCTCGTTTCTTTCTTCCATTTCGGGAAAGGCTTCCTTACTGGGTGTGGAAATCTCCTATGCCTTTCCTCGCCTATTCTGTCAGCTTTAAAATTCTCTTTCAGTTGCCACCCTCACAGATGGATTAGGAAACTCTTTCCGGTGCACTCATTAGTGAAATGACCTCAATGAAGCTGGAATCCAATATCTAATCGCCGATTTTTAGCGAGTCCACACGCCAGGGTGGTCGGGGTCCAATGCAGCCCCGGCCAGGCCCAGGCCCCTTGGACTGGGCCACAGGAGGACACAGAGGAGGGTCCCGGCCCCCACGGTCGCGTTGCCGGCAGTTCTCCAAGGGCTTGGGCGTTTTCCAGAGGTAGGAGATGGAGGGGACTGATTTCTTCAGCGCCCCACAAACCACGCCACCCCACCCATGGGACACATCCCTAGAGAGAGAGAGAGACGCCCCATACACTCGCTCCCCTCCCCCATGCGCTGTGCCCCAGCCCGGGCCCGGGGGAATAGGCGGCAGCCCACCCACAGGGTGGGGGGCGCAGCTGAAAGGGGTTGTGGGGATGGCGGCCCCTGCCTGGGGTCAAAGGGCGGGCGACCCGCGCGTGCGCAATCGGCGGCGGCGGCGGCGGCGGCGGCGGCGGCGGCGGCGGCGGCCACGAGCTGGGGGTGGGCCAGGCGAGGAGAGGAAGGGGGCTGGAAGGTCTCCACCTTGGCGAGTCCAGCCGTGGAGGCGCATCTTGTGTGAGTGTGAGTGAGTGAGTGTGAGTGTGTGTGTGTGTGTGTGTGTGTGTGTGTGTGTATAGAGAGACAGCCCCCCACCCCGGCCCGCCGCTCCCTGCCCGCCCCGCCCCGCCTGTCACCCCCGTCCCTCGGAGCCCGCCGGACCTGGCCGGTGAACTCAACAGGCCCGGCCCGGTGCGGGTCAGCGCCGGCGCGGGGCCTGGGGCGGGGGGAGGAGGCGGCGGGGAAGCGCAGAGAGGCTCGGCTTCTTGAGCGGGGCAGGGGCGCCCTCCGCCGTCTAGGGCCACACCACCCTGAACGCGCCCGATCTCGTCTGGTCTCGGAAGCTAAGCAGGGTCGGGCCTGGTTAGTACTTGGATGGGAGACCGCCTGGGAATACCGGGTGCCGTAGGCTTCTTCTTTTTTTTTTTTTTGTTTTGCCTCTTGTTCTGTCCCCTTTCTGGGAGCGAGTCGGCGGCCCGGGGTGGGGGTCACCCCCACCCTCAGCGCCCGCCGCGGTGCCTGGCGCCCCAGCCCGCACCGTGGGGCCTCCTCTTGTCCCAAGCCGCGACACCGCCGTCACGCGGCAGCATGCGTGGCTTCTGGACTGTCAGGTCTCAGACCAAAGGTCTGCTCTGTGGGAACCGACACGCTGGAGGAAACCTTGAGAGTCTGAGAGGGGAGGGAGTTCCAGAAGAAGGCCAGGATGTCATTTTGAGGGAGTATGTGACCAGAACTCGTCCCATTGCTTTTGGGGTTCTATGGGCTACACGTAGGAATCTTTGGTGGTGGCACCTGATGTTGGGGGATCCGGAGTCACACCCAGACCTGCTCCACAGGCCTCCTTTTACTTTTCTCTTCGGATTCATTATGTTTAAAAAGTGTCTCTTATCTCTATGATTGCATTTTCTTTTCTCTCTCTTTTCAAGCAGATGATGGGAGTCCAAGTATTAAGGTGACATGTGTTGCCCGTGCCCCCCTCCCCCCTGTGTTCTTATTCATTTACCTCTGATGTTGTTCCAGCGTATTGTGGGGGTACCAATGTTAAGGTCGGGTACGTTGCCCTCTCCCAGCCTCCCCCCTCGGGTCAGAGCCTCAAGTGCGCCCATCCCCCAGTCGGTGCGCACCCACCCCGTTCCTAATGGAGGTGTATGCCCATCCCCTCCCCCCACCCGCCCGACACCCACCCGATGAAGGTGATTCCTCTGTGTCCACTTAGGTGTCCATCGGTTCGTACCCATTTGCTGGTGAGCGCGAGCACGTGGTGCTCGTGTGTCCATTCTTGGGCTACCTGGCTTACTGGAACGGGTTCCAGCTCTGGCCAGGAGAACCACGAGAGGTGCCCTCTCACCGCTGCTCCTCCTAGCTGAATAGCACTCCGTGGTGTCCACGCGCCACATTTCATTTACGCACTCGTGGGTCGATGGGCACTCGGGTCGCTTCCAGGTCTTTGCGATTGTGACTTGTGCCCTGACTCTAACCCTAACCCTTACCCAGCCCGTCTCCTCCTCGGCCCCTGCCTGACTGACTCCTTCCCGCCCGGCCTGTCACCTGTCACCGTCCTCTGCCCCTGCCTGACACGCTCCTCCCCGCCCGGGCCGTCACCGTCCTCGGCCCCTGCCTGACGGGGCTCCTCCGTCGCCTGGGCCTTCCAAGGGCTTGGTGTGGACGCTGGTTCCAGGACGCCCTCCCAGGAACCCGGTAGCAGGGCGGCCGCAGCGTCTCGCGCCACCCAACCGTCCGCCGGCCGGCGGCCGGCGCTAAGTGGCCTGCGGGGGACGTGCCCCCACTGTGGGGCGGGCGCCCAGCCTGGTGTCTTCTCTGAGGCCCCGTGGCTGCTTTTCCCCCCCGCAAGGGGAGAGCCGCGGAGGTGGGGACCGCCTCCTCGTGGGGACGTACACCCAGCTCTCCACGTCGGATTCCGGGGCTCTCTGTCCTGCCAGAAGGCCCAGCTGGCCTGCGGGTCCTTAGAGTGGCAAAAACATCCGAAAACTGAGATTGAGGGTCCGGTGGTTGTCTGCACTTTTGTGCTGGGCACCCCAGGGAGGCCCGGGGGCTGGCTGGACAACGCGGTCTGCTGGGCAGGGGGGGGGTTTGGAGGAGCAACTGATGCCCTTTGCACTTTGGGTAGCAAGTGTCTGAGGTGTCTCTGAGCCCTGCGCCATGTCGGGGGGTGGGGTGGGGGGGTGGGAGGTCGGGGGGGGGGTGGAGGAGCAGGAGGAGGAGGAGGAGGAGGTGGGAAGGGCCGTGGCCTGCAGTCGTGTTCCCGGGGTGGCTTCTTCCACAGGCTGCTTGGCCTGGGCTCCCTGCACCTGGGCCTTTGGAGGACTGGCCCTGTGCTTGCCAACGCTTCCCCTGCAGGGACCCAGAGCTGGGAGGTTGCATCTCTCAGCCCTGGGTCGGGCAGAGCCCCAGCGGGCCATGCCCACAACCTCTCTCAGCACGGGTCCCCCAGAAGGCTCCTTTGGGACCAGGATTCTCTTGCGGGTGACTCTTTAAGGTCTGGCCCCTGGATGGAGGGGCACCAGGAGTAGAGGAGCAGGAAGGGGAAGGGGGTGGCCATGCGAGGGGACACTTTCAGGCCAAGTCCCAGCTTCAGCCTGATCCTCCTGGGAACCCCGGGGTGTACGTCACACCTCCTGGTTGTCCCGCTCTGAGACAAGGGCTCTGAGACAAGGAGCCGGGCTTCGCATTCCCCCAGCAGCCAGTCGTGGGCTGAGGACACCTGGGGCGTTGGGAACTCCCTGGCTTCTCCTTGGCTTAACATCTGGAGCTGCTTGTGAATCGTGCCGCCACACACACCCGAGTGCAGGTGTCTTCTGCACAGACTGCGGGCCTCGCTCTTCTGAATGCCGCTAGCTCGCCACCCACCCACGGGTGAACCTGGTCAGGGTACTTTCTCTCGGGGGCAGACTCTGATCCTGGCGGGCTACCGGTGTTTCTGTTTGCTCGTTTCTTTCTTCCATTTCGGGAAAGGCTTCCTTACTGGGTGTGGAAATCTCCTATGCCTTTCCTCGCCTATTCTGTCAGCTTTAAAATTCTCTTTCAGTTGCCACCCTCACAGATGGATTAGGAAACTCTTTCCGGTGCACTCATTAGTGAAATGACCTCAATGAAGCTGGAATCCAATATCTAATCGCCGATTTTTAGCGAGTCCACACGCCAGGGTGGTCGGGGTCCAATGCAGCCCCGGCCAGGCCCAGGCCCCTTGGACTGGGCCACAGGAGGACCCAGAGGAGGGTCCCGGCCCCCACGGTCGCGTTGCCGGCAGTTCTCCAAGGGCTTGGGCGTTTTCCAGAGGTAGGAGATGGAGGGGACTGATTTCTTCAGCGCCCCACAAACCACGCCACCCCACCCATGGGACACATCCCTAGAGAGAGAGAGAGACGCCCCATACACTCGCTCCCCTCCCCCATGCGCTGTGCCCCAGCCCGGGCCCGGGGGAATAGGCGGCAGCCCACCCACAGGGTGGGGGGCGCAGCTGAAAGGGGTTGTGGGGATGGCGGCCCCTGCCTGGGGTCAAAGGGCGGGCGACCCGCGCGTGCGCAATCGGCGGCGGCGGCGGCGGCGGCGGCGGCGGCGGCGGCGGCCACGAGCTGGGGGTGGGCCAGGCGAGGAGAGGAAGGGGGCTGGAAGGTCTCCACCTTGGCGAGTCCAGCCGTGGAGGCGCATCTTGTGTGAGTGTGAGTGAGTGAGTGTGAGTGTGTGTGTGTGTGTGTGTGTGTGTGTGTGTATAGAGAGACAGCCCCCCACCCCGGCCCGCCGCTCCCTGCCCGCCCCGCCCCGCCTGTCACCCCCGTCCCTCGGAGCCCGCCGGACCTGGCCGGTGAACTCAACAGGCCCGGCCCGGTGCGGGTCAGCGCCGGCGCGGGGCCTGGGGCGGGGGGAGGAGGCGGCGGGGAAGCGCAGAGAGGCTCGGCTTCTTGAGCGGGGCAGGGGCGCCCTCCGCCGTCTAGGGCCACACCACCCTGAACGCGCCCGATCTCGTCTGGTCTCGGAAGCTAAGCAGGGTCGGGCCTGGTTAGTACTTGGATGGGAGACCGCCTGGGAATACCGGGTGCCGTAGGCTTCTTCTTTTTTTTTTTTTTGTTTTGCCTCTTGTTCTGTCCCCTTTCTGGGAGCGAGTCGGCGGCCCGGGGTGGGGGTCACCCCCACCCTCAGCGCCCGCCGCGGTGCCTGGCGCCCCAGCCCGCACCGTGGGGCCTCCTCTTGTCCCAAGCCGCGACACCGCCGTCACGCGGCAGCATGCGTGGCTTCTGGACTGTCAGGTCTCAGACCAAAGGTCTGCTCTGTGGGAACCGACACGCTGGAGGAAACCTTGAGAGTCTGAGAGGGGAGGGAGTTCCAGAAGAAGGCCAGGATGTCATTTTGAGGGAGTATGTGACCAGAACTCGTCCCGTTGCTTTTGGGGTTCTATGGGCTACACGTAGGAATCTTTGGTGGTGGCACCTGATGTTGGGGGATCCGGAGTCACACCCAGACCTGCTCCACAGGCCTCCTTTTACTTTTCTCTTCGGATTCATTATGTTTAAAAAGTGTCTCTTATCTCTATGATTGCATTTTCTTTTCTCTCTCTTTTCAAGCAGATGATGGGAGTCCAAGTATTAAGGTGACATGTGTTGCCCGTGCCCCCCTCCCCCCTGTGTTCTTATTCATTTACCTCTGATGTTGTTCCAGCGTATTGTGGGGGTACCAATGTTAAGGTCGGGTACGTTGCCCTCTCCCAGCCTCCCCCCTCGGGTCAGAGCCTCAAGTGCGCCCATCCCCCAGTCGGTGCGCACCCACCCCGTTCCTAATGGAGGTGTATGCCCATCCCCTCCCCCCACCCGCCCGACACCCACCCGATGAAGGTGATTCCTCTGTGTCCACTTAGGTGTCCATCGGTTCGTACCCATTTGCTGGTGAGCGCGAGCACGTGGTGCTCGTGTGTCCATTCTTGGGCTACCTGGCTTACTGGAACGGGTTCCAGCTCTGGCCAGGAGAACCACGAGAGGTGCCCTCTCACCGCTGCTCCTCCTAGCTGAATAGCACTCCGTGGTGTCCACGCGCCACATTTCATTTACGCACTCGTGGGTCGATGGGCACTCGGGTCGCTTCCAGGTCTTTGCGATTGTGACTTGTGCCCTGACTCTAACCCTAACCCTTACCCAGCCCGTCTCATCCTCGGCCCCTGCCTGACTGACTCCTTCCCGCCCGGCCTGTCACCTGTCACCGTCCTCTGCCCCTGCCTGACACGCTCCTCCCCGCCCGGGGCCGTCACCGTCCTCGGCCCCTGCCTGACGGGGCTCCTCCGTCGCCTGGGCCTTCCAAGGGCTTGGTGTGGACGCTGGTTCCAGGACGCCCTCCCAGGAACCCGGTAGCAGGGCGGCCGCAGCGTCTCGCGCCACCCAACCGTCCGCCGGCCGGCGGCCGGCGCTAAGTGGCCTGCGGGGGACGTGCCCCCACTGTGGGGCGGGCGCCCAGCCTGGTGTCTTCTCTGAGGCCCCGTGGCTGCTTTTCCCCCCCGCAAGGGGAGAGCCGCGGAGGTGGGGACCGCCTCCTCGTGGGGACGTACACCCAGCTCTCCACGTCGGATTCCGGGGCTCTCTGTCCTGCCAGAAGGCCCAGCTGGCCTGCGGGTCCTTAGAGTGGCAAAAACATCCGAAAACTGAGATTGAGGGTCCGGTGGTTGTCTGCACTTTTGTGCTGGGCACCCCAGGGAGGCCCGGGGGCTGGCTGGACAACGCGGTCTGCTGGGCAGGGGGGGGGTTTGGAGGAGCAACTGATGCCCTTTGCACTTTGGGTAGCAAGTGTCTGAGGTGTCTCTGAGCCCTGCGCCATGTCGGGGGGTGGGGTGGGGGGGTGGGAGGTCGGGGGGGGTGGAGGAGCAGGAGGAGGAGGAGGAGGAGGTGGGAAGGGCCGTGGCCTGCAGTCGTGTTCCCGGGGTGGCTTCTTCCACAGGCTGCTTGGCCTGGGCTCCCTGCACCTGGGCCTTTGGAGGACTGGCCCTGTGCTTGCCAACGCTTCCCCTGCAGGGACCCAGAGCTGGGAGGTTGCATCTCTCAGCCCTGGGTCGGGCAGAGCCCCAGCGGGCCATGCCCACAACCTCTCTCAGCACGGGTCCCCCAGAAGGCTCCTTTGGGACCAGGATTCTCTTGCGGGTGACTCTTTAAGGTCTGGCCCCTGGATGGAGGGGCACCAGGAGTAGAGGAGCAGGAAGGGGAAGGGGGTGGCCATGCGAGGGGACACTTTCAGGCCAAGTCCCAGCTTCAGCCTGATCCTCCTGGGAACCCCGGGGTGTACGTCACACCTCCTGGTTGTCCCGCTCTGAGACAAGGGCTCTGAGACAAGGAGCCGGGCTTCGCATTCCCCCAGCAGCCAGTCGTGGGCTGAGGACACCTGGGGCGTTGGGAACTCCCTGGCTTCTCCTTGGCTTAACATCTGGAGCTGCTTGTGAATCGTGCCGCCACACACACCCGAGTGCAGGTGTCTTCTGCACAGACTGCGGGCCTCGCTCTTCTGAATGCCGCTAGCTCGCCACCCACCCACGGGTGAACCTGGTCAGGGTACTTTCTCTCGGGGGCAGACTCTGATCCTGGCGGGCTACCGGTATTTCTGTTTGCTCGTTTCTTTCTTCCATTTCGGGAAAGGCTTCCTTACTGGGTGTGGAAATCTCCTATGCCTTTCCTCGCCTATTCTGTCAGCTTTAAAATTCTCTTTCAGTTGCCACCCTCACAGATGGATTAGGAAACTCTTTCCGGTGCACTCATTAGTGAAATGACCTCAATGAAGCTGGAATCCAATATCTAATCGCCGATTTTTAGCGAGTCCACACGCCAGGGTGGTCGGGGTCCAATGCAGCCCCGGCCAGGCCCAGGCCCCTTGGACTGGGCCACAGGAGGACCCAGAGGAGGGTCCCGGCCCCCACGGTCGCGTTGCCGGCAGTTCTCCAAGGGCTTGGGCGTTTTCCAGAGGTAGGAGATGGAGGGGACTGATTTCTTCAGCGCCCCACAAACCACGCCACCCCACCCATGGGACACATCCCTAGAGAGAGAGAGAGACGCCCCATACACTCGCTCCCCTCCCCCATGCGCTGTGCCCCAGCCCGGGCCCGGGGGAATAGGCGGCAGCCCACCCACAGGGTGGGGGGCGCAGCTGAAAGGGGTTGTGGGGATGGCGGCCCCTGCCTGGGGTCAAAGGGCGGGCGACCCGCGCGTGCGCAATCGGCGGCGGCGGCGGCGGCGGCGGCGGCGGCGGCGGCCACGAGCTGGGGGTGGGCCAGGCGAGGAGAGGAAGGGGGCTGGAAGGTCTCCACCTTGGCGAGTCCAGCCGTGGAGGCGCATCTTGTGTGAGTGTGAGTGAGTGAGTGTGAGTGTGTGTGTGTGTGTGTGTGTGTGTGTATAGAGAGACAGCCCCCCACCCCGGCCCGCCGCTCCCTGCCCGCCCCGCCCCGCCTGTCACCCCCGTCCCTTGGAGCCCGCCGGACCCGGCCGGTGAACTCAACAGGCCCGGCCCGGTGCGGGTCAGCGCCGGCGCGGGGCCTGGGGCGGGGGGAGGAGGCGGCGGGGAAGCGCAGAGAGGCTCGGCTTCTTGAGCGGGGCAGGGGCGCCCTCCGCCGTCTAGGGCCACACCACCCTGAACGCGCCCGATCTCGTCTGGTCTCGGAAGCTAAGCAGGGTCGGGCCTGGTTAGTACTTGGATGGGAGACCGCCTGGGAATACCGGGTGCCGTAGGCTTCTTCTTTTTTTTTTTTTTGTTTTGCCTCTTGTTCTGTCCCCTTTCTGGGAGCGAGTCGGCGGCCCGGGGTGGGGGTCACCCCCACCCTCAGCGCCCGCCGCGGTGCCTGGCGCCCCAGCCCGCACCGTGGGGCCTCCTCTTGTCCCAAGCCGCGACACCGCCGTCACGCGGCAGCATGCGTGGCTTCTGGACTGTCAGGTCTCAGACCAAAGGTCTGCTCTGTGGGAACCGACACGCTGGAGGAAACCTTGAGAGTCTGAGAGGGGAGGGAGTTCCAGAAGAAGGCCAGGATGTCATTTTGAGGGAGTATGTGACCAGAACTCGTCCCGTTGCTTTTGGGGTTCTATGGGCTACACGTAGGAATCTTTGGTGGTGGCACCTGATGTTGGGGGATCCGGAGTCACACCCAGTCCTGCTCCACAGGCCTCCTTTTACTTTTCTCTTCGGATTCATTATGTTTAAAAAGTGTCTCTTATCTCTATGATTGCATTTTCTTTTCTCTCTCTTTTCAAGCAGATGATGGGAGTCCAAGTATTAAGGTGACATGTGTTGCCCGTGCCCCCCTCCCCCCTGTGTTCTTATTCATTTACCTCTGATGTTGTTCCAGCGTATTGTGGGGGTACCAATGTTAAGGTCGGGTACGTTGCCCTCTCCCAGCCTCCCCCCTCGGGTCAGAGCCTCAAGTGCGCCCATCCCCCAGTCGGTGCGCACCCACCCCGTTCCTAATGGAGGTGTATGCCCATCCCCTCCCCCCACCCGCCCGACACCCACCCGATGAAGGTGATTCCTCTGTGTCCACTTAGGTGTCCATCGGTTCGTACCCATTTGCTGGTGAGCGCGAGCACGTGGTGCTCGTGTGTCCATTCTTGGGCTACCTGGCTTACTGGAACGGGTTCCAGCTCTGGCCAGGAGAACCACGAGAGGTGCCCTCTCACCGCTGCTCCTCCTAGCTGAATAGCACTCCGTGGTGTCCACGCGCCACATTTCATTTACGCACTCGTGGGTCGATGGGCACTCGGGTCGCTTCCAGGTCTTTGCGATTGTGACTTGTGCCCTGACTCTAACCCTAACCCTTACCCAGCCCGTCTCCTCCTCGGCCCCTGCCTGACTGACTCCTTCCCGCCCGGCCTGTCACCTGTCACCGTCCTCTGCCCCTGCCTGACACGCTCCTCCCCGCCCGGGCCGTCACCGTCCTCGGCCCCTGCCTGACGGGGCTCCTCCGTCGCCTGGGCCTTCCAAGGGCTTGGTGTGGACGCTGGTTCCAGGACGCCCTCCCAGGAACCCGGTAGCAGGGCGGCCGCAGCGTCTCGCGCCACCCAACCGTCCGCCGGCCGGCGGCCGGCGCTAAGTGGCCTGCGGGGGACGTGCCCCCACTGTGGGGCGGGCGCCCAGCCTGGTGTCTTCTCTGAGGCCCCGTGGCTGCTTTTCCCCCCCGCAAGGGGAGAGCCGCGGAGGTGGGGACCGCCTCCTCGTGGGGACGTACACCCAGCTCTCCACGTCGGATTCCGGGGCTCTCTGTCCTGCCAGAAGGCCCAGCTGGCCTGCGGGTCCTTAGAGTGGCAAAAACATCCGAAAACTGAGATTGAGGGTCCGGTGGTTGTCTGCACTTTTGTGCTGGGCACCCCAGGGAGGCCCGGGGGCTGGCTGGACAACGCGGTCTGCTGGGCAGGGGGGGGGTTTGGAGGAGCAACTGATGCCCTTTGCACTTTGGGTAGCAAGTGTCTGAGGTGTCTCTGAGCCCTGCGCCATGTCGGGGGGTGGGGTGGGGGGGTGGGAGGTCGGGGGGGGGTGGAGGAGCAGGAGGAGGAGGAGGAGGAGGTGGGAAGGGCCGTGGCCTGCAGTCGTGTTCCCGGGGTGGCTTCTTCCACAGGCTGCTTGGCCTGGGCTCCCTGCACCTGGGCCTTTGGAGGACTGGCCCTGTGCTTGCCAACGCTTCCCCTGCAGGGACCCAGAGCTGGGAGGTTGCATCTCTCAGCCCTGGGTCGGGCAGAGCCCCAGCGGGCCATGCCCACAACCTCTCTCAGCACGGGTCCCCCAGAAGGCTCCTTTGGGACCAGGATTCTCTTGCGGGTGACTCTTTAAGGTCTGGCCCCTGGATGGAGGGGCACCAGGAGTAGAGGAGCAGGAAGGGGAAGGGGGTGGCCATGCGAGGGGACACTTTCAGGCCAAGTCCCAGCTTCAGCCTGATCCTCCTGGGAACCCCGGGGTGTACGTCACACCTCCTGGTTGTCCCGCTCTGAGACAAGGGCTCTGAGACAAGGAGCCGGGCTTCGCATTCCCCCAGCAGCCAGTCGTGGGCTGAGGACACCTGGGGCGTTGGGAACTCCCTGGCTTCTCCTTGGCTTAACATCTGGAGCTGCTTGTGAATCGTGCCGCCACACACACCCGAGTGCAGGTGTCTTCTGCACAGACTGCGGGCCTCGCTCTTCTGAATGCCGCTAGCTCGCCACCCACCCACGGGTGAACCTGGTCAGGGTACTTTCTCTCGGGGGCAGACTCTGATCCTGGCGGGCTACCGGTGTTTCTGTTTGCTCGTTTCTTTCTTCCATTTCGGGAAAGGCTTCCTTACTGGGTGTGGAAATCTCCTATGCCTTTCCTCGCCTATTCTGTCAGCTTTAAAATTCTCTTTCAGTTGCCACCCTCACAGATGGATTAGGAAACTCTTTCCGGTGCACTCATTAGTGAAATGACCTCAATGAAGCTGGAATCCAATATCTAATCGCCGATTTTTAGCGAGTCCACACGCCAGGGTGGTCGGGGTCCAATGCAGCCCCGGCCAGGCCCAGGCCCCTTGGACTGGGCCACAGGAGGACCCAGAGGAGGGTCCCGGCCCCCACGGTCGCGTTGCCGGCAGTTCTCCAAGGGCTTGGGCGTTTTCCAGAGGTAGGAGATGGAGGGGACTGATTTCTTCAGCGCCCCACAAACCACGCCACCCCACCCATGGGACACATCCCTAGAGAGAGAGAGAGACGCCCCATACACTCGCTCCCCTCCCCCATGCGCTGTGCCCCAGCCCGGGCCCGGGGGAATAGGCGGCAGCCCACCCACAGGGTGGGGGGCGCAGCTGAAAGGGGTTGTGGGGATGGCGGCCCCTGCCTGGGGTCAAAGGGCGGGCGACCCGCGCGTGCGCAATCGGCGGCGGCGGCGGCGGCGGCGGCGGCGGCGGCGGCGGCGGCCACGAGCTGGGGGTGGGCCAGGCGAGGAGAGGAAGGGGGCTGGAAGGTCTCCACCTTGGCGAGTCCAGCCGTGGAGGCGCATCTTGTGTGAGTGTGAGTGAGTGAGTGTGAGTGTGAGTGTGTGTGTGTGTGTGTGTGTATATAGAGAGACAGCCCCCCACCCCGGCCCGCCGCTCCCTGCCCGCCCCGCCCCGCCTGTCACCCCCGTCCCTCGGAGCCCGCCGGACCCGGCCGGTGAACTCAACAGGCCCGGCCCGGTGCGGGTCAGCGCCGGCGCGGGGCCTGGGGCGGGGGGAGGAGGCGGCGGGGAAGCGCAGAGAGGCTCGGCTTCTTGAGCGGGGCAGGGGCGCCCTCCGCCGTCTAGGGCCACACCACCCTGAACGCGCCCGATCTCGTCTGGTCTCGGAAGCTAAGCAGGGTCGGGCCTGGTTAGTACTTGGATGGGAGACCGCCTGGGAATACCGGGTGCCGTAGGCTTCTTCTTTTTTTTTTTTTTGTTTTGCCTCTTGTTCTGTCCCCTTTCTGGGAGCGAGTCGGCGGCCCGGGGTGGGGGTCACCCCCACCCTCAGCGCCCGCCGCGGTGCCTGGCGCCCCAGCCCGCACCGTGGGGCCTCCTCTTGTCCCAAGCCGCGACACCGCCGTCACGCGGCAGCATGCGTGGCTTCTGGACTGTCAGGTCTCAGACCAAAGGTCTGCTCTGTGGGAACCGACACGCTGGAGGAAACCTTGAGAGTCTGAGAGGGGAGGGAGTTCCAGAAGAAGGCCAGGATGTCATTTTGAGGGAGTATGTGACCAGAACTCGTCCCGTTGCTTTTGGGGTTCTATGGGCTACACGTAGGAATCTTTGGTGGTGGCACCTGATGTTGGGGGATCCGGAGTCACACCCAGACCTGCTCCACAGGCCTCCTTTTACTTTTCTCTTCGGATTCATTATGTTTAAAAAGTGTCTCTTATCTCTATGATTGCATTTTCTTTTCTCTCTCTTTTCAAGCAGATGATGGGAGTCCAAGTATTAAGGTGACATGTGTTGCCCGTGCCCCCCTCCCCCCTGTGTTCTTATTCATTTACCTCTGATGTTGTTCCAGCGTATTGTGGGGGTACCAATGTTAAGGTCGGGTACGTTGCCCTCTCCCAGCCTCCCCCCTCGGGTCAGAGCCTCAAGTGCGCCCATCCCCCAGTCGGTGCGCACCCACCCCGTTCCTAATGGAGGTGTATGCCCATCCCCTCCCCCCACCCGCCCGACACCCACCCGATGAAGGTGATTCCTCTGTGTCCACTTAGGTGTCCATCGGTTCGTACCCATTTGCTGGTGAGCGCGAGCACGTGGTGCTCGTGTGTCCATTCTTGGGCTACCTGGCTTACTGGAACGGGTTCCAGCTCTGGCCAGGAGAACCACGAGAGGTGCCCTCTCACCGCTGCTCCTCCTAGCTGAATAGCACTCCGTGGTGTCCACGCGCCACATTTCATTTACGCACTCGTGGGTCGATGGGCACTCGGGTCGCTTCCAGGTCTTTGCGATTGTGACTTGTGCCCTGACTCTAACCCTAACCCTTACCCAGCCCGTTTCCTCCTCGGCCCCTGCCTGACTGACTCCTTCCCGCCCGGCCTGTCACCTGTCACCGTCCTCTGCCCCTGCCTGACACGCTCCTCCCCGCCCGGGCCGTCACCGTCCTCGGCCCCTGCCTGACGGGGCTCCTCCGTCGCCTGGGCCTTCCAAGGGCTTGGTGTGGACGCTGGTTCCAGGACGCCCTCCCAGGAACCCGGTAGCAGGGCGGCCGCAGCGTCTCGCGCCACCCAACCGTCCGCCGGCCGGCGGCCGGCGCTAAGTGGCCTGCGGGGGACGTGCCCCCACTGTGGGGCGGGCGCCCAGCCTGGTGTCTTCTCTGAGGCACCGTGGCTGCTTTTCCCCCCCGCAAGGGGAGAGCCGCGGAGGTGGGGACCGCCTCCTCGTGGGGACGTACACCCAGCTCTCCACGTCGGATTCCGGGGCTCTCTGTCCTGCCAGAAGGCCCAGCTGGCCTGCGGGTCCTTAGAGTGGCAAAAACATCCGAAAACTGAGATTGAGGGTCCGGTGGTTGTCTGCACTTTTGTGCTGGGCACCCCAGGGAGGCCCGGGGGCTGGCTGGACAACGCGGTCTGCTGGGCAGGGGGGGGGTTTGGAGGAGCAACTGATGCCCTTTGCACTTTGGGTAGCAAGTGTCTGAGGTGTCTCTGAGCCCTGCGCCATGTCGGGGGGTGGGGTGGGGGGGTGGGAGGTCGGGGGGGGGGTGGAGGAGCAGGAGGAGGAGGAGGAGGAGGTGGGAAGGGCCGTGGCCTGCAGTCGTGTTCCCGGGGTGGCTTCTTCCACAGGCTGCTTGGCCTGGGCTCCCTGCACCTGGGCCTTTGGAGGACTGGCCCTGTGCTTGCCAACGCTTCCCCTGCAGGGACCCAGAGCTGGGAGGTTGCATCTCTCAGCCCTGGGTCGGGCAGAGCCCCAGCGGGCCATGCCCACAACCTCTCTCAGCACGGGTCCCCCAGAAGGCTCCTTTGGGACCAGGATTCTCTTGCGGGTGACTCTTTAAGGTCTGGCCCCTGGATGGAGGGGCACCAGGAGTAGAGGAGCAGGAAGGGGAAGGGGGTGGCCATGCGAGGGGACACTTTCAGGCCAAGTCCCAGCTTCAGCCTGATCCTCCTGGGAACCCCGGGGTGTACGTCACACCTCCTGGTTGTCCCGCTCTGAGACAAGGGCTCTGAGACAAGGAGCCGGGCTTCGCATTCCCCCAGCAGCCAGTCGTGGGCTGAGGACACCTGGGGCGTTGGGAACTCCCTGGCTTCTCCTTGGCTTAACATCTGGAGCTGCTTGTGAATCGTGCCGCCACACACACCCGAGTGCAGGTGTCTTCTGCACAGACTGCGGGCCTCGCTCTTCTGAATGCCGCTAGCTCGCCACCCACCCACGGGTGAACCTGGTCAGGGTACTTTCTCTCGGGGGCAGACTCTGATCCTGGCGGGCTACCGGTGTTTCTGTTTGCTCGTTTCTTTCTTCCATTTCGGGAAAGGCTTCCTTACTGGGTGTGGAAATCTCCTATGCCTTTCCTCGCCTATTCTGTCAGCTTTAAAATTCTCTTTCAGTTGCCACCCTCACAGATGGATTAGGAAACTCTTTCCGGTGCACTCATTAGTGAAATGACCTCAATGAAGCTGGAATCCAATATCTAATCGCCGATTTTTAGCGAGTCCACACGCCAGGGTGGTCGGGGTCCAATGCAGCCCCGGCCAGGCCCAGGCCCCTTGGACTGGGCCACAGGAGGACCCAGAGGAGGGTCCCGGCCCCCACGGTCGCGTTGCCGGCAGTTCTCCAAGGGCTTGGGCGTTTTCCAGAGGTAGGAGATGGAGGGGACTGATTTCTTCAGCGCCCCACAAACCACGCCACCCCACCCATGGGACACATCCCTAGAGAGAGAGAGAGACGCCCCATACACTCGCTCCCCTCCCCCATGCGCTGTGCCCCAGCCCGGGCCCGGGGGAATAGGCGGCAGCCCACCCACAGGGTGGGGGGCGCAGCTGAAAGGGGTTGTGGGGATGGCGGCCCCTGCCTGGGGTCAAAGGGCGGGCGACCCGCGCGTGCGCAATCGGCGGCGGCGGCGGCGGCGGCGGCGGCGGCGGCGGCGGCCACGAGCTGGGGGTGGGCCAGGCGAGGAGAGGAAGGGGGCTGGAAGGTCTCCACCTTGGCGAGTCCAGCCGTGGAGGCGCATCTTGTGTGAGTGTGAGTGAGTGAGTGTGAGTGTGTGTGTGTGTGTGTGTGTGTGTGTGTATAGAGAGACAGCCCCCCACCCCGGCCCGCCGCTCCCTGCCCGCCCCGCCCCGCCTGTCACCCCCGTCCCTCGGAGCCCGCCGGACCTGGCCGGTGAACTCAACAGGCCCGGCCCGGTGCGGGTCAGCGCCGGCGCGGGGCCTGGGGCGGGGGGAGGAGGCGGCGGGGAAGCGCAGAGAGGCTCGGCTTCTTGAGCGGGGCAGGGGCGCCCTCCGCCGTCTAGGGCCACACCACCCTGAACGCGCCCGATCTCGTCTGGTCTCGGAAGCTAAGCAGGGTCGGGCCTGGTTAGTACTTGGATGGGAGACCGCCTGGGAATACCGGGTGCCGTAGGCTTCTTCTTTTTTTTTTTTTTGTTTTGCCTCTTGTTCTGTCCCCTTTCTGGGAGCGAGTCGGCGGCCCGGGGTGGGGGTCACCCCCACCCTCAGCGCCCGCCGCGGTGCCTGGCGCCCCAGCCCGCACCGTGGGGCCTCCTCTTGTCCCAAGCCGCGACACCGCCGTCACGCGGCAGCATGCGTGGCTTCTGGACTGTCAGGTCTCAGACCAAAGGTCTGCTCTGTGGGAACCGACACGCTGGAGGAAACCTTGAGAGTCTGAGAGGGGAGGGAGTTCCAGAAGAAGGCCAGGATGTCATTTTGAGGGAGTATGTGACCAGAACTCGTCCCGTTGCTTTTGGGGTTCTATGGGCTACACGTAGGAATCTTTGGTGGTGGCACCTGATGTTGGGGGATCCGGAGTCACACCCAGACCTGCTCCACAGGCCTCCTTTTACTTTTCTCTTCGGATTCATTATGTTTAAAAAGTGTCTCTTATCTCTATGATTGCATTTTCTTTTCTCTCTCTTTTCAAGCAGATGATGGGAGTCCAAGTATTAAGGTGACATGTGTTGCCCGTGCCCCCCTCCCCCCTGTGTTCTTATTCATTTACCTCTGATGTTGTTC
This sequence comes from Microcebus murinus, assembly GCF_040939455.1. Taxonomy (NCBI): domain Eukaryota; kingdom Metazoa; phylum Chordata; class Mammalia; order Primates; family Cheirogaleidae; genus Microcebus; species Microcebus murinus. The sequence continues at coordinate 25,681 of NW_027438965.1, read as the reverse complement.
CAGCGTATTGTGGGGGTACCAATGTTAAGGTCGGGTACGTTGCCCTCTCCCAGCCTCCCCCCTCGGGTCAGAGCCTCAAGTGCGCCCATCCCCCAGTCGGTGCGCACCCACCCCGTTCCTAATGGAGGTGTATGCCCATCCCCTCCCCCCACCCGCCCGACACCCACCCGATGAAGGTGATTCCTCTGTGTCCACTTAGGTGTCCATCGGTTCGTACCCATTTGCTGGTGAGCGCGAGCACGTGGTGCTCGTGTGTCCATTCTTGGGCTACCTGGCTTACTGGAACGGGTTCCAGCTCTGGCCAGGAGAACCACGAGAGGTGCCCTCTCACCGCTGCTCCTCCTAGCTGAATAGCACTCCGTGGTGTCCACGCGCCACATTTCATTTACGCACTCGTGGGTCGATGGGCACTCGGGTCGCTTCCAGGTCTTTGCGATTGTGACTTGTGCCCTGACTCTAACCCTAACCCTTACCCAGCCCGTCTCCTCCTCGGCCCCTGCCTGACTGACTCCTTCCCGCCCGGCCTGTCACCTGTCACCGTCCTCTGCCCCTGCCTGACACGCTCCTCCCCGCCCGGGCCGTCACCGTCCTCGGCCCCTGCCTGACGGGGCTCCTCCGTCGCCTGGGCCTTCCAAGGGCTTGGTGTGGACGCTGGTTCCAGGACGCCCTCCCAGGAACCCGGTAGCAGGGCGGCCGCAGCGTCTCGCGCCACCCAACCGTCCGCCGGCCGGCGGCCGGCGCTAAGTGGCCTGCGGGGGACGTGCCCCCACTGTGGGGCGGGCGCCCAACCTGGTGTCTTCTCTGAGGCCCCGTGGCTGCTTTTCCCCCCCGCAAGGGGAGAGCCGCGGAGGTGGGGACCGCCTCCTCGTGGGGACGTACACCCAGCTCTCCACGTCGGATTCCGGGGCTCTCTGTCCTGCCAGAAGGCCCAGCTGGCCTGCGGGTCCTTAGAGTGGCAAAAACATCCGAAAACTGAGATTGAGGGTCCGGTGGTTGTCTGCACTTTTGTGCTGGGCACCCCAGGGAGGCCCGGGGGCTGGCTGGACAACGCGGTCTGCTGGGCAGGGGGGGGGGTTTGGAGGAGCAACTGATGCCCTTTGCACTTTGGGTAGCAAGTGTCTGAGGTGTCTCTGAGCCCTGCGCCATGTCGGGGGGTGGGGTGGGGGGGTGGGAGGTCGGGGGGTGTGGAGGAGCAGGAGGAGGAGGAGGAGGAGGTGGGAAGGGCCGTGGCCTGCAGTCGTGTTCCCGGGGTGGCTTCTTCCACAGGCTGCTTGGCCTGGGCTCCCTGCACCTGGGCCTTTGGAGGACTGGCCCTGTGCTTGCCAACGCTTCCCCTGCAGGGACCCAGAGCTGGGAGGTTGCATCTCTCAGCCCTGGGTCGGGCAGAGCCCCAGCGGGCCATGCCCACAACCTCTCTCAGCACGGGTCCCCCAGAAGGCTCCTTTGGGACCAGGATTCTCTTGCGGGTGACTCTTTAAGGTCTGGCCCCTGGATGGAGGGGCACCAGGAGTAGAGGAGCAGGAAGGGGAAGGGGGTGGCCATGCGAGGGGACACTTTCAGGCCAAGTCCCAGCTTCAGCCTGATCCTCCTGGGAACCCCGGGGTGTACGTCACACCTCCTGGTTGTCCCGCTCTGAGACAAGGGCTCTGAGACAAGGAGCCGGGCTTCGCATTCCCCCAGCAGCCAGTCGTGGGCTGAGGACACCTGGGGCGTTGGGAACTCCCTGGCTTCTCCTTGGCTTAACATCTGGAGCTGCTTGTGAATCGTGCCGCCACACACACCCGAGTGCAGGTGTCTTCTGCACAGACTGCGGGCCTCGCTCTTCTGAATGCCGCTAGCTCGCCACCCACCCACGGGTGAACCTGGTCAGGGTACTTTCTCTCGGGGGCAGACTCTCATCCTGGCGGGCTACCGGTGTTTCTGTTTGCTCGTTTCTTTCTTCCATTTCGGGAAAGGCTTCCTTACTGGGTGTGGAAATCTCCTATGCCTTTCCTCGCCTATTCTGTCAGCTTTAAAATTCTCTTTCAGTTGCCACCCTCACAGATGGATTAGGAAACTCTTTCCGGTGCACTCATTAGTGAAATGACCTCAATGAAGCTGGAATCCAATATCTAATCGCCGATTTTTAGCGAGTCCACACGCCAGGGTGGTCGGGGTCTAATGCAGCCCCGGCCAGGCCCAGGCCCCTTGGACTGGGCCACAGGAGGACCCAGAGGAGGTTCCCGGCCCCCACGGTCGCGTTGCCGGCAGTTCTCCAAGGGCTTGGGCGTTTTCCAGAGGTAGGAGATGGAGGGGACTGATTTCTTCAGCGCCCCACAAACCACGCCACCCCACCCATGGGACACATCCCTAGAGAGAGAGAGAGACGCCCCATACACTCGCTCCCCTCCCCCATGCGCTGTGCCCCAGCCCGGCCCGGGGGAATAGGCGGCAGCCCACCCACAGGGTGGGGGGCGCAGCTGAAAGGGGTTGTGGGGATGGCGGGCCCTGCCAGGGGTCAAAGGGCGGGCGACCCGCGCGTGCGCAATCGGCGGCGGCGGCGGCGGCGGCGGCGGCGGCGGCGGCGGCGGCCACGAGCTGGGGGTGGGCCAGGCGAGGAGAGGAAGGGGGCTGGAAGGTCTCCACCTTGGCGAGTCCAGCCGTGGAGGCGCATCTTGTGTGAGTGTGAGTGTGTGTGTGTGTGTGTGTGTGTGTGTGTGTATAGAGAGACAGCCCCCCACCCCGGCCCGCCGCTCCCTGCCCGCCCCGCCCCGCCCCGCCCCGCTGTCACCCCCGTCCCTCGGAGCCCGCCGGACCCGGCCGGTGAACTCAACAGGCCCGGCCCGGTGCGGGTCAGCGCCGGCGCGGGGCCTTGGGCGGGGGGAGGAGGCGGCGGGGAAGCGCAGAGAGGCTCGGCTTCTTGAGCGGGGCAGGGGCGCCCTCCGCCGTCTAGGGCCACACCACCCTGAACGCGCCCGATCTCGTCTGGTCTCGGAAGCTAAGCAGGGTCGGGCCTGGTTAGTACTTGGATGGGAGACCGCCTGGGAATACCGGGTGCCGTAGGCTTCTTCTTTTTTTTTTTTTTGTTTTGCCTCTTGTTCTGTCCCCTTTCTGGGAGCGAGTCGGCGGCCCGGGGTGGGGGTCACCCCCACCCTCAGCGCCCGCCGCGGTGCCTGGCGCCCCAGCCCGCACCGTGGGGCCTCCTCTTGTCCCAAGCCGCGACACCGCCGTCACGCGGCAGCATGCGTGGCTTCTGGACTGTCAGGTCTCAGACCAAAGGTCTGCTCTGTGGGAACCGACACGCTGGAGGAAACCTTGAGAGTCTGAGAGGGGAGGGAGTTCCAGAAGAAGGCCAGGATGTCATTTTGAGGGAGTATGTGACCAGAACTCGTCCCATTGCTTTTGGGGTTCTATGGGCTACACGTAGGAATCTTTGGTGGTGGCACCTGATGTTGGGGGATCCGGAGTCACACCCAGACCTGCTCCACAGGCCTCCTTTTACTTTTCTCTTCGGATTCATTATGTTTAAAAAGTGTCTCTTATCTCTATGATTGCATTTTCTTTTCTCTCTCTTTTCAAGCAGATGATGGGAGTCCAAGTATTAAGGTGACATGTGTTGCCCGTGCCCCCCTCCCCCCTGTGTTCTTATTCATTAACCTCTGATGTTGTTCCAGCGTATTGTGGGGGTACCAATGTTAAGGTCGGGTACGTTGCCCTCTCCCAGCCTCCCCCCTCGGGTCAGAGCCTCAAGTGCGCCCATCCCCCAGTCGGTGCGCACACACCCGTTCCTAATGGAGGTGTATGCCCATCCCCTCCCCCCACCCGCCCGACACCCACCCGATGAAGGTGATTCCTCTGTGTCCACTTAGGTGTCCATCGGTTCGTACCCATTTGCTGGTGAGCGCGAGCACGTGGTGCTCGTGTGTCCATTCTTGGGCTACCTGGCTTACTGGAACGGGTTCCAGCTCTGGCCAGGAGAACCACGAGAGGTGCCCTCTCACCGCTGCTCCTCCTAGCTGAATAGCACTCCGTGGTGTCCACGCGCCACATTTCATTTACGCACTCGTGGGTCGATGGGCACTCGGGTCGCTTCCAGGTCTTTGCGATTGTGACTTGTGCCCTGACTCTAACCCTAACCCTTACCCAGCCCGTCTCCTCCTCAGTCCCTGCCTGACTGACTCCTTCCCGCCCGGCCTGTCACCTGTCACCGTCCTCTGCCCCTGCCTGACACGCTCCTCCCCGCCCGGGCCGTCACCGTCCTCGGCCCCTGCCTGACGGGGCTCCTCCGTCGCCTGGGCCTTCCAAGGGCTTGGTGTGGACGCTGGTTCCAGGACGCCCTCCCAGGGACCCGGTAGCAGGGCGGCCGCAGCGTCTCGCGCCACCCAACCGTCCGCCGGCCGGTGGCCGGCGCTAAGTGGCCTGCGGGGGACGTGCCCCCACTGTGGGGCGGGCGCCCAGCCTGGTGTCTTCTCTGAGGCCCCGTGGCTGCTTTTCCCCCCCGCAAGGGGAGAGCCGCGGAGGTGGGGACCGCCTCCTCGTGGGGACGTACACCCAGCTCTCCACGTCGGATTCCGGGGCTCTCTGTCCTGCCAGAAGGCCCAGCTGGCCTGCGGGTCCTTAGAGTGGCAAAAACATCCGAAAACTGAGATTGAGGGTCCGGTGGTTGTCTGCACTTTTGTGCTGGGCACCCCAGGGAGGCCCGGGGGCTGGCTGGACAACGCGGTCTGCTGGGCAGGGGGGTGGTTTGGAGGAGCAACTGATGCCCTTTGCACTTTGGGTAGCAAGTGTCTGAGGTGTCTCTGAGCCCTGCGCCATGTCGGGGGGTGGGGTGGGGGGGTGGGAGGTCGGGGGGGTGTGGAGGAGCAGGAGGAGGAGGAGGAGGAGGTGGGAAGGGCCGTGGCCTGCAGTCGTGTTCCCGGGGTGGCTTCTTCCACAGGCTGCTTGGCCTGGGCTCCCTGCACCTGGGCCTTTGGAGGACTGGCCCTGTGCTTGCCAACGCTTCCCCTGCAGGGACCCAGAGCTGGGAGGTTGCATCTCTCAGCCCTGGGTCGGGCAGAGCCCCAGCGGGCCATGCCCACAACCTCTCTCAGCACGGGTCCCCCAGAAGGCTCCTTTGGGACCAGGATTCTCTTGCGGGTGACTCTTTAAGGTCTGGCCCCTGGATGGAGGGGCACCAGGAGTAGAGGAGCAGGAAGGGGAAGGGGGTGGCCATGCGAGGGGACACTTTCAGGCCAAGTCCCAGCTTCAGCCTGATCCTCCTGGGAACCCCGGGGTGTACGTCACACCTCCTGGTTGTCCCGCTCTGAGACAAGGGCTCTGAGACAAGGAGCCGGGCTTCGCATTCCCCCAGCAGCCAGTCGTGGGCTGAGGACACCTGGGGCGTTGGGAACTCCCTGGCTTCTCCTTGGCTTAACATCTGGAGCTGCTTGTGAATCGTGCCGCCACACACACCCGAGTGCAGGTGTCTTCTGCACAGACTGCGGGCCTCGCTCTTCTGAATGCCGCTAGCTCGCCACCCACCCACGGGTGAACCTGGTCAGGGTACTTTCTCTCGGGGGCAGACTCTCATCCTGGCGGGCTACCGGTGTTTCTGTTTGCTCGTTTCTTTCTTCCATTTCGGGAAAGGCTTCCTTACTGGGTGTGGAAATCTCCTATGCCTTTCCTCGCCTATTCTGTCAGCTTTAAAATTCTCTTTCAGTTGCCACCCTCACAGATGGATTAGGAAACTCTTTCCGGTGCACTCATTAGTGAAATGACCTCAATGAAGCTGGAATCCAATATCTAATCGCCGATTTTTAGCGAGTCCACACGCCAGGGTGGTCGGGGTCTAATGCAGCCCCGGCCAGGCCCAGGCCCCTTGGACTGGGCCACAGGAGGACCCAGAGGAGGTTCCCGGCCCCCACGGTCGCGTTGCCGGCAGTTCTCCAAGGGCTTGGGCGTTTTCCAGAGGTAGGAGATGGAGGGGACTGATTTCTTCAGCGCCCCACAAACCACGCCACCCCACCCATGGGACACATCCCTAGAGAGAGAGAGAGACGCCCCATACACTCGCTCCCCTCCCCCATGCGCTGTGCCCCAGCCCGGCCCGGGGGAATAGGCGGCAGCCCACCCACAGGGTGGGGGGCGCAGCTGAAAGGGGTTGTGGGGATGGCGGGCCCTGCCAGGGGTCAAAGGGCGGGCGACCCGCGCGTGCGCAATCGGCGGCGGCGGCGGCGGCGGCGGCGGCGGCGGCGGCGGCGGCCACGAGCTGGGGGTGGGCCAGGCGAGGAGAGGAAGGGGGCTGGAAGGTCTCCACCTTGGCGAGTCCAGCCGTGGAGGCGCATCTTGTGTGAGTGTGAGTGTGTGTGTGTGTGTGTGTGTGTGTGTGTGTATAGAGAGACAGCCCCCCACCCCGGCCCGCCGCTCCCTGCCCGCCCCGCCCCGCCCCGCCCCGCTGTCACCCCCGTCCCTCGGAGCCCGCCGGACCCGGCCGGTGAACTCAACAGGCCCGGCCCGGTGCGGGTCAGCGCCGGCGCGGGGCCTTGGGCGGGGGGAGGAGGCGGCGGGGAAGCGCAGAGAGGCTCGGCTTCTTGAGCGGGGCAGGGGCGCCCTCCGCCGTCTAGGGCCACACCACCCTGAACGCGCCCGATCTCGTCTGGTCTCGGAAGCTAAGCAGGGTCGGGCCTGGTTAGTACTTGGATGGGAGACCGCCTGGGAATACCGGGTGCCGTAGGCTTCTTCTTTTTTTTTTTTTTGTTTTGCCTCTTGTTCTGTCCCCTTTCTGGGAGCGAGTCGGCGGCCCGGGGTGGGGGTCACCCCCACCCTCAGCGCCCGCCGCGGTGCCTGGCGCCCCAGCCCGCACCGTGGGGCCTCCTCTTGTCCCAAGCCGCGACACCGCCGTCACGCGGCAGCATGCGTGGCTTCTGGACTGTCAGGTCTCAGACCAAAGGTCTGCTCTGTGGGAACCGACACGCTGGAGGAAACCTTGAGAGTCTGAGAGGGGAGGGAGTTCCAGAAGAAGGCCAGGATGTCATTTTGAGGGAGTATGTGACCAGAACTCGTCCCATTGCTTTTGGGGTTCTATGGGCTACACGTAGGAATCTTTGGTGGTGGCACCTGATGTTGGGGGATCCGGAGTCACACCCAGACCTGCTCCACAGGCCTCCTTTTACTTTTCTCTTCGGATTCATTATGTTTAAAAAGTGTCTCTTATCTCTATGATTGCATTTTCTTTTCTCTCTCTTTTCAAGCAGATGATGGGAGTCCAAGTATTAAGGTGACATGTGTTGCCCGTGCCCCCCTCCCCCCTGTGTTCTTATTCATTAACCTCTGATGTTGTTCCAGCGTATTGTGGGGGTACCAATGTTAAGGTCGGGTACGTTGCCCTCTCCCAGCCTCCCCCCTCGGGTCAGAGCCTCAAGTGCGCCCATCCCCCAGTCGGTGCGCACACACCCGTTCCTAATGGAGGTGTATGCCCATCCCCTCCCCCCACCCGCCCGACACCCACCCGATGAAGGTGATTCCTCTGTGTCCACTTAGGTGTCCATCGGTTCGTACCCATTTGCTGGTGAGCGCGAGCACGTGGTGCTCGTGTGTCCATTCTTGGGCTACCTGGCTTACTGGAACGGGTTCCAGCTCTGGCCAGGAGAACCACGAGAGGTGCCCTCTCACCGCTGCTCCTCCTAGCTGAATAGCACTCCGTGGTGTCCACGCGCCACATTTCATTTACGCACTCGTGGGTCGATGGGCACTCGGGTCGCTTCCAGGTCTTTGCGATTGTGACTTGTGCCCTGACTCTAACCCTAACCCTTACCCAGCCCGTCTCCTCCTCAGTCCCTGCCTGACTGACTCCTTCCCGCCCGGCCTGTCACCTGTCACCGTCCTCTGCCCCTGCCTGACACGCTCCTCCCCGCCCGGGCCGTCACCGTCCTCGGCCCCTGCCTGACGGGGCTCCTCCGTCGCCTGGGCCTTCCAAGGGCTTGGTGTGGACGCTGGTTCCAGGACGCCCTCCCAGGGACCCGGTAGCAGGGCGGCCGCAGCGTCTCGCGCCACCCAACCGTCCGCCGGCCGGTGGCCGGCGCTAAGTGGCCTGCGGGGGACGTGCCCCCACTGTGGGGCGGGCGCCCAGCCTGGTGTCTTCTCTGAGGCCCCGTGGCTGCTTTTCCCCCCCGCAAGGGGAGAGCCGCGGAGGTGGGGACCGCCTCCTCGTGGGGACGTACACCCAGCTCTCCACGTCGGATTCCGGGGCTCTCTGTCCTGCCAGAAGGCCCAGCTGGCCTGCGGGTCCTTAGAGTGGCAAAAACATCCGAAAACTGAGATTGAGGGTCCGGTGGTTGTCTGCACTTTTGTGCTGGGCACCCCAGGGAGGCCCGGGGGCTGGCTGGACAACGCGGTCTGCTGGGCAGGGGGGTGGTTTGGAGGAGCAACTGATGCCCTTTGCACTTTGGGTAGCAAGTGTCTGAGGTGTCTCTGAGCCCTGCGCCATGTCGGGGGGTGGGGTGGGGGGGTGGGAGGTCGGGGGGGTGTGGAGGAGCAGGAGGAGGAGGAGGAGGAGGTGGGAAGGGCCGTGGCCTGCAGTCGTGTTCCCGGGGTGGCTTCTTCCACAGGCTGCTTGGCCTGGGCTCCCTGCACCTGGGCCTTTGGAGGACTGGCCCTGTGCTTGCCAACGCTTCCCCTGCAGGGACCCAGAGCTGGGAGGTTGCATCTCTCAGCCCTGGGTCGGGCAGAGCCCCAGCGGGCCATGCCCACAACCTCTCTCAGCACGGGTCCCCCAGAAGGCTCCTTTGGGACCAGGATTCTCTTGCGGGTGACTCTTTAAGGTCTGGCCCCTGGATGGAGGGGCACCAGGAGTAGAGGAGCAGGAAGGGGAAGGGGGTGGCCATGCGAGGGGACACTTTCAGGCCAAGTCCCAGCTTCAGCCTGATCCTCCTGGGAACCCCGGGGTGTACGTCACACCTCCTGGTTGTCCCGCTCTGAGACAAGGGCTCTGAGACAAGGAGCCGGGCTTCGCATTCCCCCAGCAGCCAGTCGTGGGCTGAGGACACCTGGGGCGTTGGGAACTCCCTGGCTTCTCCTTGGCTTAACATCTGGAGCTGCTTGTGAATCGTGCCGCCACACACACCCGAGTGCAGGTGTCTTCTGCACAGACTGCGGGCCTCGCTCTTCTGAATGCCGCTAGCTCGCCACCCACCCACGGGTGAACCTGGTCAGGGTACTTTCTCTCGGGGGCAGACTCTCATCCTGGCGGGCTACCGGTGTTTCTGTTTGCTCGTTTCTTTCTTCCATTTCGGGAAAGGCTTCCTTACTGGGTGTGGAAATCTCCTATGCCTTTCCTCGCCTATTCTGTCAGCTTTAAAATTCTCTTTCAGTTGCCACCCTCACAGATGGATTAGGAAACTCTTTCCGGTGCACTCATTAGTGAAATGACCTCAATGAAGCTGGAATCCAATATCTAATCGCCGATTTTTAGCGAGTCCACACGCCAGGGTGGTCGGGGTCCAATGCAGCCCCGGCCAGGCCCAGGCCCCTTGGACTGGGCCACAGGAGGACACAGAGGAGGGTCCCGGCCCCCACGGTCGCGTTGCCGGCAGTTCTCCAAGGGCTTGGGCGTTTTCCAGAGGTAGGAGATGGAGGGGACTGATTTCTTCAGCGCCCCACAAACCACGCCACCCCACCCATGGGACACATCCCTAGAGAGAGAGAGAGACGCCCCATACACTCGCTCCCCTCCCCCATGCGCTGTGCCCCAGCCCGGGCCCGGGGGAATAGGCGGCAGCCCACCCACAGGGTGGGGGGCGCAGCTGAAAGGGGTTGTGGGGATGGTGGCCCCTGCCTGGGGTCAAAGGGCGGGCGACCCGCGCGTGCGCAATCGGCGGCGGCGGCGGCGGCGGCGGCGGCGGCGGCGGCGGCGGCGGCCACGAGCTGGGGGTGGGCCAGGCGAGGAGAGGAAGGGGGCTGGAAGGTCTCCACCTTGGCGAGTCCAGCCGTGGAGGCGCATCTTGTGTGAGTGTGAGTGAGTGAGTGTGAGTGTGAGTGTGTGTGTGTGTGTGTGTGTATATAGAGAGACAGCCCCCCACCCCGGCCCGCCGCTCCCTGCCCGCCCCGCCCCGCCTGTCACCCCCGTCCCTTGGAGCCCGCCGGACCCGGCCGGTGAACTCAACAGGCCCGGCCCGGTGCGGGTCAGCGCCGGCGCGGGGCCTGGGGCGGGGGGAGGAGGCGGCGGGGAAGCGCAGAGAGGCTCGGCTTCTTGAGCGGGGCAGGGGCGCCCTCCGCCGTCTAGGGCCACACCACCCTGAACGCGCCCGATCTCGTCTGGTCTCGGAAGCTAAGCAGGGTCGGGCCTGGTTAGTACTTGGATGGGAGACCGCCTGGGAATACCGGGTGCCGTAGGCTTCTTCTTTTTTTTTTTTTTGTTTTGCCTCTTGTTCTGTCCCCTTTCTGGGAGCGAGTCGGCGGCCCGGGGTGGGGGTCACCCCCACCCTCAGCGCCCGCCGCGGTGCCTGGCGCCCCAGCCCGCACCGTGGGGCCTCCTCTTGTCCCAAGCCGCGACACCGCCGTCACGCGGCAGCATGCGTGGCTTCTGGACTGTCAGGTCTCAGACCAAAGGTCTGCTCTGTGGGAACCGACACGCTGGAGGAAACCTTGAGAGTCTGAGAGGGGAGGGAGTTCCAGAAGAAGGCCAGGATGTCATTTTGAGGGAGTATGTGACCAGAACTCGTCCCGTTGCTTTTGGGGTTCTATGGGCTACACGTAGGAATCTTTGGTGGTGGCACCTGATGTTGGGGGATCCGGAGTCACACCCAGACCTGCTCCACAGGCCTCCTTTTACTTTTCTCTTCGGATTCATTATGTTTAAAAAGTGTCTCTTATCTCTATGATTGCATTTTCTTTTCTCTCTCTTTTCAAGCAGATGATGGGAGTCCAAGTATTAAGGTGACATGTGTTGCCCGTGCCCCCCTCCCCCCTGTGTTCTTATTCATTAACCTCTGATGTTGTTCCAGCGTATTGTGGGGGTACCAATGTTAAGGTCGGGTACGTTGCCCTCTCCCAGCCTCCCCCCTCGGGTCAGAGCCTCAAGTGCGCCCATCCCCCAGTCGGTGCGCACACACCCCGTTCCTAATGGAGGTGTATGCCCATCCCCTCCCCCCACCCGCCCGACACCCACCCGATGAAGGTGATTCCTCTGTGTCCACTTAGGTGTCCATCGGTTCGTACCCATTTGCTGGTGAGCGCGAGCACGTGGTGCTCGTGTGTCCATTCTTGGGCTACCTGGCTTACTGGAACGGGTTCCAGCTCTGGCCAGGAGAACCACGAGAGGTGCCCTCTCACCGCTGCTCCTCCTAGCTGAATAGCACTCCATGGTGTCCACGCGCCACATTTCATTTACGCACTCGTGGGTCGATGGGCACTCGGGTCGCTTCCAGGTCTTTGCGATTGTGACTTGTGCCCTGACTCTAACCCTAACCCTTACCCAGCCCGTCTCCTCCTCGGCCCCTGCCTGACTGACTCCTTCCCGCCCGGCCTGTCACTTGTCACCGTCCTCTGCCCCTGCCTGACACGCTCCTCCCCGCCCGGGCCGTCACCGTCCTCGGCCACTGCCTGACGGGGCTCCTCCGTCGCCTGGGCCTTCCAAGGGCTTGGTGTGGACGCTGGTTCCAGGACGCCCTCCCAGGAACCCGGTAGCAGGGCGGCCGCAGCGTCTCGCGCCACCCAACCGTCCGCCGGCCGGCGGCCGGCGCTAAGTGGCCTGCGGGGGACGTGCCCCCACTGTGGGGCGGGCGCCCAGCCTGGTGTCTTCTCTGAGGCCCCGTGGCTGCTTTTCCCCCCCGCAAGGGGAGAGCCGCGGAGGTGGGGACCGCCTCCTCGTGGGGACGTACACCCAGCTCTCCACGTCGGATTCCGGGGCTCTCTGTCCTGCCAGAAGGCCCAGCTGGCCTGCGGGTCCTTAGAGTGGCAAAAACATCCGAAAACTGAGATTGAGGGTCCGGTGGTTGTCTGCACTTTTGTGCTGGGCACCCCAGGGAGGCCCGGGGGCTGGCTGGACAACGCGGTCTGCTGGGCAGGGGGGGGGGTTTGGAGGAGCAACTGATGCCCTTTGCACTTTGGGTAGCAAGTGTCTGAGGTGTCTCTGAGCCCTGCGCCATGTCGGGGGGTGGGGTGGGGGGGTGGGAGGTCGGGGGGTGTGGAGGAGCAGGAGGAGGAGGAGGAGGAGGTGGGAAGGGCCGTGGCCTGCAGTCGTGTTCCCGGGGTGGCTTCTTCCACAGGCTGCTTGGCCTGGGCTCCCTGCACCTGGGCCTTTGGAGGACTGGCCCTGTGCTTGCCAACGCTTCCCCTGCAGGGACCCAGAGCTGGGAGGTTGCATCTCTCAGCCCTGGGTCGGGCAGAGCCCCAGCGGGCCATGCCCACAACCTCTCTCAGCATGGGTCCCCCAGTAGGCTCCTTTGGGACCAGGATTCTCTTGCGGGTGACTCTTTAAGGTCTGGCCCCTGGATGGAGGGGCACCAGGAGTAGAGGAGCAGGAAGGGGAAGGGGGTGGCCATGCGAGGGGACACTTTCAGGCCAAGTCCCAGCTTCAGCCTGATCCTCCTGGGAACCCCGGGGTGTACGTCACACCTCCTGGTTGTCCCGCTCTGAGACAAGGGCTCTGAGACAAGGAGCCGGGCTTCGCATTCCCCCAGCAGCCAGTCGTGGGCTGAGGACACCTGGGGCGTTGGGAACTCCCTGGCTTCTCCTTGGCTTAACATCTGGAGCTGCTTGTGAATCGTGCCGCCACACACACCCGAGTGCAGGTGTCTTCTGCACAGACTGCGGGCCTCGCTCTTCTGAATGCCGCTAGCTCGCCACCCACCCACGGGTGAACCTGGTCAGGGTACTTTCTCTCGGGGGCAGACTCTGATCCTGGCGGGCTACCGGTGTTTCTGTTTGCTCGTTTCTTTCTTCCATTTCGGGAAAGGCTTCCTTACTGGGTGTGGAAATCTCCTATGCCTTTCCTCGCCTATTCTGTCAGCTTTAAAATTCTCTTTCAGTTGCCACCCTCACAGATGGATTAGGAAACTCTTTCCGGTGCACTCATTAGTGAAATGACCTCAATGAAGCTGGAATCCAATATCTAATCGCCGATTTTTAGCGAGTCCACACGCCAGGGTGGTCGGGGTCTAATGCAGCCCCGGCCAGGCCCAGGCCCCTTGGACTGGGCCACAGGAGGACCCAGAGGAGGTTCCCGGCCCCCACGGTCGCGTTGCCGGCAGTTCTCCAAGGGCTTGGGCGTTTTCCAGAGGTAGGAGATGGAGGGGACTGATTTCTTCAGCGCCCCACAAACCACGCCACCCCACCCATGGGACACATCCCTAGAGAGAGAGAGAGACGCCCCATACACTCGCTCCCCTCCCCCATGCGCTGCTGTGCCCCAGCCCGGGCCCGGGGGAATAGGCGGCAGCCCAACCACAGGGTGGGGGGCGCAGCTGAAAGGGGTTGTCGGGGATGGCGGACCCTGCCTGGGGTCAAAGGGCGGGCGACCCGCGCGTGCGCAATCGGCGGCGGCGGCGGCGGCGGCGGCGGCGGCGGCGGCGGCAGCAGCGGCGGCCACGAGCTGGGGGTGGGCCAGGCGAGGAGAGGAAGGGTGCTGGAAGGTCTCCACCTTGGCGAGTCCAGCCGTGGAGGCGCATCTTGTGTGAGTGTGAGTGAGTGAGTGTGAGTGTGAGTGTGTGTGTGTGTGTGTGTGTGTGTGTGTGTGTATAGAGAGACAGCCCCCCACCCCGGCCCGCCGCTCCCTGCCCGCCCCGCCCCGCCTGTCACCCCCGTCCCTCGGAGCCCGCCGGACCCGGCCGGTGAACTCAACAGGCCCGGCCCGGTGCGGGTCAGCGCCGGCGCGGGGCCTGGGGCGGGGGGAGGAGGCGGCGGGGAAGCGCAGAGAGGCTCGTCTTCTTTTTTTTTTTTTTTTTTTTTTTTTTTGAGACAGAGTCTTGCTTTGTTGCCTAGGCTAGAGTGAGTGCCATGGCATCAGCCTAGCTCACAGCAACCTCAAACTCCTGGGCTCAAGCAATCCTTCTGTCTCAGCCTCCCAAGTAGCTGGGACTACAGGCATGAGCCACCATGCCCGGCTAATTTTTTCTATATATATTAGTTGGCCAATTAGTTTCTTTCTATTTATAGTAGAGACGGGGTCTCGCTCTTGCTCAGGCTGGTTTCGAACTCCCGACCTCGAGCAAGAGGCTCGGCTTCTTGAGCGGGGCAGGGGCGCCCTCCGCCGTCTAGGGCCACACCACCCTGAACGCGCCCGATCTCGGAAGCTAAGCAGGGTCGGGCCTGGTTAGTACTTGGATGGGAGACCGCCTGGGAATACCTGGGAATACCGGGTGCCGTAGGCTTCTTCTTTTTTTTTTTTTTGTTTTGCCTCTTGTTCTGTCCCCTTTCTGGGAGCGAGTCGGCGGCCCGGGGTGGGGGTCACCCCCACCCTCAGCGCCCGCCGCGGTGCCTGGCGCCCCAGCCCGCACCGTGGGGCCTCCTCTTGTCCCAAGCCGCGACACCGCCGTCACGCGGCAGCATGCGTGGCTTCTGGACTGTCAGGTCTCAGACCAAAGGTCTGCTCTGTGGGAACCGACACGCTGGAGGAAACCTTGAGAGTCTGAGAGGGGAGGGAGTTCCAGAAGAAGGCCAGGATGTCATTTTGAGGGAGTATGTGACCAGAACTCGTCCCGTTGCTTTTGGGGTTCTATGGGCTACACGTAGGAATCTTTGGTGGTGGCACCTGATGTTGGGGGATCCGGAGTCACACCCAGACCTGCTCCACAGGCCTCCTTTTACTTTTCTCTTCGGATTCATTATTTTTAAAAAGTGTCTCTTATCTCTATGATTGCATTTTCTTTTCTCTCTCTTTTCAAGCAGATGATGGGAGTCCAAGTATTAAGGTGACATGTGTTGCCCGTGCCCCCCTCCCCCCTGTGTTCTTATTCATTAACCTCTGATGTTGTTCCAGCGTATTGTGGGGGTACCAATGTTAAGGTCGGGTACGTTGCCCTCTCCCAGCCTCCCCCCTCGGGTCAGAGCCTCAAGTGCGCCCATCCCCCAGTCGGTGCGCACCCACCCCGTTCCTAATGGAGGTGTATGCCCATCCCCTCCCCCCACCCGCCCGACACCCACCCGATGAAGGTGATTCCTCTGTGTCCACTTAGGTGTCCATCGGTTCGTACCCATTTGCTGGTGAGCGCGAGCACGTGGTGCTCGTGTGTCCATTCTTGGGCTACCTGGCTTACTGGAACGGGTTCCAGCTCTGGCCAGGAGAACCACGAGAGGTGCCCTCTCACCGCTGCTCCTCCTAGCTGAATAGCACTCCGTGGTGTCCACGCGCCACATTTCATTTACGCACTCGTGGGTCGATGGGCACTCGGGTCGCTTCCAGGTCTTTGCGATTGTGACTTGTGCCCTGACTCTAACCCTAACCCTTACCCAGCCCGTCTCCTCCTCGGCCCCTGCCTGACTGACTCCTTCCCGCCCGGCCTGTCACCTGTCACCGTCCTCTGCCCCTGCCTGACACGCTCCTCCCCGCCCGGGCCGTCACCGTCCTCGGCCCCTGCCTGACGGGGCTCCTCCGTCGCCTGGGCCTTCCAAGGGCTTGGTGTGGACGCTGGTTCCAGGACGCCCTCCCAGGAACCCGGTAGCAGGGCGGCCGCAGCGTCTCGCGCCACCCAACCGTCCGCCGGCCGTTGGCCGTCGCTAAGTGGCCTGCGGGGGACGTGCCCCCACTGTGGGGCGGGAGCCCAGCCTGGTGTCTTCTCTGAGGCCCCGTGGCTGCTTTTCCCCCCCGCAAGGGGAGAGCCGCGGAGGTGGGGACCGCCTCCTCGTGGGGACGTACACCCAGCTCTCCACGTCGGATTCCGGGGCTCTCTGTCCTGCCAGAAGGCCCAGCTGGCCTGCGGGTCCTTAGAGTGGCAAAAACATCCGAAAACTGAGATTGAGGGTCCGGTGGTTGTCTGCACTTTTGTGCTGGGCACCCCAGGGAGGCCCGGGGGCTGGCTGGACAACGTGGTCTGCTGGGCAGGGGGGGGGGTTTGGAGGAGCAACTGATGCCCTTTGCACTTTGGGTAGCAAGTGTCTGAGGTGTCTCTGAGCCCTGCGCCATGTCTGGGGGGGGTGGGAGTTCGGGGGGGTGGAGGAGCAGGAGGAGGAGGAGGAGGAGGTGGGAAGGGCCGTGGCCTGCAGTCGTGTTCCCGGGGTGGCTTCTTCCACAGGCTGCTTGGCCTGGGCTCCCTGCACCTGGGCCTTTGGAGGACTGGCCCTGTGCTTGCCAACGCTTCCCCTGCAGGGACCCAGAGCTGGGAGGTTGCATCTCTCAGCCCTGGGTGGGGCAGAGCCCCAGCAGGCCATGCCCACAACCTCTCTCAGCACGGGTCCCCCAGAAGGCTCCTTTGGGACCAGGATTCTCTTGCGGGTGACTCTTTAAGGTCTGGCCCTTGGATGGAGGGGCACCAGGAGTAGAGGAGCAGGAAGGGGAAGGGGGTGGCCATGCGAGGAGACACTTTCAGGGGAAGTCCCAGCTTCAGCCTGATCCTCCTGGGAACCCCGGGGTGTACGTCACACCTCCTGGTTTCCCGCTCTGAGACAAGGAGCCGGGCTTCGCATTCCCCCAGCAGCCAGTCGTGGGCTGAGGACACCTGGGGCGTTGGGAACTCCCTGGCTTCTCCTTGGCTTAACATCTGGAGCTGCTTGTGAATCGTGCCGCCGCACACACCCGAGTGCAGGTGTCTCCTGCACAGACTGCGGGCCTCGCTCTTCTGAATGCCGCTAGCTCGCCACCCACCCACGGGTGAACCTGGTCAGGGTACTTTCTCTCGGGGGCAGACTCTGATCCTGGTGGGCTACCGGTGTCTCTGTTTGCTCGTTTCTTTCTTCCATTTCGGGAAAGGCTTCCTTACTGGGTGTGGAAATCTCCTATGCCTTTCCTCGCCTATTCTGTCAGCTTTAAAATTCTCTTTCAGTTGCCACCCTCACAGATGGATTAGGAAACTCTTTCCGGTGCACTCATTAGTGAAATGACCTCAATGAAGCTGGAATCCAATATCTAATCGCCGATTTTTAGCGAGTCCACACGCCAGGGTGGTCGGGGTCCAATGCAGCCCCGGCCAGGCCCAGGCCCCTTGGACTGGGCCACAGGAGGACACAGAGGAGGGTCCCGGCCCCCACGGTCGCGTTGCCGGCAGTTCTCCAAGGGCTTGGGCGTTTTCCAGAGGTAGGAGATGGAGGGGACTGATTTCTTCAGCGCCCCACAAACCACGCCACCCCACCCATGGGACACATCCCTAGAGAGAGAGAGAGACGCCCCATACACTCGCTCCCCTCCCCCATGCGCTGTGCCCCAGCCCGGGCCCGGGGGAATAGGCGGCAGCCCACCCACAGGGTGGGGGGTGCAGCTGAAAGGGGTTGTCGGGGAGGGCGGCCCCTGCCTGGGGTCAAAGGGCAGGCGACCCGCGCGTGCGCAATCGGCGGCGGCGGCCACGAGCTGGGGGTGGGCCAGGCGAGGAGAGGAAGGGGGCTGGAAGGTCTCCACCTTGGCGAGTCCAGCCGTGGAGGCGCATCTTGTGTGAGTGTGAGTGTGTGTGTGTGTGTGTGTGTGTGTGTGTGTATAGAGAGACAGCCCCCCACCCCGGCCCGCCGCTCCCTGCCCGCCCCGCCCCGCCCCGCCCCGCTGTCACCCCCGTCCCTCGGAGCCCGCCGGACCCGGCCGGTGAACTCAACAGGCCCGGCCCGGTGCGGGTCAGCGCCGGCGCGGGGCCTGGGGCGGGGGGAGGAGGCGGCGGGGAAGCGCAGAGAGGCTCGGCTTCTTGAGCGGGGCAGGGGCGCCCTCCGCCGTCTAGGGCCACACCACCCTGAACGCGCCCGATCTCGTCTGGTCTCGGAAGCTAAGCAGGGTCGGGCCTGGTTAGTACTTGGATGGGAGACCGCCTGGGAATACCGGGTGCCGTAGGCTTCTTCTTTTTTTTTTTTTTGTTTTGCCTCTTGTTCTGTCCCCTTTCTGGGAGCGAGTCGGCGGCCCGGGGTGGGGGTCACCCCCACCCTCAGCGCCCGCCGCGGTGCCTGGCGCCCCAGCCCGCACCGTGGGGCCTCCTCTTGTCCCAAGCCGCGACACCGCCGTCACGCGGCAGCATGCGTGGCTTCTGGACTGTCAGGTCTCAGACCAAAGGTCTGCTCTGTGGGAACCGACACGCTGGAGGAAACCTTGAGAGTCTGAGAGGGGAGGGAGTTCCAGAAGAAGGCCAGGATGTCATTTTGAGGGAGTATGTGACCAGAACTCGTCCCATTGCTTTTGGGGTTCTATGGGCTACACGTAGGAATCTTTGGTGGTGGCACCTGATGTTGGGGGATCCGGAGTCACACCCAGACCTGCTCCACAGGCCTCCTTTTACTTTTCTCTTCGGATTCATTATGTTTAAAAAGTGTCTCTTATCTCTATGATTGCATTTTCTTTTCTCTCTCTTTTCAAGCAGATGATGGGAGTCCAAGTATTAAGGTGACATGTGTTGCCCGTGCCCCCCTCCCCCCTGTGTTCTTATTCATTAACCTCTGATGTTGTTCCAGCGTATTGTGGGGGTACCAATGTTAAGGTCGGGTACGTTGCCCTCTCCCAGCCTCCCCCCTCGGGTCAGAGCCTCAAGTGCGCCCATCCCCCAGTCGGTGCGCACACACCCGTTCCTAATGGAGGTGTATGCCCATCCCCTCCCCCCACCCGCCCGACACCCACCCGATGAAGGTGATTCCTCTGTGTCCACTTAGGTGTCCATCGGTTCGTACCCATTTGCTGGTGAGCGCGAGCACGTGGTGCTCGTGTGTCCATTCTTGGGCTACCTGGCTTACTGGAACGGGTTCCAGCTCTGGCCAGGAGAACCACGAGAGGTGCCCTCTCACCGCTGCTCCTCCTAGCTGAATAGCACTCCGTGGTGTCCACGCGCCACATTTCATTTACGCACTCGTGGGTCGATGGGCACTCGGGTCGCTTCCAGGTCTTTGCGATTGTGACTTGTGCCCTGACTCTAACCCTAACCCTTACCCAGCCCGTCTCCTCCTCAGTCCCTGCCTGACTGACTCCTTCCCGCCCGGCCTGTCACCTGTCACCGTCCTCTGCCCCTGCCTGACACGCTCCTCCCCGCCCGGGCCGTCACCGTCCTCGGCCCCTGCCTGACGGGGCTCCTCCGTCGCCTGGGCCTTCCAAGGGCTTGGTGTGGACGCTGGTTCCAGGACGCCCTCCCAGGGACCCGGTAGCAGGGCGGCCGCAGCGTCTCGCGCCACCCAACCGTCCGCCGGCCGGTGGCCGGCGCTAAGTGGCCTGCGGGGGACGTGCCCCCACTGTGGGGCGGGCGCCCAGCCTGGTGTCTTCTCTGAGGCCCCGTGGCTGCTTTTCCCCCCCGCAAGGGGAGAGCCGCGGAGGTGGGGACCGCCTCCTCGTGGGGACGTACACCCAGCTCTCCACGTCGGATTCCGGGGCTCTCTGTCCTGCCAGAAGGCCCAGCTGGCCTGCGGGTCCTTAGAGTGGCAAAAACATCCGAAAACTGAGATTGAGGGTCCGGTGGTTGTCTGCACTTTTGTGCTGGGCACCCCAGGGAGGCCCGGGGGCTGGCTGGACAACGCGGTCTGCTGGGCAGGGGGGTGGTTTGGAGGAGCAACTGATGCCCTTTGCACTTTGGGTAGCAAGTGTCTGAGGTGTCTCTGAGCCCTGCGCCATGTCGGGGGGTGGGGTGGGGGGGTGGGAGGTCGGGGGGGTGTGGAGGAGCAGGAGGAGGAGGAGGAGGAGGTGGGAAGGGCCGTGGCCTGCAGTCGTGTTCCCGGGGTGGCTTCTTCCACAGGCTGCTTGGCCTGGGCTCCCTGCACCTGGGCCTTTGGAGGACTGGCCCTGTGCTTGCCAACGCTTCCCCTGCAGGGACCCAGAGCTGGGAGGTTGCATCTCTCAGCCCTGGGTCGGGCAGAGCCCCAGCGGGCCATGCCCACAACCTCTCTCAGCACGGGTCCCCCAGAAGGCTCCTTTGGGACCAGGATTCTCTTGCGGGTGACTCTTTAAGGTCTGGCCCCTGGATGGAGGGGCACCAGGAGTAGAGGAGCAGGAAGGGGAAGGGGGTGGCCATGCGAGGGGACACTTTCAGGCCAAGTCCCAGCTTCAGCCTGATCCTCCTGGGAACCCCGGGGTGTACGTCACACCTCCTGGTTGTCCCGCTCTGAGACAAGGGCTCTGAGACAAGGAGCCGGGCTTCGCATTCCCCCAGCAGCCAGTCGTGGGCTGAGGACACCTGGGGCGTTGGGAACTCCCTGGCTTCTCCTTGGCTTAACATCTGGAGCTGCTTGTGAATCGTGCCGCCACACACACCCGAGTGCAGGTGTCTTCTGCACAGACTGCGGGCCTCGCTCTTCTGAATGCCGCTAGCTCGCCACCCACCCACGGGTGAACCTGGTCAGGGTACTTTCTCTCGGGGGCAGACTCTCATCCTGGCGGGCTACCGGTGTTTCTGTTTGCTCGTTTCTTTCTTCCATTTCGGGAAAGGCTTCCTTACTGGGTGTGGAAATCTCCTATGCCTTTCCTCGCCTATTCTGTCAGCTTTAAAATTCTCTTTCAGTTGCCACCCTCACAGATGGATTAGGAAACTCTTTCCGGTGCACTCATTAGTGAAATGACCTCAATGAAGCTGGAATCCAATATCTAATCGCCGATTTTTAGCGAGTCCACACGCCAGGGTGGTCGGGGTCTAATGCAGCCCCGGCCAGGCCCAGGCCCCTTGGACTGGGCCACAGGAGGACCCAGAGGAGGTTCCCGGCCCCCACGGTCGCGTTGCCGGCAGTTCTCCAAGGGCTTGGGCGTTTTCCAGAGGTAGGAGATGGAGGGGACTGATTTCTTCAGCGCCCCACAAACCACGCCACCCCACCCATGGGACACATCCCTAGAGAGAGAGAGAGACGCCCCATACACTCGCTCCCCTCCCCCATGCGCTGTGCCCCAGCCCGGGCCCGGGGGAATAGGCGGCAGCCCACCCACAGGGTGGGGGGCGCAGCTGAAAGGGGTTGTGGGGATGGCGGCCCCTGCCTGGGGTCAAAGGGCCGGCGACCCGCGCGTGCGCAATCGGCGGCGGCGGCGGCGGCGGCGGCGGAGGCGGCGGCCACGAGCTGGGGGTGGGCCAGGCGAGGAGAGGAAGGGGGCTGGAAGGTCTCCACCTTGGCGAGTCCAGCCGTGGAGGCGCATCTTGTGTGAGTGTGAGTGAGTGAGTGTGAGTGTGTGTGTGTGTGTGTGTGTGTGTGTGTATAGAGAGACAGCCCCCCACCCCGGCCCGCCGCTCCCTGCCCGCCCCGCCCCGCCTGTCACCCCCGTCCCTCGGAGCCCGCCAGACCCGGCCGGTGAACTCAACAGGCCCGGCCCGGTGCGGGTCAGCGCCGGCGCGGGGCCTGGGGCGGGGGGAGGAGGCGGCGGGGAAGCGCAGAGAGGCTCGGCTTCTTGAGCGGGGCAGGGGCGCCCTCCGCCGTCTAGGGCCACACCACCCTGAACGCGCCCGATCTCGTCTGGTCTCGGAAGCTAAGCAGGGTCGGGCCTGGTTAGTACTTGGATGGGAGACCGCCTGGGAATACCGGGTGCCGTAGGCTTCTTCTTTTTTTTTTTTTTGTTTTGCCTCTTGTTCTGTCCCCTTTCTGGGAGCGAGTCGGCGGCCCGGGGTGGGGGTCACCCCCACCCTCAGCGCCCGCCGCGGTGCCTGGCGCCCCAGCCCGCACCGTGGGGCCTCCTCTTGTCCCAAGCCGCGACACCGCCGTCACGCGGCAGCATGCGTGGCTTCTGGACTGTCAGGTCTCAGACCAAAGGTCTGCTCTGTGGGAACCGACACGCTGGAGGAAACCTTGAGAGTCTGAGAGGGGAGGGAGTTCCAGAAGAAGGCCAGGATGTCATTTTGAGGGAGTATGTGACCAGAACTCGTCCCGTTGCTTTTGGGGTTCTATGGGCTACACGTAGGAATCTTTGGTGGTGGCACCTGATGTTGGGGGATCCGGAGTCACACCCAGACCTGCTCCACAGGCCTCCTTTTACTTTTCTCTTCGGATTCATTATGTTTAAAAAGTGTCTCTTATCTCTATGATTGCATTTTCTTTTCTCTCTCTTTTCAAGCAGATGATGGGAGTCCAAGTATTAAGGTGACATGTGTTGCCCGTGCCCCCCTCCCCCCTGTGTTCTTATTCATTAACCTCTGATGTTGTTCCAGCGTATTGTGGGGGTACCAATGTTAAGGTCGGGTACGTTGCCCTCTCCCAGCCTCCCCCCTCGGGTCAGAGCCTCAAGTGCGCCCATCCCCCAGTCGGTGCGCACACACCCCGTTCCTAATGGAGGTGTATGCCCATCCCCTCCCCCCACCCGCCCGACACCCACCCGATGAAGGTGATTCCTCTGTGTCCACTTAGGTGTCCATCGGTTCGTACCCATTTGCTGGTGAGCGCGAGCACGTGGTGCTCGTGTGTCCATTCTTGGGCTACCTGGCTTACTGGAACGGGTTCCAGCTCTGGCCAGGAGAACCACGAGAGGTGCCCTCTCACCGCTGCTCCTCCTAGCTGAATAGCACTCCGTGGTGTCCACGCGCCACATTTCATTTACGCACTCGTGGGTCGATGGGCACTCGGGTCGCTTCCAGGTCTTTGCGATTGTGACTTGTGCCCTGACTCTAACCCTAACCCTTACCCAGCCCGTCTCCTCCTCAGTCCCTGCCTGACTGACTCCTTCCCGCCCGGCCTGTCACCTGTCACCGTCCTCTGCCCCTGCCTGACACGCTCCTCCCCGCCCGGGCCGTCACCGTCCTCGGCCCCTGCCTGACGGGGCTCCTCCGTCGCCTGGGCCTTCCAAGGGCTTGGTGTGGACGCTGGTTCCAGGACGCCCTCCCAGGGACCCGGTAGCAGGGCGGCCGCAGCGTCTCGCGCCACCCAACCGTCCGCCGGCCGGTGGCCGGCGCTAAGTGGCCTGCGGGGGACGTGCCCCCCACTGTGGGGCGGGCGCCCAGCCTGGTGTCTTCTCTGAGGCCCCGTGGCTGCTTTTCCCCCCCGCAAGGGGAGAGCCGCGGAGGTGGGGACCGCCTCCTCGTGGGGACGTACACCCAGCTCTCCACGTCGGATTCCGGGGCTCTCTGTCCTGCCAGAAGGCCCAGCTGGCCTGCGGGTCCTTAGAGTGGCAAAAACATCCGAAAACTGAGATTGAGGGTCCGGTGGTTGTCTGCACTTTTGTGCTGGGCACCCCAGGGAGGCCCGGGGGCTGGCTGGACAACGCGGTCTGCTGGGCAGGGGGGGGGTTTGGAGGAGCAACTGATGCCCTTTGCACTTTGGGTAGCAAGTGTCTGAGGTGTCTCTGAGCCCTGCGCCATGTCGGGGGGTGGGGTGGGGGGGTGGGAGGTCGGGGGGGGGGGTGGAGGAGCAGGAGGAGGAGGAGGAGGAGGTGGGAAGGGCCGTGGCCTGCAGTCGTGTTCCCGGGGTGGCTTCTTCCACAGGCTGCTTGGCCTGGGCTCCCTGCACCTGGGCCTTTGGAGGACTGGCCCTGTGCTTGCCAACGCTTCCCCTGCAGGGACCCAGAGCTGGGAGGTTGCATCTCTCAGCCCTGGGTCGGGCAGAGCCCCAGCGGGCCATGCCCACAACCTCTCTCAGCACGGGTCCCCCAGAAGGCTCCTTTGGGACCAGGATTCTCTTGCGGGTGACTCTTTAAGGTCTGGCCCCTGGATGGAGGGGCACCAGGAGTAGAGGAGCAGGAAGGGGAAGGGGGTGGCCATGCGAGGGGACACTTTCCAGGCCAAGTCCCAGCTTCAGCCTGATCCTCCTGGGAACCCCGGGGTGTACGTCACACCTCCTGGTTGTCCCGCTCTGAGACAAGGGCTCTGAGACAAGGAGCCGGGCTTCGCATTCCCCCAGCAGCCAGTCGTGGGCTGAGGACACCTGGGGCGTTGGGAACTCCCTGGCTTCTCCTTGGCTTAACATCTGGAGCTGCTTGTGAATCGTGCCGCCACACACACCCGAGTGCAGGTGTCTTCTGCACAGACTGCGGGCCTCGCTCTTCTGAATGCCGCTAGCTCGCCACCCACCCACGGGTGAACCTGGTCAGGGTACTTTCTCTCGGGGGCAGACTCTGATCCTGGCGGGCTACCGGTGTTTCTGTTTGCTCGTTTCTTTCTTCCATTTCGGGAAAGGCTTCCTTACTGGGTGAAATCTCCTATGCCTTTCCTCGCCTATTCTGTCAGCTTTAAAATTCTCTTTCAGTTGCCACCCTCACAGATGGATTAGGAAACTCTTTCCGGTGCACTCATTAGTGAAATGACCTCAATGAAGCTGGAATCCAATATCTAATCGCCGATTTTTAGCGAGTCCACACGCCAGGGTGGTCGGGGTCCAATGCAGCCCCGGCCAGGCCCAGGCCCCTTGGACTGGGCCACAGGAGGACCCAGAGGAGGGTCCCGGCCCCCACGGTCGCGTTGCCGGCAGTTCTCCAAGGGCTTGGGCGTTTTCCAGAGGTAGGAGATGGAGGGGACTGATTTCTTCAGCGCCCCACAAACCACGCCACCCCACCCATGGGACACATCCCTAGAGAGAGAGAGAGACGCCCCATACACTCGCTCCCCTCCCCCATGCGCTGTGCCCCAGCCCGGGCCCGGGGGAATAGGCGGCAGCCCACCCACAGGGTGGGGGGCGCAGCTGAAAGGGGTTGTGGGGATGGCGGCCCCTGCCTGGGGTCAAAGGGCGGGCGACCCGCGCGTGCGCAATCGGCGGCGGCGGCGGCGGCGGCGGCGGCGGCGGCGGCGGCCACGAGCTGGGGGTGGGCCAGGCGAGGAGAGGAAGGGGGCTGGAAGGTCTCCACCTTGGCGAGTCCAGCCGTGGAGGCGCATCTTGTGTGAGTGTGAGTGAGTGAGTGTGAGTGTGAGTGTGTGTGTGTGTGTGTGTGTATATAGAGAGACAGCCCCCCACCCCGGCCCGCCGCTCCCTGCCCGCCCCGCCCCGCCTGTCACCCCCGTCCCTCGGAGCCCGCCGGACCCGGCCGGTGAACTCAACAGGCCCGGCCCGGTGCGGGTCAGCGCCGGCGCGGGGCCTGGGGCGGGGGGAGGAGGCGGCGGGGAAGCGCAGAGAGGCTCGGCTTCTTGAGCGGGGCAGGGGCGCCCTCCGCCGTCTAGGGCCACACCACCCTGAACGCGCCCGATCTCGTCTGGTCTCGGAAGCTAAGCAGGGTCGGGCCTGGTTAGTACTTGGATGGGAGACCGCCTGGGAATACCGGGTGCCGTAGGCTTCTTCTTTTTTTTTTTTTTTGTTTTGCCTCTTGTTCTGTCCCCTTTCTGGGAGCGAGTCGGCGGCCCGGGGTGGGGGTCACCCCCACCCTCAGCGCCCGCCGCGGTGCCTGGCGCCCCAGCCCGCACCGTGGGGCCTCCTCTTGTCCCAAGCCGCGACACCGCCGTCACGCGGCAGCATGCGTGGCTTCTGGACTGTCAGGTCTCAGACCAAAGGTCTGCTCTGTGGGAACCGACACGCTGGAGGAAACCTTGAGAGTCTGAGAGGGGAGGGAGTTCCAGAAGAAGGCCAGGATGTCATTTTGAGGGAGTATGTGACCAGAACTCGTCCCGTTGCTTTTGGGGTTCTATGGGCTACACGTAGGAATCTTTGGTGGTGGCACCTGATGTTGGGGGATCCGGAGTCACACCCAGACCTGCTCCACAGGCCTCCTTTTACTTTTCTCTTCGGATTCATTATGTTT